>NC_060248.1:114651138-114962064 GCF_921293095.1 Ischnura elegans | reverse complement strand
TATTCAGAAAAAAAAATAAAATACAGCAGAGAGCAGGAAAGGAACAAAACTTTCAGTTACCAGTAGGTGCGCCGAACTATAAAAAATACTGGGGGGCCCACACCTTGTCCCGGGAGACTTTCTAAATTTTATGATCAACATTTGAATCTCGAAAACTCGATTCTCGATGACTCGACAAGCCTGACACAATTTTTGGATTAAAAAAAAACAAAACATGAACAAGCACGATATTTTCGTAAAAAGCTATTTTAATGTACGGTAATAATTATGCTGATAGACAATTACAGAGCAAATAAAATGTAGCTCTGATAAGACTGAAATTATATTAAAGTAAACGATAAAGATTTAAGAAAACTATGATTAAAAGAATAAATTGCAATAGTAGATTCAAGTTATTTAATGGAAGAAGCGCAGGAATATGTGAACAATATCTAATGGAGTCTATTCTGAAGGCGACAACATTAATGTAGACGAAAAAATGTTTTTTTGACAAAAATAAATTTTCCGTCATTTATTGAACACATCTTGTAGGTACTTATAGGCACACGAATAGGGATTAGGCCCACTGAGGATGCATTATCGATCTCAAATTATTTGACGCAGGCGCTCTTGAGCCGTCCCGTTGAACCAAGTTCACCACTACCAGCCAGTTAACAATAACAAATATTATTTTCCGCGTATGTTTGTGTTGTGAGTTTGGTAAAAAGTTCGCACTGGCAAAAGCTTATACTCACACTAAATTGATGACATTTGAAAACATTGAAAAAAATCAGAACAGTACATTCCATTTTTTTACAGTAATTATAATTTGTCCATAGTTTTTTTTAATTTTCTTAAATAATTTTTTTCCGTTGCGAATAGCGACTTTTTTAATAACAATTCTTACGATTATTTTCTCATTTTTTTCAACATATATTCTTTTTTATGGTTGAACATATTCAGCAGCAAATCAATTTGAACGATTCATTTTGAAAAACCTTGAAGCTAGAAGAAGAAAGTGCATACCTTAGACTCATAGAAGAGTTTCCTGAAGAGGCAGTGTCTGTGTGTTTGGTTGGAAACGATGGATTTTACGTAATTCCAAATGTCTGTAAGTAACCAAGTTTCTAAAAATACATATTAATTTTTATGGCGATTCATCCGAATTACTCACAAACTTTCCCTGGCATGAATCACTCGCGGATGTCTAGGAAATACTTTTTTGAACGACTCATACCACGACCAAAAAGGAATTTCCGGCAATGCCAACAGGGAAATGTCTACGTTTCCTTGGTAACCAACGAATGAATACCAAGGCAAGGTAGGCAAATTTGGCTCACCACATCTGAAAAATGTAGTCGCCATATATATCGGGGAAATTTTCAACAAAACTTCTAAATGAGACCGCAGTTAAAACGTCATGTATCACTGAATGATTAACTATCTAATGGCTGATCGATAATGATTCTCCACTTCCTGATTTTATTGGCTGGTGCATACATCCCCGTAGTTCCGGGAAATACAATTGAGGAGCTGTTTTGCCTCCGAAATATTTTACCGGAAAAGAGGGATGTCATCACGTCATACTTTGAATTCGAGGCTGCATCTTAATGTGGTTGTTGCCTCGTATAGCGCATTACTTCGTCCGATACCGGATACTACCGCGGAAAAATGAAAAAAAATTCACTGTGCCTATCACATCCATTGTGCCCGACGGAAGGTTAAGAAAATAATTCTTAACATTTTTGTGATAGTGCAAATGATATGGCCAATATTCGGATAAGAACGTGATGAAACCGAAAAATAACGTTTTGCCAAAAATGCAGCCAAATTTTTTTAGGAACAGTATATCCGGAACTATTACATGTAGAGAGGTGGTTTAGGTCTCATTTTTTTGGGAATTATTTTTTATTCTTTAATAGTTGTGACGACATATTACCCCAAATAAATGCATGTTTGGCGATAAAAAAGCAACTATCAAAAAATAAGTGCGAAATGTTCGCAGTGTTTGCCCTCTGCAGGGATCCACAGGTCTTTTGGAGTTTTAAATCTGAATTTTTAACGAAGTTGTTGATGTTGACAACACATCAGAAAATTAAAACTCCATGAACTTATGCATTAATACCGGCTTTTTTATTGTAGGATTCAACAGGCTTACTTGCGCTATCCGTCAGCTTTTTGATTCTTTCATTTAATTCGTCATTGAAAATTTCTGTCACCTACTTCTTCTGATGATTTCAAAAAACTTCGCAAAGTACTCGTCCAAAACAACCTGATTTTTCACGGAAAACAATTAATTAATCACAGGAAATAGCGATTATTTTACCGTATTCTAAGTACGAAATTAAAGTATCACTGTACTCATCCTATTATGACGACATAATTTCATGTTTATTTCGAGTTGGTAGTCTAAAAGTCTACAATGTGTCATGTGTCATTGAAGCATCAAAAAGGTACCTGAACACCTGAATAAATAAATAGATGTACAAAATGCTATAAAGTACACCCCTCATCTCCTGATTCTGGAAAATCAAGAGTAGAATATGTTTTAGCAGCATCGATGCCATTTCCTCTTAAATGTCAAACAATGCACACAGTTTAAGGCGTAGTAAACGCGATTATGAATTCTTGCTCCCATCACCCTCCTGGTTGAGACTCACAACCTTGAAGATATTTCCGAACAACATGAGGAAAACTGTTCCCCTTGGATTGGACAGCAAATCTAAGGCAGACAAAAGCCTCCCATAAGGATAATTATGACCCTCACCGCGCAGTGCTATTAAACGGCAATTTGGCAGAAAGGTAACATTTCCTCGGAGGAGTCGGCCTCCCATACGGAGAACATATTTTTAGCCGCGAAGTTGAGCCATTAATTCGACGGGAAGGAAAAGAGATCCGCCAAATACCGTCACGGACCGATGCAGACTAATTACTGTAACTAATACCTAACAGCCACTCACATAGACGATATGTAGGCTACAACACATACGAATTGCCAACTTGAGCAGTCAAACTTAATAATACCATTAAGGAGGCTGGTGTAAGAGAATAAATGTATGTCAATATCACGAAAATTTCAAAATATGTGATTCTCCTTGACATAGATTACATTACCGATACATGTAATTGTAAAAGAAATTTATGTCAATATCACGAAATTTTCAAAATATGTGTTTCTCCTTGAACCTCACCGATTGACAGCCAAGAAATATAGACTTCAACATATTATATTTTTCAGAACTAACGCTTAAAAATGTTTATTTTGACACAGATTACAATACCGATTATATTTTGACACAGATTATATTACCGATACAGGTAATTGTAAAAGAAAAATGTCGATTGATGCTATGACTATATGTGCCGTTTTGACGAAAATCCGAATAAAAATTTTCCATACCATCAATAAACACGTTAAATATAATGGGCTCGTTCTTAGTTACATGACCGCTTTAATTGAAGTCAAATCACGAGATGGTTGCATGAAAAACGCGCAAAGATCGACTCAAATAGGTGCAAAAAGTATTGACTAAAATTTTAAATATTGAAAATACACTATTTCTACTTTCCATTTTAACCTTGAAAAATTTAGCCTATGCTGGAAAAACATTATCGTATTCTACGACATAGATGAAAATTCCTGGCACAACGGATAAAAGGACTTGTTTTAATCGCGCAGTCGTAAACCTACCTCTGTAATGATACCTATTTTTATCTCACCTAGAATGTCTATTCTGTGTTTGCCACCTTCTTTCCTTGTGTGGGCTTTCGCGGTGTGATGAAGACTCAGAGGAAAGATTCTAGGGATATATACACCATCTGTGTCCGTCTTTGTACACAACAGTAATCCAACTCATGAAAAAGAGTGCTCAAACCAACTCGGGAGAAAAAAGAATAAGAAAATCGCCATGGAAGAAGGACCAATGAGAAGTCTCCGGCCTCCTATATGGAACAATGAGGTGAAGCCTGACTCCGACGGATGAGTATAATAGACGGTGGATCACTCGAGATAGACGGTGGATTCGGTCGTTGAGATTCACTTTTGAGAGCATCAACGCATTTGAATTCTGCTATTATCAAAAATATATTTAAATTTTCAAATATATATTTATAGGTATCACAAATAAGGCATAAAACTAAATAATTGACAACGAATCGAGCGAGTAGAAACGAATGAGCGGTATTTAAAATTTCTCTCTCTCTCTCTCTCTGCACTTCATTGACCATAAGTATCCAGCTGAAATGCTGGCGAAGCTATTGTCTACAAAGATGGACACACGTGTTCCATGTCCCCTAAACCTCGGCGTTGAATAATCGCATTCATTTCCAACCTATCACCGATATCATAATTCCATTTTTGGAATTTTTTTAAAGGCAATGGTTTCAAATTACACTGAATAAATGATTATATCTGAGAAAATATCTCCATCCACAACGAAAATCGTGGTAGAGTTTGCCCAAAAAAATTTCACAGATACAGGGTGGATCAAAGTGATAAATGAATCAACGCGGTCTAAACTCAAAGAAAACTTGGCCATTCATTAACTTCGGAAGCCTCGTTACCAAAACGTATGACGTCTCAGAGGAAAAGTGGAGGCTCGTGAGTGGTACAGTGAGTTTTGAAAGAGTAAATGTTTGAAAGAGGCAGTCCTCATCCTTGAACATTGGCCCGTTTCAATCCCCTTCCTCAATTCATTCCAATACATCCCATCATCCTCACCCTTCCCCTGCCAAACCTATTACCGCTCATCAATGCGTTCAAGGCACGTAGCATCACTCAGATTGCCCACGAGGAAAAATTCCAGCGAGGTTACGAGAGCTCGGAGAGGAATGACGAATAACTGGGAACGACTTATTTGACGCTCAACGTCGCTCCAAGTTTCGCTCCATTACGCCTGTGCCCCTCGGTCAATTATTTTCCTATAATTTTTCACACCCTATTTGCTTCACGTCTTGCTTCATCTGTTTGTCTGTTCGGTCGATTGAATAGAGCAACAGATTTTTAACCCACTTCCCATGGTCGGATCGGTAGGATATTTTGCACACTTCTTCGCTTCTTTTAAAAATACAACATTCAATAATCAGATATTTGAAATATTTTCCCATTTACTATTTAATCACATTAACGTTTCGAAAATAGTTATAAATGTTCTCAATAGATGGCGATAGTTACAATATTTTTTTCGCAGAAACTTCTTCAACCGCTCTGGTTTTATCGATTACATGATTTACCAATAAAAAGTAGAAAACAATAATAAAATATGAAATATTTTATAAAAATCACGCTTTTTCTAAAAAAAGAATAAAATGCACTAAAAAGTTAAAAAAGAATCATTTGATAACTCTTAGAATAAAGCGTGGATGCTGATTGCCTTTAGCTATTTTCATTGCGTGGCAACTGTAACTCTCTTGTAATCTAAAATGCAATCTACAATGGAATGTAATCTAAAAAAACAATTTAACCTCACTTTATTATTTGAGTAAAGAAAAGCTTGTGTCTATGCTTCATAATGCATTTTATACAGTTTCTGAAAAAAAACTCACCTATGTATACTTTCTATTATATTATTTTTTTCTTGCACATTTCATGGGTTCTATCAGTATCACATTTCACACGCACAAGGCGATATTCGGTATATTGCTGTACATCTGGAAACTTTCAAAAACTCGGTCACTGGTAAATAACCTTCTTTGTGCGTATATGATTCGATCACTTCATTTTCAGAAGCTGGCAAGGAGGAAGAACGACAAACGTGGAGTAACACGTAATCCTGTAGTCCGTTTTGCGAAAAAGAGAAAAAGGTAAGTCTCAAACAAGCTGGTAATTTGAGTTGATTGCTGACATCATTCTATAAATATACTCATCAGCACACAGAAATTTCTTTTCCGGCCGTCGGAAAATCAGCGAAAAAAAATGCATCTTTTCCTTATCGCGGAGCAGAGGGCAAACACGTTGATGAAACAGGTTTCATGAAATACTTGATTCAAAAAAAAAATATACGAAAAAATGAACCGTGGGACTCCGGTTTGATAGGGTTTTTTCCTATTTCTTTTTTATTAACTAAATCAAAAGGTTATTACTTCTGGAATACGTATTTCACTCTTTTAGATTTTTAAATGACGATATCTATTTTTCGCGATTCAATGGAAAATGAAAATTTTCAAGCGCGCGAAAACGCGACGGTTGAGTATGAATGCTGGGAAAAGACCGTGTGACGTCATTCTGGTTCCACCTGCCGCCGCGTTAGGCCACCTTGGTGCGAGGCTATGAGCGCTGATACGATACAGGCTGTTAGCAGGTAGCGGCTTGGCTAAGGATTATTAAGATCCTATGAAACGAAGGAAACTTTCCGACCATAGGCAATTTTAATAGGTGATTATTAAGAGATGTTTCCCTGATCTCTGTGTCTCATACATGCATTGGTAATCACAGACTATGTAGAACTCCTATCTACTCGTATAGAATCTAGGTCCCTGTGACGTCACGTGGAGTGGCATCGCAAGGGCGCCAATCTAGACTTTTTCAAATGAGATTAAAATTGACCATTAACATTTGTCTAAACAGGGATTTCTGAAACAAAATAATTTGTAAATTATCAATACTCTAATGGTGGGTAACGAATCGCAATCAATGCCTTTCTTTTTCTTTGATGAAGGAAACTACCCTATTATAACCGCTTACAACGATGGATAATCCCCTTATAATCGGTCTTTTTTGGTGACGAATTACCCGCTTTTAACATATACTATCATCTTCAAGTTTTCAGGATATATAGCAACTCTACATTCCTCATGGACCGAATGTTCGCGAACTAATGCGGCTAGCCGCGTGACCTCAAAGCAGTCCATCCATAGGAAAAATGGTGTCCGCCCTCCACAGGCCCTTATAGGCAAGGATGGGCCGAAAATTTATCTTTTTCAGGGTCAAATAAACCCTATGCGGGAAAGTTGCCTACTTACACCACGGGTTCAAATCCGAAATTTCTCCAAATCGGAAATTATTAATCACCGTCGCCCGGGCCCAAAAGTTAAAGATTTTGCGAACATTTAGGCTGAATTTAGATGGAAGCACTTAGAGAGAATAAATCACTGCTATGGCAATTTTTTGGCAATAAACAGTGATAAATATTGTATTCAAGGTTATATTGACGAAGTCTCAGGTATTTTAAAAGTATTTCATTTACTATTATTAAATTATTATGAGCGTGCTGCGCCCGCTCCCAGCGGGCTTCCCCCGCTCTTTTCAATGCAGGTCTACAGAGGGATAGGCGAGTTTCTAATTTTAAAATGTAGATAAAAAAGGCAGTCTTATGTACAAATTTAATTTAAATGTTCATGTTCAAATTGAGGTCAGAGGACCTCTTTAAAGACAACATTGGAAGTAATTACACTATCCTCTGTTGAACGCACACGATGACTCATATTTACGTATCAACAGGAGACTTGAATGTGGAATCAGCCGCATTTTGATAAAAGTTATTTAAAGAATGCGAGATATTTTTGCAAATGAAAAAATGTATCAGTTTGTGCGCCGTTAACGTCAGGAATATTTACCGGTTTTTTTTTGTTTTTTTTTTTATTTTTTTCTTTGTTTTTTAATTATTTTAAAACCAATTTTAGGAAACAATAACAATATTTAGGAAGTAATATATGCCGTCGCATGTTCTCTGATAAATTCTGTGCATTTCGGTGCCTCATTTGTAGAGTTTAGTTGCGTATAAGTTGAGAAAAAGGAATTCAGTAGAAATAATATAGAAGATATTATTGTAAATTATTTTATTTAAAAGTATTAAATTTAGTATCTAATGTATTTCATGGTTTTGCGATGGGTGCCACACGGGTGGGCAACCCGTGTGGCGCCCATAATGTCTTCCAGTGGTGGCGCGCGCTCACTCCTGGTGCAATATGCCGGGAACTTAAGGGCAGAAATGAAATATATTTGAGGTTTAAGGTTTTAAAGAACAGAAAAGTGATACTATAATGCAAAAGCGAAATCATCCTCAGTTAACTCCAAAAAAACATCCAAAAATGCCAAAATTTCAAAACTTTAAGCGCGATGCGGCACGTTTTCCCAGAATCCAATTGCAAAAATAATTTTCACGATTTATTTTCTAATCAAATGGAACTAATATGGGGGGTGTCCGTAAATAAATTCGAAATTTTTAAAAATTAGGACCTGCCTTAGTGGAGCCTTGTCAACAGTTGCTTGTATCTCAAATTTTAAATTTTTACCCCTGAGTCTCAACCGTAAATTTTTGGATTGACATACTCCCCATCAAATTTCTTTTCTCGGTCTTTCTGATTGAGAAATATTTTCGGGGTGAGGGATGAAAAGAAAGAGGTATAACTTATGAGGGTGAGATAACAGGTTCATCAAGCTTACCCTTTTTACATTCAGATAAATACACAAGGTCATACAAAACGAGTGTGCTGAAGATTTTCTATCGTAAATTATGCTGTGGAATTGAGAGTTATGGTTTATTGCTTTCGAGAACGCATACCTCCCCCTTCATCGGTATGTTTGTGTACGTTTATAACCTCTGTCACACGACAAGGAAAAAATACATAATTTGGCGCTCATGGGCTGACGGTTGGAAAGGGAATTTCTTTCTGTTGCTGAGTAAGTACACCTGCATAGTATGATATCAACAATCAACTCAAATTTCCGAAATTGTTTTAGACCGATACGTTTGGTGCACCGGAGTCTAAGAACTTATGCCACCATCCTGAAATTTTCAGGGACCCAGAAGAAAGAGCCAGGACCCAGATAAGAATTCCTGAAGAGAGTCTATAAAGAAGTCCTGAAGTCTATAAAGAAGACCCAGGAAAAAATTCCTGTCTCAAATTGTAAAACTTTACCTCATTATTGTCCCAATGTAATTTCTTTTTATATTAGAGAAACAGGATTTCATTTAAAATAGTCTTTTCTACTTATCCTTAATATTTCAAATTAATGGACTGAGTATTTACAGTAACTTAATAAATAAATATCGAAGAAATACATCGCCATCTGGTTGTGATGTTTTCCGTATATTTTAAGTAATCAGGAAAATGGGTTCAATTTCTTTTTCAAGATTTTCCTAAAGAAGGAAAAACATACAGACAAGAAAGTGACTTTACAAAAAAAGGTTGTAAAAAAGAAACGACATAACACGATTTTCTTCATCATTTTATATTTAAGGAAAATATAATATATTAAAACACATCGCAGACGAGCAAACTGCGAAACAAAAAACTTATGAATAAAGAGTACTAAATAAAAACAAGGAAAAAGGAGTAATCCGTTCTTTAACTGGCAGAAACACTTCGAAATACATGTGGACGTGTGTCGGTACGAAAATGGATCTAAATATTGAGGACATTTATCGGCTTTCAGAGTGTAACGAGAAGCTGAACATCGCCCTAATTCCCAAACTTCCCAGTCATTTCCACGTAAGCACACTCTAGCCCATTCGTGAGTGTTCTAGCCAGTGATAACACGGTAATTTTCCTCTCAGAGCATGTATAATTAACTTATTTGAAATTCGCGGATTCGGGGCGGAAATTCGGCCATATCATTCCCTTTGCGTTATAACGGCAATATTAATTAGTAACTAGCAATAAATTCGCATTATTTTTCCATTATGGAATTCCGATTATGTGCTTGAACATTCAAAATGGCCAATACCCTGAGCGTGAGGAGCAATTATGAAGTCTGCTGGATACTGATTGAAAGATACAGGGCAAAAATCTCTTTCGATTATTGTTATTATTATTTTATGGTGCATATCCAGAATTTAAAGTCCAGCGGTGGGAGATGGCCCTCGGGAAGGAACCGATTTCCCATTTTACCCTTTATTAGCCAATGTATCTCGCGTTATAAACCGTTCAACCAGGCTAACACGAGAGATTTCCGTGATTTCTTTGGGGGCGTTCATTAATTAAGTGAGGTGATATTGGTGATTTTTCGGCCCCCCCTTCTCCTCCTAGTGAGTTATCGTGAGATTTGGCTCGACCCCCTCCCTATAGTCTCACGTGATATTGCTCAGAATGCGAATGTTCAGTGTAAATGCGTTAATCTATGCTTCATTGTGTTGGATTTGTTAAAAAAATAATTTGTTTAATCGTTTATATGTAATATTAGTAATGACTAACATCTTTATAACATAACAACATTATAACAACTAGGTGCGTATTCTCTGCTGAGCTTCGTTCAGCATTAGTCTGTTCAGCAATCTTGGGCTCTTCAGACGATGATAATTATTATTAATCCAAGGATTATAATCCTTGGATTGCCCTTCGTGAAGGGACTTATTCCCTTCTTTTAGCCTCCTGAGTTGAGGCCGGTGAGTCCTTTATGGAGCCGCTGCATCCGGCTCCCTCGGCGCACAGTGGGGCCAAATCCAAAAAAGTGGTCATAATTAGAAAAATAAAAGTTCGGAGTTTTTTATTTTTCATATCATGGTTGGGAAGACACTTATTTGAGCCAGTTGAGAAATTAATTTGAAAAGCAAGTAAGTGTGCACTTCTTCGCGTGAATCACTTGCAAAGTTACAGGTGCGCTGCTGAGTTGCATAGACTCCCTCTCGCTTCGAAATATTCCGATCTTCAAGACTGCTCTACAGCTACCCAATTGGCTCAATTTTAAATTTAAAAAGTAGAATCGATGCAGCAATGCCAATAGACTTGAAATGCTTTTTTTTTACTATAACATTGAAACAGCATTAAAATTATTTTTAACATAAATATTAATCAGTAAATTACACATTTTTTTATTAAAAAATAAAAATACGAACATCATTAAGTTATATAGCAGTGCCCAGCAGCGCTTTTGTACACATATATTATTATAGCCACAACTCTCGGCTATGAAAGCAAAAAATAATTGACCGCCCCAACCCTCACCTTCGTTAGTTATTGAAGAAATACGTAAGTAACCTCCAACCGCATGGACGCCGAAGCGCGCAGCTCATTGACACGTTGCATGAAAGAGGGAGCACTTACTTTATAATCAGCGTAAAAAATTAAGTTCTTTCGCAATAAATTGGCAATCAAGGCAAAGTATATACAAAGTTGATGCTATAATATCTCGTCCAGTACAGGATGATACCCCTAATGTGGTATAAGCACGTTGCATGCATGGATTCGAATTTTCGAATGCTGCTTGCAAGTGGCTTTCAGAATGGAAGTGAAAACCTGGCAGATCTGCAATACAAAATCTAAAGAATTGGTGGAGGAGCCTAAGAAGGGGAAGGGCTTAAATGGGAGCTTAGTTTAAATCGGCCAAATCAGGTGTATGGTAGTGGTCATGATGGCAACACAGCTCGAGAACTCTGAAATTTCCGCCAATATAACAGGCCTCAATTTGGAGCTTCTTCAGAGATTTCATACTGGTTTACAAGTTCTGTTTTCTGGCTATAGAATAAATATAGATGTCTGCGAAGAGTATTCCATCTGAACAGCACGTCAGTGAGTGGTCGCGGGCCTGTTCATCTTCTACGCAGATTGACTGGTATACAATAATGTTTTATGTAAATTTCTTGGCTACCTTATTATGTTCCAGCATATATTTTTAGCCGTAAGTATGTACATGCGTATAACGTGTGCGTTAAATACATGTAACAATATTGGAAATTAATTCGTTTAGAATGTTTGAAAATTAAAAAATAGACATAAAATGATGCTATTTGTTTAAAATAAATCATAAAATTATTAATCGAGTGCCTTAAAGCGTTGCAAATGTATTTCAGACAAGAATAATTTAAAAAATCAGTTTCATATTCGTAATCTAATATCATGAAAAATATTCCCCCCTTTTTACTGGACATAATTAACAATTACTGTCTTATTTTAGCAAAAATTACAATTTTTTTTGGCAAAATATAATTTTTCTTTATATTTCAGTATCATATTCGGAATTAGCGACCTCGAAAACTTTTACATTTCAAATTTCAAACAGATTACATGATATTTAATAATTATGACCATATTTTAAACATTTGGCCCCACTGTGCGGCGTGAGGTTCTCCCGATCTCAGGTCCCGGCGCAGGAGATCGAACATCAGAATCACATTTTACAAAGTTTCCTCCGGAAAACAAGTTACGCGATACATGCCAGGAATACCCCTCCCTTAGCCCCCTACCCCCCTAAGCGCCTTAATGGATGCCACTTTAGCACTTCGGGCGTTGTATCTCGGAAGAAACATATGTTACTACCGCCATCCTTTGGAGTTTTCCCAATCTAAGGTCATGAATTTCAGAATGGATGGAAAGATCACTTAACTCTCGATTCATTGGTAAGTTGCATTCACGATTTAATGCTAATGAACATGCGGAAGACCATTCTATCTTATGTTTATTGTAGAGTCTATTTGGAATTTCTTTTTCACAAGTGCAATTTATTCATTTCACCAAAATGAGCGATGCATCTCAGGAGATATTGGTAAACCATGTACTGCCCTTTGCCCATGTTGTACTAACTATGCTGAAATGCAATAGAAAAAAATCACCACAGGGTAGTGTCATATATCGTTTTACTCATTGTTTATTTCACTACAACAATGAAAATTTAAACATTGTATAAACGTAAACGTTTAGCTTCCACGGTCGAAAGAATGAAGTAAACAAACCTAACACTAATCTTTTCGTTAATATTTCCGTGTATCTCGCTTAGTTGTCCCATTAACGCCGTCATTGAACTTAGGACAATGCAATCAAATGTTTTTTTTTTTAAGTTTTCCCTATCGTAATACATTTGTGTTTATTTCCATTATCTGACCTTTAATAAGTGAAATTAATCCGATCGTAGCCTACTACAACCCTAACTTTTAACCTATACGCACCCATCGAGTAAATCCGTTAATCCAATGTAAATTTTCATTTAAAATTCAAAAATAATACCTCCCTCCATAACCAATTTTGACTCTCCGCTTTCCTCTTGCCGTTTCAGTAGCATCGCTCTCAATTTAAGGTTCTAGAATATGTCCATTAGAAATTTATATCACAGGCGTATCCCTGCTAGGGTTTATCAGGCATTCCCCAACCTCGACACTTCATTTACTGACATTTCCACCTTGATTACAATTTTTCAATGGTAATATCTCTAAATATATCCTAAATGACCTCTCTGCAATGTATTTCTATCATTTAAAAACACTGCTCTCAGTGTACAGTGGGTTGAGTGTTAGTGGAATAATCAAAGGGTCTTAAGTTTGGATCCCAGATGACGCCTCCGAACACCTCAAAGCGAAAATTCTCGGATGAGAGATAGTCCTAGAATAGGAACTGGCGCTCTACCCCGAATTCGTAAAATTGACTTGCCTTTGGCTCTACCAGAGGTGAGCTCTACCCTCACATATCCACACTAGCATTGGATCTGAAGATTGAGAGATTTCCAAAATCGCCTATTACCAATGATGCTGCTTACTTTGCATCCAAATCTCATGGAGAAACGAGGAAAGAAAAAAATTAATTAGCGGCAAGGGAAAATTTGAAGTAATCAAATTCAGAGAGCGTATTTGATTGTGAGTGAAAGTTATTTTCAAAGTTTCTTCCTGAAAATAAAAGAAAAGTTTTTTTCCCTTTTTCATCCAGTCATGTATGCGCAAAGGGCTTCAGATTGCTTGAGCAATTGACAATACGGTTATATCTAGATGATGCGACCTGCAACGTCTGCGAAAGCTCACTTGGCTAAGCGTAATGCAGAACTGCTCCCAAAATCCTCTGATACAAAATTTTAAGAATGGCCATAAGAAAGGACCGAATTTTTTTAGATAGGGCTATCTATTCCTGAAAACTCGCGTCATGTGGAACTATGGAAAACTTTCTCAGCACTTGTTTTTTTTTAATATTTTTGTTATTAAAATGGCATCAAAGCTGTAAAGAATTGGCCTCAATGGCAATAGAATTTTAATACGCAAATCAGTTCGAAAGATTGTTTACCTGACATTGTGTGTCATTGAGCATTAAATTTTTTTGTTACAGGCGTTATGATGAAGAGTTGTAAAATAGCGTTAAGGAAATAATTTCCTGTTATGGCCTTCGTTTGGCACATATAAGTATCCATCACTTGGGATGGGGGAAGATAGAAACTATGAAAAAATATGAATGGCACGTATTGAACTTTCCGTGTATTGATCGCTCGCAGTATTTTCATTAAGGAAGTATTCTATTTATTTTAAATGCAGCAAGCATAGGCATGAAAGAAATTTTTTATCGTCACAGTGGCGTTTAGGTATTTAAGCAGTATCATTTAGAATTTTTAACTAATATTTCACTTCTATTAATATTTCACGTCTCTTCGTTCGAGTAATATTTCACTCCTGAAAAAAGTTCAGGAGAGTGCATTCCGGCACTGTTAATTTTTTTGTGACGTCACTGATCTTCTCAATTTGATGATGATGTTGATATATGACTTTATTTCGTTCATTTACATAATTTTTAGGACACAGCCATAATAGAATGAAAGTAGGCACCCCACAAGAGCACTCTTTCGGTGCGGTTGCCATGCGATGCGTATGACAGATCAGACAAACAAAAATATCCAAGCATCAAGCACATTACTCCTATGGTTGGTATACCTTCCCCTGTGAGCGGCGGCGGATTCCCATTGATTTCCATAGGAAATTCCCTCTTGAGGACCGAGAATCGAACCACAGACCTTAGCCTTTCAGGCCAAAAACTACGCTATTTAATTTCATCAACGCCATAACGATTTCACCGAGTTTTTGGGCACCAGATTTTATGCCCAGGGATATAAATACGAACTAATCTTTGAATTAAAGGATACAAAAAATGTCAATTAACTTTTCCAGGTTTTTTACACGAGGATGAAATTCTGCTCTTTTTAATTATTTGTTGCTATTTAAAAATAATTTAGACAGCGATTTGAACTGAGTTTTGAGCATGAGATATGATATGCATGATATGTATGACTTCAGCACCGATAATACCCTTCTTGTACCCCTATTTTACTATGTATTTCATTACATCTGCAATACAACGTAAGCCAAGAGCATTTCAAAAAATGGATTTTTAAATTTGACGATATTCTATCACTATTTAGAGGCACCTTCTCCGCATAGATCGACTCAATGGTTTTTTTTTTGCAGTTGGGAATACAAAAAAAAGCAATTATCTCCTCCAGATATTTCACAAGTGGATGAAATCTCACGAATTAAATTACATTCTCATAGACCTAAATAAACATGTTCTCTTTTTTTATCCCTCTCTCTCACACATAACACATTTTATGCGATGATCCAGTAATTAAAAAAAAGTAAACAAAAAATATCAGTTTGTATCCCCTTGGAGTTACATTTCCACGATTTCTCTGTCCCAGCGGCGATTTGGCCCGTCATGTAAACGTCAGCTTTTCCCTAATTACTTAAACTTCCTCGTTATTTCCTGGAAGGCTCTTTCACCGCTCATCATCTGGTTAATATTTCCGGATAGAGTCCTATACGCTTATGCCCATCAAATACAAACCTAAGCAATCTCTTCCTAGCGCATCCATTATTTGGCCTGTATTTTTTAAACCGACAGTTTAAAAAAAGCTATTTTTTTAAATGAATAACTTCACCCTTGTTGATTTAATAATTTTAATAGTGACATTTGAAAATGGGAAACAGTTTATTTGAATAAAAATAATGAATAATTTTACTCGTTACATTTTAAAAATAGGAAACTGTTTATTTAAATAAAAGGTATTATTAATTATTTACTGCATTCTTTTTTGGCCATGTCAATAATTCACATGGTATCCAAAAGGAATTACCGTGGAAAATAGCAAAGTTAATTTCTTTTCCGCAAATCAAAACGAATTTAATCTCGGGCGGGAAATATTTCTGGGAAAATTTCAGCACGCCACATTTCAAAAACACCAAAAAAATAGATTAACTTGTGTGCAAAAATCCACGCCCCTAGAGAATATATTTATTGTTTTAATGAACTCTGCATTCGTTAAAATACTGGGTGTACCTCAGAGAAGTGTAATAAGGCCTCTTACTTTCATTCTTTTTGTAGACTTCCATCTAGTAGTCACGATATATTATTCTGCTATTGGCATGTTTAGCAGCCTTGCTTAGGGATGAGAATTGAATATCCGGATCTAATTGATGGTCAAGAATTCCTGTAATGTAACATGCATAAAAGAATGATCATAGGCTTTCCCCGCGTATAGAATTGTGGAAGGTTAGACGGTATTTCCACCGGGTCAGGTTCTCCAACTCCATCTCGGCCGACGTTTCGATGGGCGAGTTGTCCATCGTCTTCAGGGCATGTCGAATCTTGAAAAATCACATAACACCTGCCCTGGTTGATACCGCCGTCATCCATATATATAAAGGAGGACGATTTTCAAGACTCGACATGCCCTGAAGACAATGGACAACTCGCCCATCGAAACGTCGGCCGAGATGGAGTTGGAGAACCTGACCCGGTGGAAATCCCGTGTAACCTTCCATAACATGCATAGCTTCTCTAGAAAAGGTCACACCGCTAGTGGAATTAGATCATCACGTAATGAGTGCGTTGAATATTTAAAGGTGACAGATTCTCACGACTCACGCCGCGCCCGTATTTAGCGGCTCCGCATGAAGTCAGTAGCGAGCGGGGAAAGGGGAGAGAGGATCTTTCCTCAACGAAATATTTGAAAGGTGTAATCTTAGAATCTCCAGTAAGTTAAAATTCACTGGCGAATATCCTCTCAGTATGGTATGGTGGTATGGTACTTGTAGTTGGCGACAACAAATTTACAGCATCAGCAGCTAAAAACAATGTTCTAACAGTGCCAGCGTTTTCCACAACACTTTGGAGTGTTTTGCAACATAAAAACATAGGTCGCAATAAATTTTTGTATGGTATAGTATTTGAGGGAGGAAAACGACAGCTAAGGCCATTAGCGCCATGAGGGAAGGGTGGGTACGGAAGGATGGAGAGAAACCAGGCGTCGGCATTAGCCTGCTCTTGACGAAAGGCGCCAAGGGATCCCCAGCTTAACGTCCCATCCGACGGACGAAGTGTTGTGCTTGAAATGTCCTTCCACACAACATTCAAGCAGGGACCGGGAAGTCTCTGATAATTTTCTGCGACCGCCGGGATTTGAACCCGAGTCCACGGGGTGGGAATTTGCCACACCAACCCGACCCCTCCATTCTTAAGACTTTTGATTTTGATGCACCACCGGTTTCAGTACACTTTTTAATATCTTTATTTTTACTTAAAGATAATACCAAATGTATTGAAAGTGGTCGTAAATTTAAATTAAATTACGCGTGGAAAATTTCTAGTGACACCGAATTTCTGATATTTTAGAGTGTCATCAGTTTAAGCCTGAAAAAAACCCTCTTTATTCGTATATGAACCTCATTTGAGTGAGGCATATCACCGAAATATATTATTCAAGCTACAGCCTCACTCCATAATAATACTAATAATAATAAAATTATTGCGTATTCTACGGAAAGTTACACCAGAATAATTTCTCAAAACAATGAAAATAAAAAACATGCCATAAAAAATAAATAAATTTTAAAACAAAAACTGCAACAGAATGATGATAACAATAATATAAAAGGTATGATGCAGTAGGCAATAATAGAAGCTAGTTTCAAGCTGTGCTATATTTAGATTAATTATAAAATCACATGGAATATTATTCCACAGTTTAACAAGAACTAAAAAAAAGTATTGTTCGTATGTATTGGTTTTGAATAAAAATGCATAGAGTGCATCGTTTTTGTTCCTGATTTTTGAATTACATTCTTAGATGCTCTTTTGACAACTCCTGCAAGTATTCAGGATATTTCCAATCAAATAAGCGGTACAAAAGCACGCACAACAAATATTTTCATACTAGGGAGGCAGTGAGCCAACATAATTCTCAAGTATAGGGGCTAATGTGATCATATTTTCTTAGAATGGAAATGAATATGAACATGGCTTGTGGTCACAGAAGGAAAAACTAACGCGCTAACTGAATCGAAAGTTATCACGTCTGTTAATTGGCACATGAGAAGGTGATGGTGCAACACGTCTCTAAATCTTCGATACCTTTATATTTAACCCCCACACCCGGTAGAAAATCTGAGAACTCTTCCTACAGTCAATTCGTTGGAAATGCCAGACCTTAGGTGGTCCAAAAAAGTTATTTTTAAGTTGCCGTTGCAGATTTATTTTGGTTTAGCGTCAATAGGATACAAATCACACAAACGATTAGCTTGATCGCAAATACTGGGCCCGGCCGAATCGCGTACGAAATTTTTCAGCTGTTATTGTTCAAAATTGCTAAGTTTACAGATAGATGACCGTTGGATTTTCCCTGTTTTCTCCGGCAGAAAATCAAATTCTGATGATAAATGTTATCGTTCCCAATCATAGTCTTGAATTCGAAATTAGATAAAACTTTCGTATGACGTGTGGCAAGATGTGGTGATAGCTATTAATATTAGTTAAATAAGAAATTGTAACGCTTTTACTGAATATCAGGAAAAATATTGCAATTTCTTATTTAGCTAATAAAGTAAAAAATTGTTGTGATAGTTTCTTGAACCTGAGCTCAACCGCATTATCTCCATACTTCCCGAGATCCTTTTAGGAGGTGATTAGAGCCCTTGGTCAAAGGGCGACAAATCTTTATTTTATAAGGGGTGGTTAGCAATTTTATTGTTGGAGGGTAGGGGAGAGATGAAGGGGATTTTGTGAGTGGGATACAACATAGACCACATGAAACCGTTTTTTTCAAATAAGTTGTTTTTTACGTCAACTTAATGAAATTCCATCATAAACGAGTCACGTTTCATCTCCTTTGTAACTTCAGACGTTTATTTTTTTCCAAAAACCTCTTTATTCTTTCCAAATTACAGTCTTTTTATTGTGTAACTCCTTCGAGCAAATTTCTCTCTCTCTTTTCATCTCAACAATCCCCTATCCAATATATTATCAACTCCCCGACAACATTAAATGACAGGATTTAAATATCAAACGCTAAACCTTAAACTATCCCCATCCTTTTCTCTAATCCATTGGAAATCCAGAATATACAGATTGTTTAAGGAGGAATTTGCAATACTTCAGTAATAGAGAATCAATTAAGATTCAAAATAAATTGTTATCTTTCATTATTTATTTTAGTAACTGAGTACGCATTGTTGCTTGTTAGCCTCGTACCTACCCATGAATTGAAGTTTGTACTGAATGAATGTAACGTCGTTTTAAGAAGTAAAAATTAAATTAATAGTATTAGCTTAGTAAGTACAGCAAGAAGATATTTATTTATCCAAATCATACCAAATAACCAATATTAAGGAGTTGGTAAGGGAGGCAATTTCGATCACTTTTTTCTTCATAAACACGGGGTCGCAACTCTTTAATTACAGAACTATGGCAACGCATACATTCATTTGGATGCATTCTGCGGCTACCATGAAAACGAGATTTCTTGGGTATCCATCCTTTCCGACGTTTTATTCTAGTTTTATTACATTGTATTAACAATCTAGATTTTTAAGGACATAAAATAATTAAGGTTAGACAATAATGTGTGATTATAATTGTCTGAAACAAAATCTTTGAGCTTCATTAAACGCTAACTTTGAGCCAGTATCAACAAAATGATTGCGAAATCTCTCCCATTCTGAGATTGTTTCAGACAATTATAATCTCAAATTTCCGTCGTAATCATTAAATGTCCTTGAGAGTGTTATATAAAATGAGAAAATGTCGAAAAGGCTGGATGGTCCAAGAAAATCAGTTTGCACGGTAACTGGAGTGTGAATTAATGAACGTTGCCCTGGCCCAATAACTACGAAGTTTCTACCCCATGTTTAAACGACAAAATAAATGATTAAAATTGTTTCCCTTACCACCACTTGAAGTATAGCAGATTCCGCCTGAAACAAACTGAATATTCTGGGTTTCCAAAGGATTATTTAGAGAAAGGATGAAGGTAGTTGGAGGCGTAACGTTTGATATCAAAATCTTGTTATTTACTGTTGTCTGGCAGTCCGTGATAGATGGGAGAATGTACTGCTGAGAAGAAATGGAAGACAGATAATCGCTTGAAGGAGTGAGTCAATAAAAAAACTGTAATCTGAAGAGAATAAAGAGGTCTTTGAAATTAAAAAAAAAATATAATTGGAAGAGATTAAAGAGGTTTTTGTAAAAAGGAACAATCGTCTGACGATATAAAGGAGATGATTGGCGACTCAGTTAGTATGAAATTCCATTTCATTGACGAAAATAAAGAAATTAATTTGAAAGACGGTTTCGTGCGACCTATATGCTACTCCCCTCTCACCAAGTCCCCTTCACCTTTACCGCCAAAGATAATATCGTATTGCAGATCCCTCCCTTGCAGATGCACCCTGTATAAAAGCTGCAGTCAGATGAGAGAGAGAGAGGGTTAATACCATTTTCCTGAACAAGGTGCCCAGATCTCTCTTAACCTCGGTTTCCTCTCGTGCGCTTGAAAGCCCAATTGGGCCGTCCAATCCCGTGCGCGAGCAGGAAATTCATGCAAACTTCCTCCAACGACTCGCCCCCACCCTCACGGCAAATATATAACTCATCATCCCTCCCCGCAGGGCACCTCCAATGTGTCCGGACCAGAAAACGCTTCTCGTATCGCCAGAAAAAACAAGAGCAGTTAGCGCTGCAGTAATAAGGCAAACACGTAAGGAGGAAAAGTCGCGTGCCTTTAACGGGGTCATTTCTCCTTTCTTTCTCCCGGCTGGCGTTATCCGTTCACTTAACCCACCCACGCACGAAGCGACGCGCCAATTGAGGGCGAGGATTCGACCCTCGGTCACGCTACTTGAGCTCACTTTTTCCTCCTCGTGTGTGCACATAATCTGTGGCGATTTCTCGTGCGAAAAAGTCACATTTCGATGGTGAAACCTTTCGCGCAAACGGACGACCAAGTGGCGTGCAAAGAAAGAGTAATGCAAAAAAATATGTAGGTTAACCCTACCAGTGAAGCCTGGTACCTACATAATACCCTGCCAGCCAACTCTATGGTGCTTGGCAGGGGGTGTCCAATAGGTGCCTCGTGTTGCCACTTTTTTTCATTTTCATAGTCATTCGCCGCATGTCTCTGTCACACAGTGGCAGTGGAACGGAGAGTGAAGCTAGTCTACGAAGCGGCTACACATACAGGCTGTACATGCGGTATTAACGTCAGTGAAGGCGACATCAGATCCACTTTGATTTCACGGCATGTTCTGCTAAAATTTCAATGGAAATCTTAATTTTTCACAATATCTCCGGACGGTGACGATTCAGATCAAATAAACTGGTCTGCATTACGTTGGTTGGTTAGAGGAGGCGGATGAACCCAAGGTGCAGCCACCTCCACGTGGTGGGCTTTGGGTCGCTTGACTAACTTTTCTGGATAAGTGAGCGAGGAGCTCTACATTTGTCAGATCACCCTAAAATAAAACCCTTTTCTGATCGCAGGGGAGATGACTTTGACCCTTGAGGGACATTAAACCGTCATAGTGAATCCCTTATGATAATTTCCATCTTTAGTGATATCTTTTACACGAAAATATGGCCAATATAGTTGGAGATGGCATAAAAGAGCATATTCTACTCCTAGTGACTACCCTTGACAACTTCAGATATGATTTCCAATTTTTTTACTGAAAAACATCTCTATTTCGCGTCTTCTATCGCATGCATAGCGTAAAATAGAAAAAAACTGCTTTCTGGGACACGATTAAAGGTCATTATCTCGATAATTAAAAGCAATAGAGCTGACGTATTTGGTCTAAAATATCAAGGAAAGGCCAATTTTATACCCCATTGGAAAAAAATTAGTGCTTGCTAAAACCAAATTTAAATTATTTACATTTTTATCGTTTTTCGTTAAAAATTTCGAAATTTCAAGACAAAATGGCGAACATAAGATTTTAACAGATTTTGAAAAGAAACATATCTGTAATACCCACCCGGGTACGCAACTTTTTCCGGGTATTACGATTCGCTCCTTAAAAAAAGTGGCAAAACGAGGCACCCTAGTGTCCAATCACCAGCATGCAACTGATTTCCCAGACCACACGGTCATAAAAACCACACACAATAACAAAAATAATACGTGCACATTCGTGCAGGCGGTGGGAGCTCCAACTACGCGTGCAGGGCTTTGTGCAACCCGAGACCACAGCACACAATTCTCACATAGAAAGGCAAAACTTGCCATCGTTTAGTAATCAATGTAGTATATCCAACAAAGGTAATAGCAAATCAAAGTAATAACCGCCAAAAAACAAGGTTCAAACAATGCCCTAAAGCCCTATGGTGGAGAAAAATAGAAATACAGATAAAATGCTGTAAGAAAAAAAATATACCAGAGAAAAAAGTAAAACATGCAGTTTTTCTAGAGATGTAATAAATTTTGTCATTCGAGCGACTGACCTTTTTCCCTTTTAGCACGCGGAAAGGATTTCATTTCAAATTTCTCTGTTTTTCTCTGAATTTCCTATATTCTCTTCTAGTGATCCATCCAGGTAAGAGAGGATAACGAATGGCTATCTTTAAATCCCCGTTTTAAAATAATAAATTCATTATTATTGAAGACCATGAAAAACTTCAGTACTAGCTTGCCACGATGAAATAAAGAATGAAACGTAGTTGCACTCTATCAAATGTAATTATTTTATGTTATCCAGAAATAGTACTTGGCGGATAAATTTGATATGTTTTTATGGGATTAATATCGATGCTTGCGTAAATTGGAGATTATATAAATCAAATAATTAATATGCGAGTAACCCAAAGTAAGTGTAAGTAGTGGTCTAGTTAGACAAAACTATAATTGCATAATCGTTTAAAGGATATTGACTTGATACCCAAAGACGCAAAGCATCTGATTGATGCAAAAATACGTTCTTGAGGGAAAGACCCAGTTAAAAGCTCCCAATCGAAGGGGTTAAGCTGAAAGACGCATTTAAGACACTTTGTAAATCTAGTTTTCTGACGCGTAGGCCGTGGGTTTGATTTCATTGGGGGGCAGGAAATTTTTCTGAGCCAATCAAAACTCACGGATGTGTGATATTATTGGATAACCCTTGCGTATGACTTGGAAGAGTAAATTGCGCACGCTTTGCTTCTGATCGAGAGATTTCGGGTTCAATCCCCCGTGAAACTTTTGTAAACGTCTAAAAACATTCTCGAAGTGAGATTTGGCCAAGTGAAAGGAAGTGATCCCGTTATCCTGCATACGGAACAATCACATATCTGCGGCTGATTCCGGGGAGAGCTCTACCCTCACCTATACAAATTAATCATTGGTTTGAATCGCAGAGTGATTTTTATTTATTTTTATTCAAAAACAGCCGATTTGGTCAATTCCTTGAATATATAACTTACAAACTGCAGCTTTAGCAAATGTAAACTATTAAAAAAGAACTAAAAAAAAGAATAAAAAAATTAAGATTCAGGAGAAGGAGTCTTTTCGAAGCTCCAGCTTGAAGGATTCGAAGGGCGTTAAGAGATATATATTGACGAAATGGTGTTAAGCACGGTAGAAAGTCTGTAATAAAAGTGATCTCTGAGAGAGAGTGAGATTTAGGTTAGTGGGTGGTTGTTACGAAATGCGCGCGTGGGAATGTGAAGTGAAAAGAATGGGAGTATTTCAGAGGATCGGTACTTACCATTTAAGGCAGCGTAAATGAAAGAAAGGAAGAACGTTAATATTCTTACGGGTGGATGGTGGGGTCATTGAAAGGGCAGACATTATTTCGGAGCGAGAAGATTACGGAGGTTATGGGAACGCGGTGCCGGACCACTGAAATGAAGAAATTAACGGGGAGTGTTCAAGAATCTACATCTACATAATAGCAATGGCAAGCCGCCAAAAAAGGCGTGGGGCAGGGGGTGTTAGGACACCAGATGTTTACGTATAAAAAGGAAGTTCTCTAAGGTAATTACGACTAGCGTTTATTAAAATCCTTTATGGTTTGGGGGAAAAACGAAGATTCGTGAGAGAGTAGGACACGAACGGTGAATGATTGTGACAGGAGGTGGGGATAAATTCCTGAGATATCACGCATAGCGGTTATCGAATGAGCTGTTCACTAGGGTGGGCCGAAAAATGACTTAATTTTTCGGGATCAAATTTTCCCGGCTGATGAAACAGCTCCCTTATTCTTGCGTAGTGTGCGGTTTTATCTACAAATCGGATGAGTGAGAGTAAAACACGGAGAACGGTGAATGACTATGACGATGGGTGGGAATGTTGCCTACTAATATCAGGATCTCAGCTACGAATATTTTTCTTTTCCATACGTATTTGTCTACGTCCACATAATACCCCGCAAGCCGCCTGCGGCAGGGGGTGTTAGGACATTCGCCGTCTACTTATAAAAAGTAAATGATCAAACAAGCTTACCAGCAGCATTTATTGAAGTTTTACCTTTATGGTCCGGGGGAAAAATGAATTCCCATATCTTTCCTTTCGGCAAATATCTCTCTTCATTTATCGCTTCTATTGGACCTGTAAATATAGTGTGGCTCTAATATTATGTTCTCCGTGTCGCTCTTGAAGATATCCATTCTCAATTATTCAAGTAATCTAAGCCTAGCGCGCAGCTTCCGAGTCATCAGCGGCCCCCAGTCTAATTTGCTTAACGTCTAAGTTACGCTGTCTCTACGCCCGTAGCGGTTTTTGACGAAATAATATTAAAGTTCCAGGCACAGGCATTGGAGAGGATGACGGAGCAGTACTCGAGAATTATGAGAACGCAGGCAGGGTATAAAGCTTTCATGGAAAAGGATTCAGTGACACGAAAGAATTCGTAAAGGAATACCAGGACTGACGAGGCCTTTGATTTACTGAGGTGCGGAACAAAAGTAGTTCGAGGTCGAATGTAAAACCCAGGTCAATAATTGCGGAAGCAATCGGAACAATATCTTTGAATATGGCGTTATTATTAGGATTTATGGTGCATTTTTTGGAAAAAGCTATACATTTTGAGTGATGTGTATTTATTTTACGTTAAATAGGGAAATAAGGTGGATGAATCATGTCATTCGAGAAACAGGATAATGAGAAATGGGAGAAGCAAGAAAGAAATTATCACCGGAATATCCCAGGCGAAGAAAGCATTCCACCTAAATAAAGACCTACTTACGCCGGTAACTTTAAAAATGGAAGTGAGGAAACAACAATTTATTGTGACTTAAATTTTGAGTATTGGAAATGAGGCATGAACAATGACAGCAGCGAAGAAATCAAGGGTACAGGCATTCGAAATGTGGTGCTACAGTAAAATGATGAGGATCAAATGGATCGACGGAGTAGCAATGAGGAAGTCCAAAGAAGAGTAGGAGAGAAGAGAAGACTCGTGAAAACCTTGATAAGAAGATGAAACAACCTTAAAGGTCATATCTTGAGACATGATGCCCTGATAAATGCAATCACCGAGGAACAAGTAGATGGCAAGAACGGAAAAAGGAACCCTCCGAACAAAATACCTGGAGCAGTAGGCTGTCCCAAAAAAAAAACATTTTTTTTTATTTCAAAATCGTCAATCGGATTTCTATGATCCTCGGGTATACAAGGATAGGCAAAAAAATATTTACGAAAAATTTTAAATAATTAGTTAGCGAGAGGCGCCTACTCACCCGCGGTCGCCCGCCATGTTCACATGCTTCAGTGACACCTCTCTCAAATTCAGATGTTGAACTCGTTACGTATACCAAATCATGTCGGCACGTATGGTAATCAATCTTAACTTTATTTTGGAAAATCGTCACAAATTTGTTAACCTGCTGAGAAAATTATTCAACAAAGCCAGCTTTCAGTTGAACTAGCTATTTCATCGTACCCTCATTTATAATTTTTCGAAATTGGGAAACGATCTGCAGCAAATATGGCTTTTTTTCTTCGTCGTTAGGAATACTGCTTTGAATTCTGTGATTAGGGCCACCACGGTTAATGCTGTCTCCCTTCCCTTACCATCCATACTCACTTATGGTCCATTGGAACAGGTATGGAAGGATGTGAAAGAGACGAACTCGTAGATTTGAAAAGATAAACTGACAGGAGAATGGAGTGGAGAGCTGCGTCAAACCTATCTTAGGATTGCTGACCAGTGGTAAGGATAATGTATACCATTGCAGGCACCTGGCCTCGCGGGAAGAAAGGATAAGGAAAACTGCAATGACAGATAGTTAGCAGTGGTCTCAACTCTTTTGGATCTTTTGCAGTCATCTGCAAAGAGCAGAAATCCACACGAGTCGGAAATCCAGCAGCTGTTTATGTCGTCCATGAAAAGGAAAAAAAAAAGAGGTCCGAGAACGCTGCCTTGGGGGACGCCAGAAAGGATGACTTCATTGAAGTGCCCTTGGAAAAAATGGAAAACTAAGAAATGTTTTTGATGCTCCACTCACGATGCGACGCACCAATGGAGGGCGAGGATTCGACACCAGGCTGCGCCACGAGAGAGCACTTTTTCCTCCTTGCGTGCATGCACAAACATGTCTGTCCCGGATATTGATCATTTGAATCACCGACCCGTTTATCTAGGCCTCCAGGAAAACAGACGCCTTACTAAAATAGAAAGTGAAATAATCACGTCTGCTCACTTCCACCGCAATATCGAGCCAAATATCGAGTCACTTCACAAGGAAAGAATATTTCAGTTTGATTTGCGACATGAATGGTACACAAAAAAAATCAAGAGAAATCATTTAGTCTCCTCCCTTTCACCGCAATATTGAGCTAAATGAAAATTCAACTTCACAGCGAAAGCAAAACTCTGTTTGACTGCAGTAAGAAAAGTACACAAAATGATACTAAAAAACCTAGCGAAATTATCTCGCCTTCTCACTCTAACCGCAATATGGAGAAAAATGAAATGTCTATATTTCAAAAGAAGTAAAGCTTAGTTTATTCCAGCAAGAATAATAGATTTAAAACAGCAATTTGGAGCTGCAAAATCGGAAATTACACAAATTTTTACCATGCATATACCAATATATAAAAATTATGCAAAGGATTTCTACGAAAAGGTATCAAAAATTGTTCAAGCCTGCAAATTTAAATAACATGATTTTCTGGATTTCACATTTTTTACAAATGAACCGAGTATATGGTGTTATTGAGGGGCTTAATTAACATATCAATAAAATCCTTCGTTTCTGTATTTTATATCACAGTCCTCTGAGTTGAAATTAAATTGCGAAATAAATGTGAAACATACACATGAATAATAAGGTTATTTTTGGTTTATAAGTTATATTTGAGGGAACTGAGTGACGGTGAATGACATTTATTATTAGAATCATGTCCATTATTCAATTTACCCATAGACGCAAAAACGCGATTAAATTTTTTATACGTATTTTATGTTTTTTCGATAAAGTAAGATGACTACAACTTTTTGGAACTTTCATTCTTAAGAGGACGGCTGTTTTCTCTCTAGACTGGTCATCTTTGGTAGCGGATTACTCGTGTCAAAATGTTTGCTGTCAACTTTTAATATTCAGAATAGTATATTCTTGAGCATAGTAGACCCTGTTCTACATTCCCCCTGGTCTAAAATACAAAATAATTACATCTGAGAACATAACTAACATTATCATATTTTAGAGGCAGAAAAATATTGAGAGCGATCAACTCTATTTTACCTGAGCATTTTAAGACGATATCTAACGTTATTAGCAAGTAATCCACCTCGAAAAAATTCCGGAAGAGTCGGAATATAGCGTCTTTTCATGTCATTAATATCACTTAGAGTCCATCTAAACGATTACGCTCCACTTAACAGTGGATTCGCATTGATAAAGATCGTAAATGTTGGAATTATCACATAAAACAGTTATAAATCAATTAAGAATGAAAAAACCCTAGTTTACAATACCATAACTAGATTACATTAACTACAAAAGATCCAGATCCAGACCGTGAAATTAAGAATACTAGCTGACCCAGCCAACTTTGTACCATTGTTGTTTCACCTAATCATTATTATTCCTAATAATTAATTCACCTAAATCATATTATTGATAAAAATGGTCATGAAAGTGGCACATTAAGGTTTTAACGTCAAAATTATTCATTACTGGTGCTATAAAATTATAACAAATATTTCCACAATAAATGAACTAATGACGGTCTACCCTATACATTCGGCTTTATTCTCTTGAGCCAAGTAGGCACTTTCTGATATAAAACATTTTTTGTTTTGTTATGAGGCGCAAGAACAGACAAAGCGGATGGTTTACCAGAGCGTGATCATGCCACATATATTCGATCACGAGAAAAATATGATCTTTCTGGATTCAGACCACAAACTCTCACCTTTTGATTTGTTCGCGAATGCAACACGTTCTTAGCCGCAAAAATTGCTCGATCACTCCACCATTTGTCATTTTTGTGGTTATCAGTCACTTTCATGGACACTGTTGAAGAGCTCCTCTTACGATGAAACGAAACCGCAAAAATTGCGAGTAAATGAAATAAATCCGCTCGATTCGTTGACAGAAACACGACCATTATCGATAGTCAACAAGTGCTTGGAGATTTATTTACAAACAATGTTGCGACTTGTCAACTCGTGCTGGGTTTAGCTCGAATTAAATGTTTTCAGTATTATCATACCATTCTTATTATGTTTTTAATATTTAAATGCCTTGAATATTGATACGAAGTCCAGTCACTAAATTGGCAAAAATAAAGAAATCGTTTAGTTAGTGGTTTTGATCGAATTGACGGCTATTGCAGTGTATCTGTGTAAGCTGTTACAGGGTAACTCCTAAAACAATACTCCCATGACCAAAACAAATTTTTTTTCGTGAACTTTTACTATTTCTTAATGTTTATTCTGCTATCCGAGACAGAGATGAATCTAAAAAAACAAGTATTAATGAAATTGGTACAGCTATTCTTGAGTGATAAATGATATAACTTACTCGATTTTTGACTTTCTTAAATATATATAGATAAATGCTCATACAGCACAGACATCATGTATTCGGCGGTGAAGGTCTTCACGCCTTTTATAAATATTGGTAGGTATTGCTATCTCTCTTGTTAGTTATTGTAAATTATGTGACCCTTATGTAATGTTGTATTTTTTCCCCAATCAAATCCCATCCCATCTAAATCTCCAGAACTACCATCAGGAAGAAAATGCTGGACAGAATTGTGTGTGGTATTTTTCTTCTCATGCGTGACAGGCCCATACGGAAAATATTCTTCTCAACTTATTATATCATAAATAAGGCTCTAAAAGTATTATGTAAAAAATATCGAAAGATTTGGCTATATCCCTCGACATTGGCTTGAATTATGAGACAGTAATGGTCACGCTAAGTCGAGTAACGCCGTTTCATGATGCTGCGAACATGCACACTCTCTTCTCAAATTCTCAACTCTGAGGTCATGTCACATCAAAGATGTTGTGAACGATGCTTTAAAATTGCGAAAAAAAGAAGGTGTCATAAATGTAATAAATTTGAACTTTAACGTTAATGACACCTTACCAGTCTTAGGTGAAACTCCCTGTTAGTAAGACACGTCAGGGTATCCAACAAACACCTTGGTTTCATATATGGTATACCCGACGACAGCTGAAGAGTATTTGGAAGAGGTGTTACCAGTGCTGTCGTTGGGCCGGTATGGGCCGGTAGGGCGTACCCCCAAAAATCCAAACTCGCTATAAGCGTACCGGTTAAACTACCTTTTTAAATCTACAAAAAAACGCCGTACTTCAAATGTTCCAATGGATAGAAGATATAAAAATCGGAAATGAATATTTACTTGGCCAGAGTTATCTCATGGTACAATTTGGAACTAATGTAAGAGTTGGAGTTTGGCATTTCCATCGTGGCCGGCTGTATAATATATGCTCAGCTGTTGGCAAATTTTTGTGAGCACCGCCTAAACTTTTTTCCCAACTGGATGTCATCATAATACACTACACTACATGGCACCTTGGTACTGAAGGTGCGGTATGAATAGCATTTGCATTCATGAGTCTAGGATGATTTCTAGCCGAGCATTCTCCATTTCACACGACAGAGTACAAGTTGATGAACCGTGGTTTGGCTTAGTACATCTTTACATTTTCATTAATTACCTTCATTCCACCATAATCTATTCATTAATGAAATATTTTTCTTTCCCGCTCCTACGAAAATTTTTTGTACAAAAGTACCATAATGAAAATCCAATACAAGGAAACTAACTAACACCGGGAAACTTGCTGACAAGAGTGAACCTAGAACTACAACTTCCTTTTTTAGTGTTTGATGTTTAGTTCAACTTTAGACAATCTAGCTTCGGCAACGTTTTGACGTTAATTTTTTAACTTCGGGACTAATTTATCGAAAACAAAAAAAACAAGCTTGCAGGATGGCTTTGTGTTTTATATCTAATTTTTTTCTACCTCTGTTGTTGTCTTTTCACTGATAACGCTTGATTAAATATGAAACGAAAAATTAAACGAAACATTGGAAAATCTTTCAAAATTTGACCAAAACCTCATAAACTAAAAATAAAGACGAATAAAGACTATATAACAAAAATGAATCGCTGTTCGTTAGTCTCGCTAAGTATAATTGGAGAACGTCTGGACCGATTTTGCTAATTTTGGTTTTAAAATATTATTTGAAGTTCAGGGAAGGTTTAAACGGTGAGAATATTATAACGCAGGACCCACGAGGCCCTGGAATGGGTCCCGACGAATTTCCCTAAGAAATACATATAAAGTTAGTAATTAATTGCTGCATACCTTTTTCTTTTGCACATTTAAAATAGCAACAATTGCCACATATATTTAAACCATATAGAATTTTAAATAAAAATAAATAAACATACTTATTCTTGCAATCGAGTTTCATTTTTTCATTTCAATTTTGAAAAAGCATTCATAAAGACGCTGAATTTTTAGCGTTTTCGGCTTACTGTCCCCTTGACGACCGTCAGTATTTTTAATGCAGTTTGATATCTCATTCTAAATTTATTCACAAAATAAATAATTTTTTTACTGTCGTTAAAGAGTTCATCTATCATTATTTATTCACAAATTTAATTCGCGAAAACATTCTTCACTTAAATACGCTAATATCGTTATTGACCGCTTATTTTTAAAAGCTAAGACAGTTTTTTTAATGCTTATATTATATTTATTTGATAAGTTTGACATAGCAACACCATTTACCACTAAGTGAGCGAGAAAATCTTTTCTTTGATTGTTTACAATACCAAGGAGAAGACGACCTTAATTAGGTCGTCGAATTTAATCAAATGTGCGAAGAGCTTCCTTGAGTGCTCACCGTATTGATGATCAGTGAGAATTAGATAATAATAATAACAGTCGTATTGATATTGGTTTAGAAGAATTTCGTTATGAAGTGACGGAAAATGAATAAGATAGGCTTAGAATGCAACGAGTTTGTGAACACCAAACACAACAACAGAGAGCACAACAAAAGGAAAATAATCGATTAAGAAGCAGCCCTCCTGTGATCCTGGACCGAGTAGCAACCAATTACGATTGGGTTGTAGATTATTGTGCTGATAAATCAGTAGAAGTTGGGAAAATGAAACTATTTTTTCAATATTGTAAGGCGTAAACATACAGCGTTGAGTCTACTGGATTATGATGTGCTGGTAGAAAAATAAAATTGCTACAAATGGTTCCATTACCCAATCCATTATGCTCATTAGTTTCTGGAATGAGAAATGGTTCGAAACACCTTTTGCCCAACATTAAAAAATATTAAAGTTGTTTTCAAATGACTTCGTCATCTCTGTCTATTTAAATACTGGAAAAAATGAATAAATATCGTTTATCAGAAAGCATTAAATTGATGAACTTTATAGTAACTGTGTGCATTTAATGTAGATTAAGATATTATATTCATTTGAATTGTAAAGACGTTTTACTCAATAACCACATTGAATAGTGATAGGCCAAAAACGGTACAGACCTAAAAACATTGTAGGAAGGAACTATTTGCTGACATAATTATCTCTATCGTAATGATTAGATAAACGTGGTTGAAATACGAACATCAAATGTCGTAAGGACTTCCACAGATATTTTGTAACCAAAATTAGCTAAATCGCTTTAACTGTTTACGAGTTTTAGCGATAAGAACTACCTGAAATCGATTTTTAAATATATACATAGAAACGAAGTTGATACGAAGTTCACTAGTGATCAATAAAAATGCAGCATTTACATTGGCTGACATTTAAAATTATAATGACTGTTATATGTTTCCGACAGAGTCCATGATGGATTACACAGGCCAACAATGAAAAAACTTTTTCACTGAAAATACCTTATTCTTATGTTTTTAAAGTTTCTGAATCCAAATATGATGGTTTTAAAGTTGTATCACCCACCATTTATTTATATTTTACAATTAAATTTATGAAATCAAGCAATATTTTTAGAATTTAACAGCTTTTTTTTAGCTATAATAAAATTGAAAAAGTAGGTCTAATGAACGAAGAGAATGGGGATTACTGTTGGTACTTCACCGAGAAATTCAGCAAGCGTTTCATCGCAGAAAAAGCTACACAAGAAGCTTCAAGGAAAAAAGGGAAAGAAAATGAAGACCAATTCCAGTTGACAAGTGAACCCTGTATTATCACGCTGTAGTAAATACAAACAATTTTACCACGATGTAGTGAAAAGTAAATACAAAAAATTTTAAGATGTAACGCAGTGTTTTGATTGTATTGATTTCCCTGCATACCGTATAAGGGTATTACACTAATTATTAAATACATATTGCTTGGAAACTATGGGTGATACAAAAAACTAAGGCCAGGTTTAGATTCGGCACATCAAAATCTATAAAGATCAGCTATTAAAATAAAAAAAGTTTTCAAACAAAATTTTTTTGTTGGCCTGTGTTATTTTCCGGTAATTTTTCACGGTTATCCATGGTGAGTTCACTATTTCCTCGTAACATCCTATCCCATTTCCTCTTCAATTTGGGAAGATTCTCCTTCTCCGTCCACTCAGCCGCCTTGAGATCTTTCGATGGCTATCCAGCACTCGGAGTGTAGAGAGAGGGAGAATTCCCGTTGGATTCCTCGGAAGATCCTCCAACACGCGCCGTGCAATCTAATTTCCTCCAGAAGTGCTAAATGAGTTCTCGCGCTCGACTTCCACTACCTAACTCTGTGGCACGTGTTTAGTTTTCACGCCCAATCAACGTCGTTAAGCTACAGTTTAACGCGAGGGAAGCCCACGAATCGAATTAACGAATAAACAGCCATCCATTCATCCTGAACGTTCGAACTGCCGGTGTAAAATGGATACATTATCTTCCGTATCGACCTCTTGATTTATAAATCCATTGAAAATAAACATTTCCATCAATTCATATTCATTCATTCAATATCTTATTCCTCAGTCGTCCTGTAAATAATTGTATCCGGTTTTCATGTTGACTAAAAGAGGTACCTTTTGGAGGTTCTTAGAGTCATCATGCTAATATTTTTTTAGTTCGAATATTAGATTTATGCCACTCAGGTTGGGAACTAGGGCGGCAGACTTCAGGGGGAGGCAAAATTTGAAGAGTATATTTTTAAAAGTTATTTAATTTTTCCAATGAAATTATTCAACAACACCTATTAATTTGTGAATAATTAACCAATAAAATTAATCAAACTTCTTAATAGCTAACATAAGGTGTGCAATTTAAACTACCGAATTTCAAAAAAATAGCTTACGGAGTTTTTTTTTGGTGGGGAAAGGGGAAGGCGGTTGAAGGTTAAGGGGTTGGTAGGGCGGCGAATGACTGTCTTAGCATGATCAATAAACGGTTATTTACGTTTAAAGTAAGCGAAGAATGTTTCCGGTCACTAAATTCGTGAATAAAGAATGACAAAAGAAATTTTAATGACTAAATTAAATTATTTGTTTTGTGAATACACTTATAAAGAGATGTCAAACTACATTATCAATACTGACGGCCGTCACGGGGTCAGTAAGCCGAAAACGCTCAAGTATCAGCATTATTGTGATGTTTTTTTCAAAGTTCACCGCGAATCATGCGGATAACGAAAATCTATTGCAAGGATAAGAATTTGTAATTATTTTTCTTTCCAATGCCGTATGTTTTAACTATGTGTGGCCAACATTACTAATTTAAATATGTCACATTAAAAAGGTCTACATGCATGAATAAGGTACTTTACATGTATTTCTTATGAAAATGAGTCAGGGCCCATTCCAGGGTCTATGAGCCCTCCGTCGTAATGTTCTCACCGTTTAAACCTTCCCTAGACTTTCACGAATATTGTAAAACCAAAATTAGGCAAATTGGTCCAGCCGTTCTCGAGTTTTAACGAGACTAACACACACCAATTCATTTTTATTATATTGAATATAAGTTGCGCAAATTCAACTACCGCATCTCGGAAAACAGCTTCCGGAGGTATGATATTTTTGTGAAGGGGAAGGGGAAAGCGGTTGAAGGGTAAAAGGTTGGTGGGGCGGCAAATTGATCTTTTTGCCTTCCCAATAAAACTCCAAGTTCCGGCCCTGATTCCACTAACTTTCAGGTTTTGGAGGAATTATCCAAAGATGAAGTGGCAATAATGAAGTAGCCATTTCACAGATTCGAAGGCAATTATCTCTCTTAAATTTGTTTCAGTTTTGTTAAATAAGATGTAAGTGTTGTACCTTCTGTAATTCTATCTATGCAGCCCTGAAAATGGAATTCAATAAATTCCGACACTTTGGCGAAGAATAACCTTTTTAATCATCCAAATTGATGATCTACGATAGATATTTTTAATGCATATGCAACAGAGATATCAATATCACACATTAAAAATAGATTTGGAAATTATTGGTCTCACTTTTTCTTTTTCTACGTGTGATGATGCTGCAAAGTGGGGTCCACAAATCGATACCTCATCTGCACATGCACTCAATAATTGCCCACCGAATCAAATCCGCTCATCTTGAAGCTCGACAATACGAATGCGCTCAGCTGGCAGTAGCCGAAGCATAAACGCTAACCTCTAATTCTCCGAGCTTCAAAGGTGATGTCTGTGTGAAAATAGAAACTTAAAAAATAGAATTTTTTACATAATAGAAATTACAATGCAACAAAGATTCAGATCATCAGACTAAATCATTACTATTTTTTTCTTTTTCTTTTTTTTACTTTTTTTAAATTACCAATATGTTGATAAGTAATTTTTGTTCATTATTTTTTCTACTTTCCTTTTTTTAACTTAAAATCAAGGAATTACCAGCAGTTTCTAGAATACTATCATTGTGTTTTTTTTCTTTTTCCAATTTTTTCATTCTTTATTTTGTGATTCTTTTTAGGGTTTTTTTTAACACAATTAGTTGAACTACAAAAAAAAACCTTCATTTAGAAGGAGGTAAAGAAATAGAAAAGACTCGTAGCAGAGTAACTCGATAAGGCAGTGCATGTTTAGTTGGGATACATGGATTGTAATCCCAGATATCTGTAAGGAGAGTATTATTTGTGCACTTCAGCCTTGAAGTTGAGAACAAGGTGGGAAATATTTTCATTCATGGTGGCGAGTTTGTGGACTGAAAGAACATCAGAAATTTTCTTCAAGCGGGTAATATAAAGAATGTATCTGATATTAATCGAATTCGCTCATCTAGTACTACTAGGGCGACTTTGATATGAGCGGTTTTGATTCGGTTGGCGACTGTTGAGCGTTTGTTCAGTGGAGGTATCGAAATATTATAATGACGAGGATTCACCAGTCGGTCCGTAAATTTTATCCATTGGATGGATTAGATGGATTAAAATATAAATGTGTCGCCGCTCGCTCCGCTGGCAATGACAATGATTGAATTTGCTCGGGTGTTATCTACATTTCATTAGCACGCTGCATGCCACTTTCATGGATTCGGCTGGATCGCAATCATGTCACAAGTTTTCGTCTTACGTCGCCACTCCTTTCTAAATACCCTTTTCTATGATTCATGATGCACCGTTCCAATGATCCAGTGCACCCGAACGAATAGAAGCCGCTCCTTTTTTTATCCTTCACAAAAAGAGGAATATTACGGCAGAGGATTTTCCAGTCACCTTCTGTGTTATCATCCACCGCGCATTTTTTTTTAATTATTTACATATGTCACCTACCGCGCATTTCCGCATTGACGGGTGACTCCCGTAAATTATCGCCTTTTAAATAACATATAATACAAAAAAATAAATGCAATGCAATTTCACGACAATCCTGTATAAGTAAGATTTAGATGTGGTTACCAAGCGGTAATATAAGGTAATAGGTATTACTTAATTTTTTTTCCTGATGCTGTTACTCTGGGTCACCGTCATTCGGTAAGATTGTTTTATGCGGAAAATTTTCTCATAAATGAATTGTTTTCGATTTTGGAGAGCCATGATGTGTTGACCCCACACAACCTTTCAGCTCCCACGGATTTCCAAAGCATTTCATGGAACAAGTAGTTGTGTACGCCATCATGAACATGGAGCAAAGCTATCTACTAGTAGCATATTGATACGTCAACACCTTGTTCGGTAAACCTAGTCTGAGATTCGTCTAGGCAAAAGATGGCGTGGTGATGTAACTGATATCCGGAAGCAGGACCGGGAGACCCGGATTCGAATCCCTGCTAAGTCAAATGATTTATTTCGTAGCGAGTGTCATCCTTTATATTGCTGCGATATACGCGATCAAGGAGGGAGACTCGGGTGGCTGCGTCACCCGGAATCGGGTTTAGGGCACCAAAGAATTGAAATCCACGCGAATCAGATCTCAGAGAAGTTTTATTGTCAAAGGTTGGTGATGATTTTACAAATGTGACTGCGACGGGCAGGCACACCCCGTCGCTTTCTTTTCTACCCACAGACTGCCCCAAATTCCATCGCGCTTGTGTCGTCAAGGCACTGGTCAACACCTCCAGGACTAGGGTAGGGATGGCTTGACTCGACCCAGTCCTAGGAAGTAACCAACTTATCTTCGTCAGTGAGACAATGGCCATCTGTCCAGAAAAATTAGACGTTTACTACTGGTAGAGGAGACGCTGACCACATATGCCTCGACAACCGATGACCCAAACTTATGGGGGGGAACTCTTGCCTTCGGTGAATATGGTGAAGAGACGACAGAAATGTGCTCGAAAGATCGTCTCACACCTTGGGACAAAAATATACCATGCAATTTGAAAATATTTGACCAAACATTCATCACATTACAAAAAACATTACACTATCTACATTAACTATCACATTACAAAAAAGAATACACAAAATACCGCACAGTTGTTACAATTGCATAGAGTTGACCTTCCGTCATTACCCGTTAGCATTAATGATACACAGAATAACACACAGTTATTACAATATATCCAAGTATTTGTTGAGGAAACAAATATGCTTTCAATAAATTTTTACAAGAAGGCACTGTTTAAATAAAATATAATTCCAAAGGAAAAGGAGTCGCCATCTTTCACGGTGATAAGCAACGTGGCTACGACACCAGCACCAATTCGAACCCCTGAATAATCGGAATTTCAGCAAAAATTCCTTCGGAGGAATGATTGAGGGGGAAAACGCATAGAATTGGAGCTATGAAGAGGATAAATATGTTTGCTCCGAGCTCTGCTGCTCTCTCAAAACTAAACACTCCAAATACAGTTACTCGATGATAGATTCAAATTAATGAGTGAAAGTGATACAGATGATTCCGCGAACTTGTTTCCCCCGGGAATGCTTCCAAGAACGCTAAAGGAAAGCTTTTTGCTCAGAAATCTCAGATAGCCTATGGCTGGAATAGCTTCTGGCGAAATTCGTTGAAAATTAAAGTTGAATGTATGAAATAGAAAATCATGCATTGCGGGTCGTAATCATGGGCGGATTTAGGGGGTCATGAGGGCAGGTGCCGCCCCCCGTCTGACGCTTAAAAAATACATAAGATTTTTAATATGGTCAACATCATTACATTGGTTTTGTTTAGTGTAAACAGCTATAGGGGTATATGTACAGGACCCTTGGAAAGTTTTCTTTCGCACGTAAGTACATTCAGGCTTCAAAAGTTATATCCCTAGTAAAATAAAAAATGAAGGTAGCAAACGGAGATGGTATGAAGCGCAAATCAGGAAATCATTAAGGCGACATAGAGTATGCAAAGATGAAAATAATCCTTACTAATTTATCCACTATTAATCGCGAGGTAATACGCAGGCCGCTTTTTTTCAACATCCGATGGGTCATGAACAGAAAACGAAGTGATTTATTAAAAATTATTTAATTGCTAAATGTTGAGCACACTTGTGGTATCCTTTCAATATTATCGCCTCGACGATTGAGGAATAGGGTAGTTTCCTTCATCAAAGAAAACGAAAGGCATTGATTGCGATTCGTTACCCACCATTAGTGTATTCATATTATACAAATTATTTGGTTTTTGAAACACTTACCGGTTTAGACGAATGGCAAGGGTCAAATTTTATCCTCATTAGAATTAGGCCAGATTGGCGCCCATGCGCTTCCACTCCGCATGACGTCACAGGGACCTAGTTTCTACACGAGAGGATAGGAGTTATACATCGTCTGAGGTTACCAATGCATGCATGAGGCACAGAGCTCAGGGAAACATGTCTTAATAATCACCTATTGAAACTGGCTAAGTTCGGAAAGTTTTCTTCGTTTTATACGGTGTTAATAAACCTTTTTTAAGCCAAGCGCTACCATCCAGCAAGGTACTCAGCTATCCGCTAGCATCCTGCGACGTATCAGCGCTAAGCCTCGCCTCAAGGTCACCTCACCGGGCGGGAGGGGGAACCAGAAATACGACGTACGGAGATATTTCCCGGCATTCATACTTAAGCGTCGCGTTTTCGCGCGCTTGAAAATTTTCACTTTTCATTTAATCGCGAAAAATAGATGTTGTCATTTAAAAATCTAAAAGCGTGAAATACGTACTCCAGGAGTAATAATCTTTCGATTAAAGCAATAAAAAAATAATAGGAAACCACCCTATTGATCGTGCCTGCGGACAAGCTTTACTATAACTTATCCATAGGATGCTACCACCAATGACTCCCCTTCGAATTTTGCCTCTGCCCTGAAGCTTAGGTATCTTCCGTTTGAAAACGCTTCCCTCCTTGCCACTTCTTCATTTCTGCGTAAAGATGGAAGTCACACGGCACTATGTTGGCATTGCACGGCAGCGATCGAAAATGTCCCATTGAAATTGCTCAAGGAGCAGTTTGGCTGAATCAGCGCGGCGGTGACGGGCGTTGTCATAGATCGGAGCACTTCCAGAAGTCAGCATATCTCTTCCTTAGTTTTGAACGGGAACGGACGTAATATTTCACACTGTTTTATACTCTAGCCACAGTGCATTAAAAAATTCACTTTTATTGGCATAAAGGCCAAGACTTGTCAATGCTGAAGCCATTCGGCAAGTTTTCTGGGTGTCTCTCCTCAGTGCACACTTGGCGGGAGAATCAATTGAGGCAGTGTAGTTAATGAGATTGCTAATAGCCTTAAACTAACAAACGTTAAGAAATGACAAGAGAGTGTGGCGCGGGGTACGCGCAATTGCCCTACCTGCGCAGTACCCGCCTATCGCTTGTATGGTTTTTTTGATGAGCGATCGGAGGCTGAAATAAGCTCTTATAAAAAAATTTTTTTTTAAAACCAGCCTTTATATTTAGATTACAGGGGATGAGCAACGTTTATATATGACACAAAGCAAAAAAACTCAGTGACCCCGAAAAACCAAAAGTGACGTATTAAAAAAGTCACTATATTTATTAAATTTTCAGTGAATGGTAAGCCCCCTATGTTTCAAAATGCCACCCCTATGCTTTTAAATGCCTACCCCTATGTTAAAAATGCCACGAAACACGAAAATCGACCATTTGGAACTTCTTAGATCAAAAACATGTTTTGGGGGGGGTTGACTGGGGGGTGGTTAAAGGGGGGTTGGAGAGAAAAAGTTATATTTTCATGTATTGTCATCGGAAATGAAGAAGTGTGCAAAATTTCAGCGTTTTTGCTTCACAGGAAGTGAGTCAAATTTGAGTTACAAGATTTGTACCAGACAAACAAACAGACAAACAAACAGACAGGTTGGTGAGTTGATATAAAGACTGTAATAAAAAAACCGCCTTCATAATAAAAAATATAAGCTGTTTAAAGGAAACATAAAAGAAAAATGCAGTAATAATATTTGTAACTTATTAATATTTTCATATCAATAACTTTTCATATCATATACTTATCAATTCATAACATATCATTCATATTTTCATATCAGTAACTGCCTGTCTCACCCTTGACCCCCCCCCCCCACAGGTAAACATCCTGGATTCGCCTTTGGTCGTAATTACCAAAAATAGCCTTGGAAAGAGGCATACAGGATAATTGCTGGAACTCCGTGGTTTATCCGAAATAAAGACGCCGGAAAACATTTAAAAATCACTCCCATCCTCACTGAACTAAAGGTACAATTGATTCAGTTGGAAAAATCCCTAGCTGCTACAAACAACAGATCGATTATTAATATCTGGCAATTCAACCCAATTGCAATGGACTTCCTTCTGACAGCGAGTATTTTAAAAGATGACCAACTTTCCATAGAATATATTAAAAACTTTCAAGAACAAACTGTAAGGGTAGATTAAGTACCTATTCAGGATTAAATAGGAGAAGCATATCGGTAGCAAGGGGGATCATATATCTTTATCTATTCTAAAAGTTAAACACCAATGTTGACAATATCTAGATTTTTAAGTCTGCGTATAATCAGGAGAATAGAACAAACTCAAGGTACGAATTGCTTGAACGAGGAGTTACACATAATATAATTGTGGAGAGAGAAACATAACCGGAATTCATGTTCCTCCAGATTTGGAGTAGTTCAGAACGCCCTTGTAAATTACCAATGAGAGAAAATCCCTAAATAATCTTTTCCGGCTTCATTTTTAGAAATTACTTGAATAACACTAACATTTCTACTACTCCCCGGAATAAATCCAGAGGAGGATTTTTTCATATACATAAACTAACCACCCAGTAATAATTTACGAACGCCTTTTATATTTTCGGGCAATGTAAATAATGTGAAGGGATTCTCAACGAGGAAAATCAGAGAGGGAACGAAGCACTCAAGCCTCTGCCATTGGTCATTGAGACAGACTTTAGGTCAAACGGGGAAAAAATTTAAATTCTCCTGATTAATTTCAGTAATTAATTAAAGCAAGGTGGATCCCCCTCCATCGAAACGATTTTATAATTATTGAAGGATAGAAAGTGGACCGGTATTGTGTTGAATTATCATCACCGTTCATCAAACCGTTCCAGTTGATTAGATCGCCCCACAGCAACGTTTGTAATTAAAATTTATGCATAAATTCTCTCGTGTGTAACAAACGAGGCTGGCGTGTGACAACGCGGAAACTCTCTCCATAAAATAATGTGCCGTTTCCATGACACGTGACGAAATGGAGCTGTCAAGCGGTGACCCCGTCATCAATCATCGTTATCAGTCAGTCGTAGTTAGAATTGAAATATCAATTTAATTATGAATGGCATGAAGCGACGTCATTCTTGGGCGATCATTCATATCACATCGTATTTCATGAGCAATTATACGAACGAAATCTAGCCAATATGGTCGTAAAGGATTGCCACCCAAGCCTCGAGCTTAAACTCCCAATCGCAAATATCTTTCAGGGCGAAAAGAAGAAACTCGTCTTGGGAACTCACTATATTTCTCGGCCCAAAAAGAACGAAAAATGAAGAAAGATATTTTGCCGAACGGATAGGTATGAGCGGTAAGGTAACTATGGGGGGATGAGGGGATGGATCCCCCCAAAAGCCTCAAATGAATAAAAAAGTTATTTAAAAACTATTGTCCAGTTTTGAAATATATTAACTGCATCTGCGTTAAGTTAAATTTTCTGTGCCAAAATTATGTAAAATGTATATCCAGGCATGCCATTTCTCAAATATTTTTCCGGGCCCCACTATGCCTCGGGGGGGGTGGGGGGGTCGCCACTCCAGGCCACCCCATCCCCCAAAGCATATTCCCAGTTACGTCCCACCCGGTATGAAGATAAGTATTTTCCCTCAAACAATAAAGGACTTCTTTAAAAATAGCTGGAAGGGTCCAGCTGCGCGAACCAACGCAATTTATTTTCTTTAACTTCTCTTTAACGGCTAGTACCCAAACTCCCCCTGCCACACACCTCATTAAGTATACAAGGTAATGCGCATTTTATCAAAGATTACCGGAAATCCACTGAAATCAAGCAAAAACGTGATCATAATTTAACACATTAAGGACAGCTAGCCGCAAAATATATCATTCGTGACTACCATTTATCCAAAAAATAAAAACAACCAATCTCACCTATTCGCACCGAATCTCAACATCCTGTACTTCCCCCTCCTATACACAATCACGTGCATAAAGTTATGGCACAATCCTTTCCAAGCCATCTCCCTGGACAAGCGACCAGCATTATTCGGGAAACGTTGAGGTCAGCGTAAAAATAACGCGGTGACATAACTCAGACGTTTCATTAAATTAAATGTAAAAAAAATTATAATTCCGCATAAATTTAATACTGTACGACCTATGTTTCGACGAGGCAAGTAATCATCTGGTACATTTGCATCGAGTACAGAGAATACATAGTGACGTAAAGTAAATTCCTATTAATTTCTACCATATGAATACACTAATGGTGGGCAATGGATCGCAACCAATGCCTTTCGTTTTCTTTGATGAAAGAAACTACCCTATAGGGTGGTTTCCTATTTTTTTTATTGCCTAAATCGAAAGATTATTACTCCTGGAGTACGTATTTCACGCTTTTAAATTTTTAAATGACGATATCTATTTTTCGCGATCAAATGAAAAGTGAAAATTTTCAAGCGCGCGAAAACACGACGGGTAAGTATGAATGCCGGGAAAAACTCCGCGTGACGTCGTTCTGCTTCCCGCTGCTGCAAATGAGGTGACCTTGGGGCGAGGATCTGAGCGCTGATACGACGAAGGATGCTAGCAGGTAGCTGAGTACCATGCTAGCTGGTAGCGCTTGGCTTAAATAAGGATTATTAATACCTTATCAAACGAAGAAAACTTTCCGAGCTTAGCCAGTTTTAATAGATGATTATTAAGACATGTTTCCCTGAGCTCTGTGCCTCATACATGCATTGGTAACCTCAGACGATGTAAAACTCCTATCCTCTCGTGTAGAAACTAGGTCCCTGTGACGTCACGTGGAGTGGCATCGCATGGGCGCCAATCTGGCCTTTTTCACATGAGGTTAAAATTGACCCTTGTCACTCGTAAAACGGTATTTCTAAAACCAAATAATTTGTGAATTATGAATTCACTAATGGTGGGTAATGAATCGCAATCAATGCCTTTCGTTTTCTTTGATGAAGGAAACTACCCTATTCTCGCTCCCATATGGTCCATAGGGACATGTGTCCCACGACATAAAAACACTAATTTTGTGAAAATTAAAGAACAAATGTGGAGTTTTCTCACTAACTCCACAGGCGAGGCACACTAAAAGGATGAACCGAAAGTCCTGTTATAATTAACCTTTTCATTTATTTGTTATAAACTATCATATTTCCACTTCGTAAACAGCATCTAAAGAATACCCAAGAAATAATTTAAAACTATAAGCAATTAGCTTATTCTTCAATGTAACCAATTCTTAAAATCGTTTACCTTCTCATTTAAATTTGATAGACTTTAACAAAATTTGTGTTAATAATGAAAGACACTTTGTTTCTTCCACAAGTTTATAAAAAAATCTATTATATTACCGGTTTCGGTCTTTCATTATTAATATGGAGCCTTCCACCACGTACGATCTTCAATTTTCGCTTTAATTCCTGTAGTGATTTGCTTTAATTCCTGTAGTAATTATCACGAGCACCCGTGAAAGCTAGTATGGAATGGAAATTGGTGGAGGTGATCGACAGCATGTGTCAAGGGTCTTCAACCCGCCGCCCTCGCGCTGCATGCGGCCCGCCGGTCAATTTCTTGCGGCCCCTGTAGGCTAAAAAAATAGAAGCACATCTGGAAAGCAGTCTGCAGGATGCAACTACAAATATATAACCAAATGTTGACACACTAGACAAAAATAAACAATGCCAAAAATAGCATTGATTTATTGAACGTTTTAACCAATAAAAATTATTGCGATTTTATGTGTTTTTTTATTTTTTGATGCGGTGGTAAAGTGACGTGGAGCGTTGGGGCTCTTCGGACGATGTGAAATCGATTTTTGGCCCTTGCACTGAAAAAGGTTGAAGACCTGGGGCGAATCCTGAATTTTTTTCTGGAGGGGCATAAGGGTCTGATAGGTCTTCTCATATTTAAAAACAAAACACAACAATTACTGTAGAAAATATTCTTTTTACTTTGATATGAAAGTTATTAATATTAAATTAAATGATTGAGGCTGCACAATATAAAACGAACGTACTGATAACCGTATTACAAATCTTATCTATTTTTTAAGCACCTGACGGGGGGGTCACGTGCCTCTCCCTACCTAGATCCGCTAATGTTGAAGACCCCTGGCTTAGGTCATTTGGGCCATGAGTGAAGGCAGGTACGGAACGGAGGAGATACACCCGGCGTTTCTATTAGCTCTCTCTCAACGAAAGGTACCAAGGTGACCGACAGTCATGAATTGACGTCCATCCGATGACGGAGTGCTATCCTTAAGCCGCCCTCCACAAAAAATCCCTAGTCCGTGGGATCTCTAAAAAAATATCCTCAACTACCAGGACTTGGACCCGGATCCACGGGTAGGGAAGCCAACACAACAAACCGATCCTCCCTTGAAAGCTCCAGCGACAAATTATCTTTAGAGTAGTTTTGAGCTCATTGGTATTCAAATGTTAATGTCGAGTGAAAATTTTACTTCAGTTTCATTTAGCACTCAAGAAAAAGGTGGGGTTTCAAATGCTAAATAATTTCTTTTTTCATAAATGGGTCTGTCCTTGTTGAATTGAGGTTGAAACTAGACCTCTTTGATTTTGGTGAAAATTGGTTAACTACCTCCAAAAATATTTACTGCCATCAGAAGCGATTTTTTTTCATTTAAAAACTCAGCAATGTTTATATAATAGCGATTTTTCGCGAAAATGCGCAATTGTCGGCATCAAATTTTTTGTGACGGTTTCATTGTATACAGAAGTTTCAGGTCTTGTGATAATTCTTAAGCATACTTTAAATCCAAAAATGCATTTATTTGGCGATTCAAAATTTTGTATTAATTGTTATTTCCTCAAACAATTTATTCATAAAAAATGAAATTGCATGCATCAAAATTATTGTATTTTTTAATACTTTTTCCATTTTTACCCGTAGTAATTAATAGTATTGAGTATATTAATTCAAAAAATTGGAAGGGATTACTCGCGATGATTTTTTTCTCAAAACATGTGACATCAAAAATTTCGTATTAGTGAAAAACAACAGTTCTGATAATTTTCGTTACTCAGCTGTTTTTCTTTCGATTTTCGACAACCTCTTCAAATAAGGGTGCAACTTTTCACGGAGGCACAAACCAGCCCGAATGGCAGAACTCGGTTTCCGGAATTAAATCCGCGTTGGTTAATCTTGATTACGACGGTTTTTCCGGCGTTTCAGCGGGCGTATTCAGGTTTGAAGCACTTCCCTACAAACCTGATGAAGGGTGCGGAAACGCCGAAGAAACTATCGTTCCTAAGATGAACCTACGCGGCAGAGATCAGGTTCTGCCAAACTATCGGAGCTATATTATTCAAGGGAACTCCATTGCAGGGTACAAGATAGATAATAAATTTATTATAAATAAAAATATAATATTGTCGTTACAGGAGGCCGTTGTCGCAGCATACGTTACTAATTTTTGCCTTCCTTTGCTTTACTACATTTTTCCATTCTGCATTTTATGTGAGAGCTGGATTTCCAATTTTGGCCTCAACTTTTCTTTATTGCGCCGCCATCTTGGGCGTACTTGTTTATAGTTACTCCGTGTCGTGTACAATCTAGTCTTCAAATTCAAGCGGGTGGAAAATAAGGAGGGCCGAAAAATGATTTTTTTTTCATCTCCCATTAACGTGAAATCTGTCACCTTATATCAGGGTCTCATGTACTTTTTTTTCAAAATCAGATAATAATAACCACCGACGCGAGCGTCCTTAAGTTTCGAATATTCAGGTTGGTATTCGAAGGCAATAACTTCGAACCTCTCGTGGGGATCGCACACATGGAATAATTGCGGCATAGCCCTGAAGAAGTTATGATTCGTCAAGCGTGCAGCGAGGATGTGGAATCCGATGCAGAGAGCCTTTAGTATGGTATGGTATTTGGAGGAGGCGACCGACAGCTTAGGTCATTTGCGCCATGAGGGAAGGGTATGAATGGAAGGGTGTGGAGAAACCTGGCGCAGGCATTAGCCTGCTCTTAACGACAGGCGCCTAAAGGACCACGGCTTAACGTCCCATTCGACGGACGGAGTGTTACGTTTGAAATGTCCTCCACACAGCATTCAAGCAGGGATCGGGCAGTCTCTGAAAATTCTCTGCCACCGACGGGATTTGAACCCGAGCCGATGAGGTGGGAAGCCAACACTATAGCCACCAAACCAATACGACTCAAGAGAGACTTAATCCGTGAACTGAATCACATACAAAGGAAAGCTGCGCGAATAGTCAAAAACTGCTACGCGACAGCGTTACCCAGATGTTAAGCGAATGAGCCTGGAGATTCGGATGCTACGCGCTAGGCTTTGATTGCTTGAACAATTGAGAATAGATATATTTAGGAGCGACATGAAAAACATCATCTAAGTGCTCCACTAAATTTCCAGGTCCGACAGAAGCGATAAATTTAGGGAGATATTTTGCCGAAAGGATAGATATGGGAATTCGTTTTTTCCCTGAAAGGTTTTTAATTAATGCTGGTCGTAATCTTGCTCGAGCTTTTGCTTTTTATGTGTACACGGCTTTTGTCCTAATAGCCCCTGCCACACGCCGTTTTAGGCGGCTTGCGGGGTATTATGTAGACGTAGGCAAATGCGTATGGAAAAACAATATTCGTATCTGAGACCCTATTGACCTTGAGACTCTATGAGATATAGGTAGACATCATTCCCACCCATCGTCATAGTCATTCACCGTTCACCGTGTTTTACTCTCACTCATCTAGTCTACAGATAAAACTACGCACTTCGCAAGAACAAGGGAGCTGTTTCATCAGCCGGGAAAATTTGATCCCGAAAAATTAAGTCATTTTTCGGCTCACCCTAGTGAACAGCTCATTGGATAACCGATTTTCGTGATATCTCAGGAATTCCTCCCTGCCTACTGACATAGCCATTCACCGCTCGTATTTTACTCTCTCACGAATCTAATCTCAGGAGATTACAACCACAAACTGCGCAGGAAGAAAGGGAGTTGTTTCATCAGCCGGGAGCAGCGCACGATACATCGTGGTGAGGGTACGTGACCTACCGCACGCGTTGCCTAATCCAACCCCTTTCCCACGAAACGCGAATTTCCTCGTTCTGGGCGTTAACAGCAATGGCGCTGTATTTACGCTTCATAACGGACATTTAAGATTGCAGCAGACTTGAGTGAGATGATGCAAGCTATCTAACGAGGATATCCTCCAAAAGGATCAGCGGACGGACGTCATGCGAAACAAAAGTGAGAGCCTGAATACCTGCGCAAATATTGCGAGATGGATAGGTTGATGTTTTCATTTCGTAAGTTATAATCTATGACGCCCGATTTGCATCAGCTGAAAGATCGTATTGGAGCTTAGTAAAATTGTTTAAAAATAAACTCTTGTCAAAAAAAAAAACTTAAAATATATAAAATTATAGTCATGCCATTATTATTATATGGTTCTGAAGCATGGGCTTTTACAAAAGTAGGACAAAAGAAGCTCATAACTTTTGAAAACAAAGTTTAAAGAAGAGTATTCGGCCCAATGAAGGATGGAGAATTAGGAAGAACAAAGAGTTGAGAGACCTATACAAAGGACCCGATATCGTGGGAATAATTAAAATCAAGAGAATAAGATGGTTGGGCCACCTCCACAGAAGAAGTGAGGACACAATGCTGAAACAAGTTCTGGAAGGCAAACTCGAAGGCAAAAGACCGATAGGAAGACCAAGAATGGGCTGGGCGATGAAGTTAAGAGGGATGTGAGAAAGATGGGAGCCCAGCTGGATATGGCAGGCGACCGTAGAATGTGGAGGTGCCTAGTTGGTGGGGCCAAAGACCTTCTGGGTATCGAATGGCCACAGAAGTAGTAGTATAATCAATGAAAGTTAACCAATTAAATTTTTAGGGGCCAGCATTAAATTAATGAGGAATTCAAAGTAATTATAATTAACTTTACGCAATTGGGTAATTTTTATGGCCAAATTTTTTTAAGTTTACTATGCTATCACCCCCATTCCACCCTGTACACTTATTTATTTTTAGCTAAACCTATAAAATAACTAATTCTAGGACCAAAACACTTTGCTGTAACCAGGTATGACTTCCACCTTAATAGAGAAACTAAACATAGATGTTGTAACTTTTCCCCCAAAATGTTCTTCAATATTCTTTTGGCAAAATTGCACTTCATCATTGAAAGAATGTATCAACCTAAACAAGGCAAATATATACATGGCGTCTTGGCAATATCAGCAAAAAAAATTATTAAAACGACAAATTAGAAAATTTTATGGAAATATATTAGTGCTTCCAGGCTGTTATAGGTAACATTAATCGTTAATCTAATCCAAAGAATCAGTTGCTCATTACCTCATAGAGGCATCATAGCGAAAGCAATATTGCGAAAAATGACCTAATTTTCCAGCACTACAAAGAACTTAAATCAATTTTATATATAACTAAGGCTGCTAAATTGCTTACAACTTGCACCTTATTTTTTTAGCATTGTAATAATTGTGTAATTCGCCGGCCTCGGTGGCGGCGGGGTGAAGTCCTCGCCTGCCAAACAAGAGGTCGCGGGTTCGAGTCCCGCCTGGGAAGGTTTCCCCTGCCCAGGGCATGGTTGTTCGTGTAGGTACGTTTACTAGTTAAATTTGTTGAATGCCCCGATGTAAAATGGCCAATATGAGCTGTATTCGGTGGTTTGAAAATAAAATAAAAAATAATACAGCTAAACGGCTCCTGTCCTTAATCTCTCGCCTATTGAGGTTTACGGGGTAGTAAGCAGATGCAGATGTATACAGTCGGTGATCAATAGTGTCTTCACTCGTGAGTGGCTTGAGCGGCTGTTGATCCACAGCTGCGCGTTCTACGCAAGTGACCTGATCGCAGTGATCCTAGTGCACCTCAATCATGGCACTGCGGAGCATTCGCTGTAATAGTAGGCGGCCTAATTTCACGGGGCTACGCTGGTCATTGATGTGATAGCTCTTGCCACTGCGGAATGATCATCAAGACATATTTTGAGGGAAGTTAGGGTCCACAACACATACGCATTTCACAAGTAGTCTCCAACGTATGCATCAAATGAAATATGGAATGGCACTACAACATTTTCGCTAACTTGATATCCACTGCTTCGCTATTACCGTTGCTGCAGAAGGCGTCATACTAATTCTCATTATTTCGATCAAATCCCACGATAAACGATTCCCATTTCATTCTTTAGAAATAATCTTAATGCCAATTTGTACACTTTCAGTTCCCATTGCGATAATATGTGAAGGAATCATTTGATGAATATTCACATTTGCGATTCATTTTTCCTGAGAGTATTCAAAAGACAGCAACAAATCTTACGGTATTTTTAAATCCAAATTATTAATCAGGCTTTGATGCAATCAAGGGGATATTAAATAGCGCTTCGTAGTGCATATAATCAATGTTACGAACAGGAACTTCTTAATTAACTAAAACTGGAAAAATGAGTAATAATGGAAATTGAAACTCAGAGGTGCTCTGATGGAACGTTTTCATACATCTTGCGTCTTGGGATTCATTTTATACTTAACGCTGACTCAATATATATGCGGTTTTATCCATTCTACGGAAAATATTTTCCCCATATAAGCTAACCTTAAATATTATATTAATTTCTTGAAGCCGCGTATAGCCACGACATGTTAGTCGAAACCTTAACGCAACAAATTATGACGTGGTTTTAGCTATCTGTAACTACTTATAAACTTGCGATAATGACGAAGAAAATACTAAATTTTGATTTTTTAACATATAACAGCATTAATGAAAATAAAAAACGATATGACTTAAATATCGGTGTAGATATTTAACGTTTCTCAAGACTATATCATGAAGTTGATACCAATTTCACAAGATTGGCCAGTTCTTGCTAGAAAAAAGGAGTTTTAGCAAATTAGCGGAAAATCTTTCGGCAATTCCTTCAAAATGGCTTTAAAGAACAAATTTGACACACTAAAAATTCACGGACGAAGAAAATGAGTAACCATGCGGCAAGCGTCGGATATCACGAGTAGAAGAAACTTTTAAGTTTTCCTTCAGGAAATTTTGTCCTTTTTCTTTGCAGCTCCATACCCCAGGTAAAAATAAATATCCCTTTTAACATTTTTATCACCAAGATATTACTTAATTCCTCTATCAACTACAAATATCCGCCATAAGCTGCCATTCAATACGACAATCAGAGTGGCCTCGGATCAGAGTCCTCTGGATTGTTGATAATACACTACATAGACCTTATGAGGGAGTAGTGAAGAGAACTCCCATCCAGAGGACTCTGCCTCGGATTGCTCCCAACTTCCATCTGGCTTCAAAAAGTGCAGCTAAAAACAATGAAAGCGCAAGGAGCTTGATGGGGCTGGATTTCACGCGACGCCACCAGTCCATGTGAGGCTACCAAGGAGGTTGCAAATATCTGGAGACGTTTTTTAGCGTGGTCAAAGTTCCGCCATCTTACTTTGACAATTTTTGAACTTAGTCTCCAGCTGATACTTTGAGGTGGCTAAGTTTTGTTCTAAAAATGAACTAAATTAAGTGAAAAATGGTACCATAATCATTAGTATTTAGCTGGTAATTGTCATTGGAGTTTTCCCATCATTCGCTATACTTCTATTAACGCATAAACTTTGTGTCCTTATAGCGACTTTACTGGTGGGTATATCCTTTAGAATATACTTTCGTTCTGTATTTGTTGGATTCCCATTGCTTATAACAAATTAAATACCAATATAAGTGCAGGGAAATGGCTATTTTAAACTCGTTAAAATTTTATTTTTTGCTAAGCTGATTGGGGGACGTAACCGCGTTGATTGATAATCATTTTTCCCTGGGGAAAGGTTTTTGAGTCATAACTTCGCGAAGCCTACTAATGAAGTAAGAAAAAAAGGTTTACGGTGTGGTTCCATAGTTTATCTTAATGTATTAACAAATGATGACCAAAAATTTCACCACTTAGCATTCATTGACCCTTATGGGATTGCCAATGTTTTGGTCAAAGTGGGCGTGTCTTGTCCTACCCAAGCACCCCCATTCCGTCCAAACTTCGCTCCACGCTCGAAACCAGTGATGCCCCTACTAAGAAACGAATTCTGTGCAAATATACGGAGTGTCGAAATTTTTTCGTGATATATAAATCACCCGATTTAACATTGTGTGCTGCGTTAAAGGACCCATAGAATCCTTAATGTCCACGAGACAGCCTTGAAATTTTCAAGTGCCCTCCAGGGGTTTTTCCGGTTTGAGAGATGAAGCCCTAACTCAAATATATTTAGCCAATTCTCACGAAACATACGCGGGCCACGTGCGCCATTCCGAGCGTCGAGGATGAAGATTACGCCCGGGGGATACCCCGCCATAATCTCCGAAAGTTATTTATGTAAGGGTCCGCGGGCTATTAAAGGCGTGCAAGGGCACGGATGCGCGTGAACGGTCCTATGATGTAAGCGCTGCCAAAACAGAAATAGCGGCCGCACGCCAGGGAACTTCCCATCTCTCCGAAGGACGGCGATCGACCTGCATCGATGTTGTGTTAGGGTCATTCCGATTTCAATTTTATTCGAGAAATTCATAGAGGCCATGCCGTGCAAGCAAAAGCACAGCTTTTTTCTGCATTACAAACTTACATACATTCGAAATTCTTCATTTTCTGACCCACCAGGTGGACAATGAGCTATGTTACACTCGGACCAAGATATTATATCATTTTACTGTTAAAAATTTACATAGTTCTTCGCGTTATGAACTTGTGGGTGAACATTAACATGCCGATATTCTTCGTCCATAGTAGTATATCATGTTATTTTTTTCAACATGATGCATAAAGGAATATTTTTTATACAGCTGAAATTTAGTACATTCAAACCGATTGATCTTTCACTTAAACTCAGGTATTGATGAAAAATAAGAAACTCAAATGATTATCTTAGAATTTTAAAATCTCTTTTATGTTTCGTATCCTACTCTCCCTCTTCCGATGGGGTTCCCTCAGGAAACCACCAAATGTTTTTTTTTTTGAGGAAAGTGAGATTCGGTGAGAGATGGAATACGCTCTGTGCACTAACGTTGACATTAGAGCTGCTCTCTGAGTGGGGTGGTGGGGCGTGCAAGTAGCGGTAATTCGCCTTTCGGTGGACTCCGAGGTCTAATAGAAAGCCCGGCTTTTCTTAAAAATTTTGAGGAGAAGTTGGTTTGAGAAGTCCAATTTTTAAGGCCTGCGGCCTAAATTAGTCGCTGCGTCGAAACTATTAGTACCGCGTAAATAAATTGGTGGATTAATACAAAGTTTGTTCGTTTTTATTCATTAGGTATGTCACTTTAAAACCCTTTTCACTCGATTTTCAATATTACGTAGATAAAAGCTCTCTTCATATCACAAAGATATTTATAGCCGTTTATCTGTGGATATATAAGGTCAAATTTCACAAAAGTTCCCACCGTGGATGTCAAATAACTACTTGTAATAAACGATTTTAATTTCTCCTGGTGAATTATATTGATGAACAGGCTAACACAATCGTATAGGCCGACGTTTCGGAAGAAGACTTAACTCTCCTTTCCAAGGCGTGTTACTCAATGAAAGTGTGAAATAAAAAAATATTACTTATTATATGGATTTTTAATTTTTGTAGTGTGAAATCGGACTTCCATTGAGTCAGGGACGGATCCAGGATTTCTTTCTGGGAGGGGCACAAGCAAGGCCGTATCCTGGATTTTGTTCAGGGGGGGGGGGCACAAGGATACCTCGTCATACAAAACGAACGAAATGATAATGGGACCGTATTAAAAATCTAGCATATTTTTAAGGGTCTGGGGGGGCACGTGGCCCCGTGGCCCCGTGCCCCCCCCCCCTGGATCCGCCTATGCATTAAGTAACACAAGTCGTCCAAGGATATGTCCCTGGCCCGCGTCTCAACGGCTCTCGTTTGTTAACTTCATGGAACGAAAACGGCATTATCGTCAAAAGGCGCAAGTATGCGCAAAATCTGATAAAAATAGCTACAAGTCTAAGGACATTTATACATATCTATGAAGGTTTCGCAATCGTACCTCGACGTGTATTATTATAAGTCAATTTAAATATTTGAAGTTGATAAAAAACGAGGTTTTAAAGACTGAGTGATTACCATTTGAAATCTAGCATTTGAAATTTATTATATTTGAAGAAAAATCACTCTAAGTAATACTACATACCATTGGCTACAATATCCTGTTAGATATTGTGGTTCCTTGCGTTTTTGCTGTCTTGCAGGTAAGTGTTAGTGCTAGCGAGTCAGCCACTGTCTGGGTGTAGGCGGCGGGTAGTCAATCTCGATGCGTGACTTTGCAGCTCTGTAACACTGTTATAACTTATATTAACCTTTTCAAAGTTACCAATCATGATGAAGCATTCAATTGCGGATCTTGATACACCTACGGCGTCTTTGTTTTTAAAAGTTGCAAAACTGACTTTTGCCCCGCTAGATTAGCGATTGGGACTACTATGACACGCCTTGAAAATGACAGACAAGTCGTCTTCCGAAACGTCGGCCTATATGACTGATTTAATCTGGTAGAGAAACCCAGAAGAATTCATCAACTACTTGTATTCTTTTCGCATATGAGTGTAGATGATAATTTTCATAAATATTTCGATTACTGGTTAATTAAGCACTGATTTTAACGGTTTTCATAAACAATTCGAAAATTTAGATCGATTGCTTCACGTTTTTGTTCGTTGGATCTTCAATTATTTATTATACGGTGTGTCCCAAAAAGAATGACCCGATTTTAAATAAGATTATTTTTTAGGAAGAAGGGCTTAACATCAACACATTTCATACTAAATTACTCACAAAAGACAAAAGTTTATAAAAAAAACGTCATAAATGCTCAATTTGTCCTCCATTGGCTGCGCGGACATCTAGCCGATAGCTGAATTCATCCCAAACTGAGTGTAAGGTGTCTTCTGTCACTGAAGGTATAGCAGCTGATATTCATGTTTTTTATTCATCAATGTCACGAGGTAAGGAAGGAACGTAAACACGCTGTTTAACATTTCCCAAAAGGAAAAAATCATGGATGGTGTAGTGTAAAGCCTGTTCTCGCGGTCCTGTACGTCATCTTCAGCGAGACTGGCTGCACCTTATTGTTAGACCTAATTGTTAGACCAATGGTCTAAGGGTTACACGTTCCAGAACAGCGCTCGTAGTGACATGCAGCGGATTTTTCTAAAACTCTAAACAATGCCGATCACATCTGGCGCAGTTTCGCTTTCCTAGTGAAATTTGTTTCAATATTATTACAAGTTAAAATCGGGTCATTCTTTTTGGGACACACTGTATAATGGAACTTGGAGGAGGCGACCAACAGCGTCATGAGGGAATGATAGGTAAGGAAGGGAGGAGAGAAACCCGGCGTCGGCATTGGCCTGCTCCCAACGAAAGGCGCCAAGGGGACCACGGCTTAACGTCCCATCCGACGGACGGAGTGTTGCGCTTGAAATGTCCTCCACACAACACTCAAGCAGGGATCGGGCAGTCTCTGAAAATTCTCTGCCACCGCAGGGATTTGAACCCGAGCCCACAGTGTAGGAAGCAAACACTCTAACCACCGCACCAACCCGATCCCCTTTATCATAGTGCTACAAGTATAATTTTCTGATACTTTCTGTCCTTCGAGTCTTATACTCGGATCAATAAATGCCCAAAACCAAAGTTGCCAAAGTCGGTATTATCCAAAGTTGCCTGTGAAAACTCAGAGCAGCTATATTTGCACAAGCTCGTAGATACCAACTCGCTTGACGATAACTGCCTCGCGCAACAGTGAAGACTATTGCGCGTTAAATTTGACGATCTCTTTCGAACAAGTGAGAAGATCTGCCGGTTACGATTTTGATAAGTAATCTTCCGGGATTTTCGAGAACAAACATAGATATGTCACCACCTACGCACGCGTTCTCACTATCTACTTACCTAATTTAATTTCCTGGAATTCACTACCTCGGAGTTGTCCCAATAATCGGAATACGTAATCACAACAAGAAGATAGAAAGAGCGTGAGTGAAGCAAGACAGCTTGACGCGGCCGATCCATTCACAAAAATATGCCGGCCGAGGAAGCGTCGCAACAATTGACACGGGATAATGATGAATGTCTGAAGGCTGATTAACAAGACCAATTTCTTTCGTCGCGAAAAGTGATCACTAAAGCGATCGCTTTTCGCGACCGGAAAAGTGATCGCTCTAGTGATCATTTTTCTGAATCACACGCTTCCTCCCGCCGTCGCACAGTGGAGCCAAAACCCACTTTAGACGGACAAAAGCCAAAAACTTTTACTAGCAACCCTAAAATATTCATGCATATGTTTTGGAGACCGCTTTAATGAAATCTAATATCAAGTTTTCAATATGGTGAAAAATGGTGACTTTTTATTTTTTTTAAATTTTATTTCTTTTAGAATTTGAAAAGTAACTTGATTAGTTGTTAATTAAATGAAATATTAAAAATAAAAAAGTTCACGTTAATAATCCTAGTGGTCAGAAAAAAATCTGATATAAAATTTGCAAAATTATTTTAGCAATAGGTGTCTTTGAAAAAACTTTCATACATAATAGAAAAATAAAGATTTGCTCTAAAGATTCTTTCTTTGTGTATTGAAAAATCACCATTTTTCAATACACAAAGAAAGAAAACACTGCATTGAAGAGGTAGTTTTAACTTTCAAAAGTAAAATACAATAGAATATGGTTTATTGCGCGTAGAGAGTGAAAAAGTACTAAATTGGCATTCCGGAATCGAATACGCACACCTCAGTTGAACGGTAATAACCTTTTCGAGCACTTCATTCACGATAGGGTGGGAGCCTCCGGAATGGCCTCTCTACATTTCAAAATTCTCAGCTCTTGTGTAGAAAACTTGACCGCTTGTATCTATGAGTAGACAAAATATATAATGCATGCAAATTTCATTTATTACAAAATAATATCTTAATGGACACTGTTTATATAATAGTTTACCCGTTGCTATGCGGCCATTACGGCCGGATGGATTCCCTTTCGGCTTGTCATGCATAGCTAATCTTTTATCATAAAACTCTTTTTGCAACTTAATGGCAGTTGATTTCTTTTACATTATTTAGCTCATTCTTCAATTAATAATATACCTAAAAATCACGTTACGATTCCGTCCGATTGTATAACTTTTCTCTCATTAAATAAAACTTTTCATCGTGAAAAATCAACGACGTTCCATTCATGATAATTAATTTCTCCAGGGCTATTTTCTTCAAAATATAAATAGTAAAAGAAAATTTATATTTTCTATATTTATTCCAATTGATTGAAAGTTAAAAAAATAAAATCAAAGGGACCAGTGTACTGTAATCATAGTTTAAAATCGACCGTCCATTTAGGCGTCTGCGACTCCGAACCAGTGCTTCGCTTTTCTCTCACTTCAACACTTATTTCTACGCGAAGGTGCACACATACCAACCCGTGAAATACACTGTTATGCAGTTCATACATACTATTACCCAACCTAATATTTAAAAAACCCCATTTCAAACTTTCATTTTTGGACTTTTGTCCACTTAAAGTGGGGTTTGGCCCCACTGTGCGTCGCCTTTCGCATCACTTCCAATATCACAGCTCGATTTCATAGGACCCGCATAGCGAAAATATATATCGTGTTTGCTTATCTATGCCGTTCCCACGATTGTCAAACGTTGCGCTGTAATCGGGAATGCGTTCTGATTGGCTGATGTGGGGCTTTAGTGACGGTTTCAGCGACGGAAAAAGCGACCGGACGAGTGATGAAAAAAGTGATGGGAACCCTCATCATTGGAGTGATCGCGAAAAACAAATGACGGCGACGATCATTCGCGAGTGATCACTCTAGTGATAGCGTTAGTGATCACTAGGAAATGACGGATAAAATGATCGTGTGATTCAGGCTTAACATTCCAGAATATTTCTTTAAAAAATTACGTGACAAGGTGACCGACCGATGTGAAAAAAAGCGCTATGGGGTTCAGGAAAATGAGATGCGCCTATGCACTCACTTTGGTTGCAATCTGTGCAGCCATATGGAAATGGATTGCGGAGAGACAAACAAACATCCTCTTTTATTTACATAGATTAGGGGGAAAAACTAACTATGCTTAACTCTAGATTTGCCTTCACAAATGAAAAAAACGACTTCGTTTTCTTCCACGGATTTATTTTCTTGGTACGACATGTTTTAGCCTCAAGAAGTCATTTTCAAGTACGTACATGAATAAATTATTTTGAATTATTTCGAATTATTTTGCCTTGTTCACTATTACAACTTCACTATGGTAATAAAATCTAATTATGAAAATCTTTAATAAGATATAACATGAAAAAGTCGAGTAATTCATTAATTGCGGAATACTCTGGACTATTTCAGCGACACATGCATCAATCACTGTGAGCCGCCAGTGTTTGTTCGGTCACACGGATTTGCATGGATATGCACGGATTTGCATATATGTGTACCTTAATTATGAATCCTCCAGATGGCAGTATTCCACCGCTATGAATCCCCTCTCAAAACGGGATATCTTTCTCAAAATCCCCCCAAAACCGGAACATTCTGCTCTTATTTTTTCCTACTGTGCCCAACATTTTCCTCCTGCTATCTAATCTGTTGACAACCCCCCACAATTCTTCCTCCTGCAGAATTTCCTCAATGATATCCTTCCTTAGCAAGCTTTGAATACCTCTCCTTTGTTTGAGCTCCCATTCAGACAGCTTACTACAAAGTCCGGCACAGCAATAGCGCCGGCGCAAGTTAATCCCCCCGCCTTAAGAGACTGAAAGCTTCGGGACACTACAAAGCCACGCTCCATATCGCGGTTTCAATTAATGTTTTATCTCAGTGTAATAAAATATGGAGAGGACAATGGCCGGATATCAGCGGAAAACCAACAAAAAAAAGAAGAGGAAAATACGAGGGGGGGCCCAAAAATAACCGGACGGAAGTCGCTCTTTTGTTTTGTACTTCTCCCGCTATAATGGGCAGAGAAAAAAGGAACAAGTAAAATATGTGGATATGGTTTGAATTTTATTAAATTTTAATTTTTATCTAGATATTAGAAAGCTAAGTATTTGATTGGGTGAACTGGGTAAGGTTATTGGATATAGTCGAGAGAAAAGGAGTAGATTGGAGGGATCAGCGACTGATTCGTAATCTGTATATGGCCCAGACTGCGCAAGTGAGGGTAGCGGACGGAGAATCTGGGTGGGTAAGCATTGGCCGGGGAGTGAGACAAGATTGTCCTTTATCGCCGCTGCTTTTTAATGTATACGCTAAGGAGATGGTAAGAGAAGCGTGGGACGAGTTTGAAGCAAGAGTGAAAGTGGGAGGAATGATGAGGAATCGGGAAGGTTCGCGGATGATCAGGCACTGATTAGCCAGTCAGCGAGGGTACTACAGGCTTTAGTGGATTGCTAATAACCTTAAACTCACAACTTACGTTAATAAATGACTCGAGAATGTCCAGCGGATGACGCGCAATTGTCTTACCTGCGCAGTACCCACCTGTCGCTTGGATGGTGTTTTTGATGAGCGGTCGGAGGTTGAAAAAAACCTCCCTCGTATTTTCCAAGACGAAATTTTTAAACACTCTTAAGACGGAAAGACGAAAATTCCATCGTACCTGAAACTGTTTCTAAAATATCATGCTGTAATGATGTCGTTTGCGCATCGCTAACCGTACTAACCACGCTAACCATCGCTAATCACGTAGAAATCACTGCTCTTATTCATCCGAACACTCAAGTTTTTTGTAGCAACGGATACAGAAAAAACTCAAGAGGGACGTAAAAGATAATTTGTGCTAAATAAACTTTAATCGTGATGAAAAATAATCAAGCTGCATCAAAATTTAATATAGTTTTATTTAAGCTGATTGTAAGCATATACAAGAGAAAACTATCTTATGATAAAAAAAAGTTACAATCGTGGTTCTGCAACGTTTGGAAATGCGGGCAGCCCCGCTAGGGGGGCGCGCGCCCTCCATACGTATCCGCAACTGGTTTTTTTTACATATTATCAGCATCTAAAAGTTTTTTCATCATCTCATTTCTTTTCTGCGGACCGTTTTTGTGTACGTTTCATACTAACACATTAAAGAACATAAAATTCTATCACTAACCAACCAAGCAATCGTTGAACTATGTAGAAAATTGCGATCTGTGCGAGGAAAAATACAGAACAGTTGCGCCGTACGAGCAAATCTTCCCCACCCAGCAATGCTTCCTTCTCTCCTTTCCGTGCATGACACCGAGTTCCACGGTGTACGATAACTTTTGGTCAGAGACTCAACAAGTGATATGTGTAAGGGTACCCAAAAATTGTAATCTGATATTTATATTCGGTAAACTAATTGGGGTCTCAACTTCCCAGAAAAGCAGCTGCGGGGATATCGGGTTTCGCTAGGGAAGTGGAGACTTGGGGAAGGACGGAGGAGGGAAAAAATGGCTAAGCTTAGGGCAGGAAAGGGAGAGAAAGAAAAGAGGCGCGACCAGCGCATGACGGCCGCTTCAAGATGTACGCGAGTGTTGTGGGGGGGGGGGGGGGGGCTAAGCTCGGGGCCCTCGGCGATCGCCGACCAGCCGTCCTGGCCAGGCCGCCCTTGGTCTCCAGTAGACACGTAGCTTTAGGTGGGCTGGTAAAGGCAAGGGCGTACCCAGGATCAAAACTAGTGGGCGCAAGCCATGGTTGTTCAAGTTTCAGGTAAGATTTAAGCATGGAAAAGGCGACTGAAATCAACATTTTAAGGAAACAGCTCTTTATTTTTTTTTTATTATTTGCTTGAAAAAGTATTATTTTCCTTAAAGACAATTGCGATTTTTGCTTCTGGGGGGGCAGCTGCCCCCTCCTGCCCCTCGCTGGGTATGGGTACGCCCATGGGTAATGATGAATGGAGCTATAATGCTACTATACTGCAGTGTAGAAGACTACGCGTCCACGGGTGGCCGGATCTCGAAAATTGATCCCGAGCATAGGCGGATCTAGGGGGAGAGGGGGCACAGGGGCACGTGCCCCCCCCCCCTCCCCCCGACCCTTAAAAAATATGCAAGATTTTTAATGCGGTCCCATTATCATTGCACTCGTTTTGTATTACGAGGTATCCTTGTGCCCCCCCCAGACAAAATCCTGGATACGGCCTTGCTTGTGCCCCTCCCCCACAAAGAAATCCTGGATCCGCCCCTGATCCCGAGATTTATCTCAGAATTATATCCATTGGAGCAGTGGCGTAACTAGAGATATCCTTTGGGGGGGGGATGAGGGGGATTAGTGGGGGCGTCCCCCCCCCCCAGGAAACGGGGAGTTCAGGAAAATATTTGAAAAATAGCATGCCTGAAAATGCATTTTAGATCATTTTGGCACTTATAATTTAACTTTAAGCAGAGGCAGTTATTATGTAAAAAATCCTGAAGAGATTTTTAAATAATTTTTTGATTTCTCTGAGGCTTTGGGGGGTTTACATACCCTCATCCTCCCTTCCCCATAGTTACGCCACTGCTTTGGAGACTGGTCTCAGCCTCCGAGAAGTTTCCGAAACACGTAGTCACGGAGATCCAATCTCAACAATATGTTCACAGAAGGAAAATTACTGAAAATTACGCCGCCTAACATAGTATTCTGAGATCTGTGAAAAGTCTCTTTGCGAATGGAAATGCTATGAAGTAGATTTTGGAAAAATTAGTGATTTTTCCAAATTTGGATTGGATTTTTTAGGAATCCAATCACTATAATCTAGTGATGGGTCGGTTCGATTCCTCGATTCTTCGATTCCTCGATTCTCGGCCAAGAACCGGAATCGAAAACGAGTACTTGCCAAGGCGAAAAATCGATTCCGATTCCAGCAGTACTTCAAACAACAAAATATACGACCGCATTTCCAATAGTCATTTGAATTTTCGCGCCACGTAACCGTAATAACAAAACACATATCTTCTTGGGATGTGCGAGTACTCGAAAATTCAAGTCGATCGAGTAGTTGGTACTCGACTGGAGCGTTTCGAGTAGCATTACGGATGTCGAGTCGAATAGTTAAGGTTACAGAGCATTCGAGGCTAGTAGGTCCAGCAATCTGCCGACAGGAAGCGCTATCATGAAACTCATGTTATAATGCAGTTTTTAAAGCCGATAAGTCATTCTAATGCCTTGGCCTGGTAGTTTCAGTGGTTTCAGCTTGCCGAATACACTATTGTTGTTGTCGACGTGGGCGCCGAATACCTTTACGCCAGCCGCGGCGGCCGATCGTCTTCCTACCCCGCGCACACTGGTCCGAAATCGGAAAAAGCTGGAATAAAGTCCAAAATGACCTTTTTGGGGATAGAGACTTGAAACTCAGCATAAATACTCATAAATCATTACCAAATATTGATTTATATGCCATTTTACATAAATGCGAACCTTTAGTGAGATACAGAGGCCCAAACATGACCAATTTTTCAATGCCACACGAGATATCGTTTTTCCTCAAAAAAATCTTTGAATTTATCCCAGTGGTTTTGCGTTGGTATGAGTTTTGTGGAATAAAAAACGCAATATTCCTTTGATCTGGTGCTTTGCCTATACTTTCAATGACTTTTGAAGATTCTGGCTCTCATCTGTCTGGTTTTACAACGCAAAATGGCCGACCCGTTTTTCACGTGAAATTTGACATTACGTAGACATTATCTTTCGTTTACGAAAAATATAACTCGGAAAATTTGAACCACAATATTAAGTAGAGATTTCTAAAGAGTACTAAGTAAAAGTCTTGAAAAAAAAGTTTGCGACGAAGGAAATAAGAGCGATTTTTCAATCGCGCGTCAAGGCTGACCTACACGCCGCGGACCTCTGAGGCTCGGTAACTGAGGCCGATTTTTCAAGTTTTTTAAAACATGAGTCCTGAAAATCGTCATTTAAAGCATGGATAATCGTCTTCATTGACTTAAAACACTAAACTGAGGATGTTAAAAAGGATTATGTATAGATCGACTAGACCATTTAGCGCATTACTCGAGTGAAAATACTAAGGATTGGATATTTTTCGGAACCATCCCGCGCGTAAGAAATATGCCTCGGGTATTGAAGTAAAGTGAAGAGATTAAGTCAGCATGCTTAAGGAGGAACCTGCGCTTCGAAATACTGTTTTCATTAGTTATATAAACTCGACAACAACGAGTTATAATGGCTAAATTTGTCAATCATAAAAATTAAAAGTAATGTTAAATCAATCAAAATAGATGTACAATGTTTGAATTTTACTAAAAATGGAATAATCCTGCGATATGAAGAATGGCTGTTCTATTGACTCTTAGGTATCGGAAGAATTTAAAAACTTTCTCTGGAAATACAGCAAAGCTTCATAACTATATCATTTGTGATGAATAAAAAGAACTTAAACAGTGAGAGCTTTTGCTTTGTTAATTTTAACCTAATTTGGAAAAATGATTTATATATAATTGCTGACCACCAACTCGGCAACGCCGCCGTCAACATATCGTAGTTTCACACCGGTTGAGCACCTTTGTTTGTTTACGTTACCTCGTTGAGTTACGTTGCATTGTGACAATATTACTCGTTTTATTATCCACTTTACTTAGCCTTAAGTTATTAAATATACCTTTGTGCTGAAGTGATGGCTTCATTATGCCGATTGAAAGGCAAATTTGTGTCTGAAGGTAAAGGTAAGAGCTTGGATAATTTGAGGAAACGAAATGTGGCCGAAAGTGAATCCATCAATTCCATCGAAGTGATTCCAACGAGTTAATCTGTTGAAGGATGCCGAATCGTTGACGTGCATTTTTTGGCGAAGCATATGATTTGTTCGCATTGTTCTTCAATTTTATCATTATCAACTTCAGATTCATTTAATTTTGATAATGTTATCTTTGCCATGATTTAATATGCTTAATCCCATATTAATCCAGGTTCATGAATATATTAGTTTTTAGCACATGATAAAATTGAAGACAAAAATGAAAATGCAAATCCTTTCGTCAAACTTACTTAAATTAGGTCTCATCATCATTGGTTTTTGTAGATGAAAACACGTCAATAGCAATAAAAGTTCAAATCTTAAAAGATACTATAAGCTACTGATTTTTAATTTCTTAAGAAATGTTTGCAATATTTTCCAACATAAAGTGTCCATAATTGTTTAAATAATCAATGTTTATGTCTTGATTTAAGAAGATTAAAGTCCCTGTCGAACGACTGACACAAAGCTCTTTAATGTTTATTTCTTTGTAGATTTTCCATTTAATAGCCTCATCCATACTATTAATAAGGAGTTGATTAGTGAAAATTAGAAACTGTTTTATTTATAACCCAAATGCAATTCGAATCATTAGTATCAGGATAATTAAATAATCCTTGTTCCTAGTACCGAAGTTTCAGTAACTTTGGAGGGCTGGCATTGCAACTTCTACAGACTCACTTATGTCAGCTGTCACCGATTGTTCAAGAATGCATCCTAATTTTTATCCTCCTGCAATGACTTCAAGAATAGATGCATTTACGGTTGTTTTTTCAAATTATACTAATTGGACCTTTGGAAAACGTATCAAAGTAAATTGGTTTGACTGTGAAAAATAGAGGTCCTCTTTTCTATTCTATTTTATACTTTCGAAGAATTACATGGGTGAATATTCGATTAATTAGAACGTTCGCGAAGTTGTATTTCCAACCACTACATAGTCGGTACCCAACAGCAATATGCTTGTCTCGTGGTACATTCATTTACCTGTAGGCCTTATTCTAGACTTAATATCAATGATGAAATACATAATGCGTTAGATAATGAACTTCTATTTAAATAAGTATTTTCTACAAGTTGAAAACGATGTATATTTTTCTAAATAAACGTAAAACAATTTGAAGTAGCATTCTAAAGAACAGATAAACTATCGCAAGTCTCAATTAATTCTATCACGTTCGCTTTTGAAGTGATGCGCCTACAATTTCAAGGGATGTATTATATTCCGGTCATGATTTTTCGCATGTTTAATAAAATTTAGGCGCTTATAGGAATTACTTTAACAACCAGCGCTGATAAATTACATATTTCGGTGTACAGCACGTTTCGAGATGAACTGAATATTCGTTCCATGAATTCGTAGAAAAATGACTCCGAAAAATCCAATTCACTGGAATTACGCAGCAGTCGACAGGTGCAATATCGCTCTTCATATTTAACCTCCGTATACTTTGCAACGTTGCCACTACCTCCGCAGCATAATGGCTGCCCGCTCTGCAGAAAACCGGAAGTTTGATTTTTAAACTTAAATACTGGCGCTAACATATCGGTAACCCCTTCCAAAAAAATATATTTATTGAGCATCGATGTCTATTCTATGCTGTGCTAATTTTTCAACGATATATTTCGGGCCAAATTTGAGATAAAAAATGTTTTACAAGGAAAGGTCATCATTCTCCCATAAAGACAATGTATTTCAAGGTGGAAATCCGTCATTTTCAAATCCATAAATCTTTTTTAAATGGCCGATGACATAGTAATATTTTTTCACTATTCGATAGAAAAAATAATGAGCAACAACATATGTCAAAATAAGGGGAGGTTTTCGGGCATGTTTGAAATGATGGTTCCTCCTTAAGAGAGAGAAAAATGAACTGTTTCCGTGAAAGGCAACAAGCGATACCCTTTTTCCCTTTCCACTCTCGCCGAGGTGAGTCGCGCGGTAGGGGAAGTTTTCACACCACAAGGCTCTTTTAGCCTTTTCTATTACTGCGTCCGTCCGATGTAATATTCATTTGTAGCGTTTAGTTTCTTTCTTGAACTTAAAAAAGCAAGAGATTTAAAGGTTGATTGAATGACGTGAGAAGTATAGCATTTTTTTTGGCTCTACAAAACTAAAGTTTAGTTCTATAGTTGTTCGCTTCGTCCACTTGAATTCCATTAAGATTCAAGATCCAACAAATCGTTGATATAATTTTTAATAAAAATTCCAAAGTCTCCGAAATCTTGCAATTTTGGTGGGAAAGTACTTGCCCAATAACACACATGTGTAGCAAAAGGCAATTTTCTGCAGGCAGTAATACTGTAACATGGAGACGTCAAAACCTGCTGGCTGAGCATGTAGAATAATTGGATTTTCTGCTTGAGAATTTGAAAGGGCCAAATATTACATGATTCATATACGTAGTATGTAATCTTTATTACAGCTATGAAAATTCCTCTACTCAGGGCTCTCCCTTGTAGTTTGGATATATATATATATATATATATTGTCGACATATTATGAGTGCCAATATTCTAAAGTAATACCTATCATGTAACACCACTTTTCAGGTATGTTCTGTTTTGAAATTTAGCTATTATATTTTAATTACATATTAATGATATGAAAGATTCATTTGTCAACTGACTCTTTCACAGAGTAATATTTTTAAAAGTAGCTTTCTTGTTGCCTGGAATTAAGTGATATTTTTCTTGGAGCCTATGGCATCAGAATCGATGGAATCGGTATCGGTAGAATCGGAATCGAAATGTCAGAATCGGAATCGGGATCGGAATCGATAAAATTTTGGAATCGACCCATCACTACTATAATCAATAACTTTACTCAAAAAACAAACTAAGATTTTACTTAAAATATTAGTTTTGATTTATAGCATTGGGGAGAAGAATTAACTGGTTATATAGGTTAATATTTTTCTGCTAAAATTAATTGGTTCTGGGTGGACACGTGCCCCCTGTTATCCCACCTAGTTACGCCACTGTCCATATCCACATTTAAATCGACACTCGACACTCAATCTCGAGACTTTTAGTTTCCAACACGTAACTTCAGGTGGGAAGATCACGTACGGAGAATAGGTGAAGAAAATGCCACGCTTACAGCTCTGCCAGGAGGTTTGCGCCAAGAGAAATCCAATCTTGTTGAAGAACGTGAACAATCTCCCAAAAACGCACATTTTCTACAAGCTATATTTAAAAAACTCAATTTTTGTTTATATGAGAACCAAAATTGTGTAGTTACAGTTTGTCATTCATACAAGCTAATGACGTAAGTGGCAGAGATCGCAAGTAATATTTGCACTGTTTTTTTTATTTTTACTTTAGTGTTGTCTACCGAAACCATAGGCGGATCTAGGGGGGTACGGGGGCACGTGCCCCCCCACCCCCGCCCCCAGAGCCTTAAAAATTATCTAAGATTTTTAATACACTCCCATTATCATTGCGTTTGTTTTGTATGACGAGGTATCCTTGTGCCCCCCCCCCCCCCAAGAACAAAATCCTGGATACGGCCTTGCTTGTGCCCCCCCCCAGAAAGAAATCCTGGATCCGCCCCTGACTGACATGATATATATTATGTCCACGGGCACGGCAGAGGGGGAATATTGTGTACTTGCGAGAAAAAGTTTGTTTTATTTATCATTGGACATTCTGTAACTAGTAATAGTGTATCATCATATCCGTTGCCATCTGCCATGTACGTGGACTGCAGAGTTCACGGATATGATGTCCAAGGACATGACGATTTCCTCTAAATTAAGTCATAGTTGAGACTGGCAATGGATTATGACGCTGTTCTTACTACATTGAACTTGCATCTTATAGCCATAAAAAAACATCTCAATTGTAATTAATAAAATTTTCAGAGTTACCTCTAAGAATCACTTGATCAAGAAACCGTCTTAAGCCACCAATGCGTTACGGTCAACTTTCGAACTTCTCCGTTAATTGGAATGAAAAAGTATCTTACTAAAATCTGTTGAGCAAATCAAAATGGATCTCAAAATGCGATTAAAATATCCGCTACTAACTAGGTATCGTTTAAGACCACCTCACCTTACTGATTGGTTGGTATAGGAAGATAACTTCCGCGTGAAATGAAAGGCTTAATTAAAAAAAAACTATCGTAAATACTTTATGGGACAGTGATGGCGTAAAATGTGGATAGCCTGTTGTTTAATTACCGCTTCATTTTTTCATGGTCACGTCCCGACTATATCGGCTGCAATATCATCTGTTGTCTGAGGAGGAAAAAACGCCCCCGAGTCCATTCTGGCCAATTGTAGCAAAGGTGCAATGGAGGCAATAAGGAAAAATGCACCTCCAGGTGTTCGTGTGAAATCGTGGGAAGCTACCCAATCATTCAAGGCGATTCAGTTGACACAGGCAGCATCGCACTAAAGCATGTATACCGAAAGAGATTACTGAAAAGTGTAGCTCATGAGATACGATCGACAAATTGCCATAAAAAAGTCGATTACTTACTTGAAAGTTACACGGGGAAAGAAGTGACATCTGTACCGCCAGACTCAATTCCAAATACATAACACTGAAGTGCAATAAAATGACGTTTACTTGAGGTTGTATGGAAGAAGACCTGACATCTGCACCGCCTGACTCACAATCAGAGGCGTTGACAGGATTTTTTTTCGGGGGGGTTCTAAAACCAGGGAGGAAAATTTTTTTAAACAGGGTACCAAGTAGAGGGGTTTAAACTAATTCTAACACTTTTCATAATCGAAACAATTTCATTCGTAAAAGAAATATTTTGTAAATTTATGATTTTTTCAATATTTTGTTTTCTTTTATGGAGGAAACAAATTGTGTTTTTATAATTCGGGAGGGGGGGGGGGGGTTTCCGGACCCTCCCCCTCACTACGCAACTGGACTGACTCATTTCAAATGCAGTCACGTTACACTACACAAAAAGGGGCTCCATCCACTCATACACATTTGACGTGCCATTATAAAATTTTTATCAAGTTCCTTTGAAAACTCATATATTTTTATTCATTCATTCCTATATTCATTTGTTCACCTACACTATTACGGCCATTTGACAGCGGGTCATTCAATAATTCATTAATTAATATATCAAACAATACCAAACACAACAAGAATACATAGTGGCAACATCAAAATAGACAAGTACCGAGTACATTGCTGAGGAACTCTCGAGGGAAAACTTAATGAAAATAGAGATGCTTGGCAAAACATGAGTTTCCTGGGAAATGAGGCATTGTAAGCCTGACGAACGAGTCTGAGGAAAAAAAAAAGGGACCAACGTTTTCAGGAAGAAAAAGGATGGGTAAACGTGAGTCGATCGGGTGAGTGCTTGTCGAGGAATAAATTAAAGGATGGATGTATGGAGTAAGGAATGTATACGGATAAATCTTAAGGGAACTGAATTCTTAATTAGCTGTCGTATGTGATAGAATTTGAAAAATAGAGAGGCCATTGTTAATAGTCGCCTGCTTCTGGAGTTATTCGCGATGAGAAAATCACCAAGCGTGACCTTTTCGAAGATTAGTCGATGACGTCACAAGCTCATGACCATTGGTTCACCGCTTATCAGCTACTCCTTTGCCTCTTTTATGGTCCTCACGTGGTCCGTTGTCTTTGCTCGTGGCTCTTGGGAGTGATTGCTTCCATCAATGAAAGGTCCTCTCAGAAAGAGAATATGAGCCAGAACTTTAATCACGTCACTAATTCATGAAAATTGGGCGGTAACACTTGCATTTTTTTCAATTTGAAGCTATGAGAAACTGGTTGAATGAGGAAGATTTTTTTTCGCTGTGACTAATCTATCCAATTCATGAACCAAATTTTCTTAATACTTTAATATTTCCGGTATTAGTAAATCACGCCATTGTCAGGAGAAATTTGACAGCAAAATGCCTTTAAGTACAAAATTTACGAAATTTTGACGAATACGTAATTCTAAAGAGGACGCAGTTTGGACGCATTAATATAATATGCGTAGATGTATAAATGTTCGGCAATTTTTGCATACTGACCGACGACCTAATCAATTACTCCGTTGCTGGTAAAAAAATAATTTAGATTAAAATGCCAATCTGTCTGTGGCACAAGGGAAGAGGGAATTCTTCAATAAAATATATGGTTAAAGTGCGATTGGTGGGGCCATGAAGCAGGTAGTCCCAGGTTGGGCGTGGCCACCCTCGGAAGGGTCGCTAATCCTACTTACTAATACTAAAATACATACTAAAATATATACTTACTTTCGCGTTCTTATATTAAACTGACGAGAGTAATGCTGAATTAGGAAGATTTTTCTATCGGCTTATATTCCCTTCCAGCTCAAAGATTTTTTTTATTGAAAGCGATTTTTGGTCTAAGTGAAAAACCACCAAATATTTTATCGCATCACCCGCATAAGTTTGCTCTGAACTAAAAGTTGGCCAATTTGACTAATAAAACTTGACTCTCCGCAAAGGGACTTATGATATATTATATATTATTATATGTTTATGCTAAAAATGGTTATTCCTGAATAGCAAAACGAATTACATGCGATTTTATTTATTTCCAATGCCGTTTTCTTTCAAATTTCAAAAATTATCTTAAAACTGAAAATTATCGAATGACGGCTACCCAACGACGACTTTCCGTGCTATTTTCTTTTGGAAACAAAAATTAAAAAAACGCACTTTTACACGGGCTCTGATGGCATAACTTTTTCAAGCAAAGGTAAGTAGGTGTAAGTGCTGATATTTTACAGAATATATGGCATTTGTCTAAAAAAAATCAGTTGCAACATTAGCTTTCTTTTAAGGAACTCATTGAAGATTTAATCATGGGCACCGAGCTACGTGTTAAGTTATCAGGAAATTAATTAGCCATTGGAGTCGAACCTCTTTATTTACATGAAAATGGCGTTGGATCCGGTTAAAAGAGCTGATAGTAGACCCAACCTAATAATATGAGGATTGAATTGCCCATATTCAGTGCACTAACCCACTCTTATCTTGCTTAAAATCTCGCTAGATGCCAACATTGATGACTAACCACATTTTAGCTACATATTAGAAATACAAATACATACAAATCTTTTAGATCAAGCGGTGACAAACATAACCTCTTAAAACCCTTAACCAATGACGTGAAATATTTTTTACACTACCACTGGCGTGCGGTCTGCGAATCAAATATTCGTACAAATGTTGCGACGGCATTTTTATTGCTTAAGTTTATGTTTCTTTATCCTCTAAAGTAATTAAAACTTTATATTTTATGCGTTACCAATACGAATTAATTTTTTGGTAAAAAGGGTAATTTAAAACAGGATCCAAAAACTGATATCAAAAACACTTTAGTCATTATTATCGTTTTTAAGTGTCAATATCTCGCCATAATTCAAAATAAGGCCTTAAATGTCAAAGAAAGGTGGCTAAATAATAGGAAACAATTGAATGTATCTCGTTTATTCCTTTTCTTGAAAAATCCCGCAGGCATGACGTGAGGTCTTCCAGACCGCTAATTGAATTAACTTGTAAATTTACAGAATTTAATGATAAAAACGTTTAACTTTAATAGCGTTATACCATTTTTCTGAACTGACGGCGGCTGACCTTGAGCGTGCTCGAAACCCACCCATTCTTCTAGCCAAGCACAGAAGAGCGACAGGAGAAAGTGTGGAAGAGCCCGCAGTCTCTCTCCGAACTCCGTGCAGTGCACACCGCTCTCCAGCTAGCAGTGTTGCCAAGCCGAATCTTTGGAGATCGCACAGCGCTCGTTCTACAGCCCCCGAAATTACCATTATTCCCAAGGCTGGCAACGCCGATCGGCCGGATGGAGGGGAGCGGAGGGGAAAAGGGAAGGGAATGGAGGGGAACGGAGAGGTGGAAGGGGCAGCGCTTCTCATTGGCTAGTTTCTATTTTCCACCCAGCCGCCGTCAGTTCGGAAAAATGGTATATATCCTTATTATACAAAAATTTGAAGCTAACGACGATTTAAGATATTTAAAAACAGCCAATTTGAAAATATTCATAATTTAAAAAAACGCAGAGGTCTCTCAGACCGCACGTCACCGTTTAAGGGTTAAACGGATATTATTGTATTGATGTCAGCAGCTATTTTGGTTCAACATAAACATCCTTTCAATCTAATTATAACCGCGTCACCTAGTTGTACGGTCTCTCTAAAATTAGGTCATTTTTTTTAGAGAACGAATCGATATTCACGGGAAGTAATTAATATCGTTGAATACCGTGACCGAGGCAAAATGGCAGGCACGCAAACAGTGTTGGCGGAAAAGCTGTGTTTACAGCTAGGAGTGTTTGCAAATTCAGGGCGACACGATGTTAGAAATAAAGAGGGTACCGGATCCTGCAACATGTACGTACCACCACAAAAACGAAATCGCGCATGCGATCAGTAGAGCGAGCGCCTAGTATAACATTCATGATGCAACTCCAGGCACTAATTGGAGGAAACGACCCGTATATGTAACGCACTGCAGCGCTTCTTTTTCCGAGAAACGTCGCTTCCAATTATCAACGGATGAGGAATTTTTTTTTTGTTATTTTCATGGCATACGTTTTTAAGCCTTTAAGAATTTATATACTATTGAACTATACTCACACGATTTCTCCATAAACACTTCTCTAGAATCCAGATACCAAGCTCACTCACCTGAAAAAAGAGAAAGAGAAGTTTATTTTCGATACTAAACAGGTGTTCCGTCGTAGTTGATGCGATTAACATCAAAGCCAAAAATTTGCGTACTGAACCCTATCCGATTTTACCGGTAGAGAGATCAGTTTAGTCTTTAGGCCTCTCCACGCGGGGTGAATTCGTCATTAGCTGTGAGTTTTTATTCAAATCCAAGCCGTTATGACGTGCAATGACTTCGGTCTAATGAATTTATTTCACATGCATAATGTAATTCTTCATCCAAACTTCCACGGTTGTTTTTTTTATGGTGATTAACATCCTCTCGGGCTGTTGATGCGTAGTTTTCCGCTGCGTTGTCTAGATGATGTCTCCATGCTTCTGGGTTTCACTGCGTGGATTTTCTTTGCGACGACAGTTTCTCCGGTATTCCAACTGGCGTCTTCAGGTCGATGTCGGGCTAATAAAGGAGCCTATCGAAGTATTCAAGACACCTGAAAACATGAATAGAGAAGACGGCTACCCTCTCCACAACTCGTGGAAGAGAGTCAGACGAGAAAAAAGAAGGTGGACCAATCAGCATCCAGCATGAAAAATTGGCGCCAAGAATGCACTATACAAGTCACCAAAAATTGAATCCCGACATCGACCTGAAGACGCCGGTTGGAATACTGGAGAAACTGTCGTCGCGAAGAAAATCCACGCGGTGTAACCCAGAAGCATGGAGACATCATCCTCTCGGGCTGTTTCAACGCGTCAATGCTTGCGTGAACTCAACGTTCCCCTCAGAGGCGGATACAGATGGGGGGCGCAGGGGGCGCGCGTCCCCCTTCGCGGGTCCGCCCGTATTGCCAAACGTTGGAAAACCAAAATTGCAACTTTTTTACATCATAAGACGGCATTGCCTTCAACATGTGTATAATCGCTTTAAATAGAATTTTCTTGTACTCTGCCAGTGACTTGATCATTTTTTTATCACCATAAAAGTAAAGACAACTCAATATATATTTTGCGCCTCCCCCTTGAGTTTTTTCTGTATCCGCTACTGGTTCCCCTACCAATGCCGGTCGCTTGCTCAAGAGTCATAGTAGATTCCCTTGATGCGATGTAATATCCCATAAATTATTTAACCACCACGTATATTTTTGTTTCCTTGGATGCCGCCAGGTTTTGTCTTATTGAAGCTAGGCCGGCTTTTGATCCTGATGATTTTATCATCACATTTAGAAATTAGTCGTATATTGGTCATTTCGGGCAAAATATCTTAGAGCCAAGAGTCACCCATACGTATGTGGGCATTGCCGGTGTGCATATCCAGTCACTTGTTTTTTTTATATTTACCACGTTTATGTTTACCTGTATTATCAAATATCACGGCTTTTGTTTTATTTTTGCATTCACGCGTATTCTCCATTTGTTGTACCAACTGTTAGTCCGTTGCCATTACATAGCGACCGATGTACGTCAATACCTGCCGGCTGATATTTTTCCTGCCCTTGCTTCTCATTGGTGGATGCGTAGCTATCAAGATAAAAAGACCTCCCCCACTTGTATTTAGACGTCCAACGCAAAGCACTGGAAATGCGCTTCAAATGGTATTCTCATGGCTGACTTCAATAAATTTTAACTATTATATCTTGTATTCCGCCACATTTGACGAGCCACCTCGGCTCTAAATTATTTTGTTCGAAATTACCAACATGCAACTAATTTTTAAATGTCATGATAAAATATTCATGCCCTATAGGGAAAGGATTAGTATAACTTATATAAGAAAAAAATTTAACGCAATAATTACCAGGAGATATGAAAAAGTTTAGTTGATTACCACAGCATTATATATGTCGTAACGGTGTATTTCAAGGGCCAACTCTCTTTCATCTTACCTAAGGGAAAAAATAAACAGCCTAATGTTATATAAACATCATTTCGATCGACGTTTTTCTTTGAACGATTTGCTCATTTATTGGATATAATCACACAGGGATGCCGACTTGCAAAAAATATAGGGGGGGCAAACCGGGGATCTTGCCCCGGGAAATTTCATAAATAGTAAGTTTTAAGTTTTTTAAGCATTTTAGAAGAGTCATAAGATCAACATTAGAACCCTGTTCACTCGAATCTCGATATCCGGACACTTCGGGGAAAATTGACAAGCCTGACGCATTTTTTCCTCACATCCATAACGAATTTTCGAGGGTGCTCGGGCCCCCTTAGGCCCCATGGAGTCGGCGCCACTGTAGTCACATAAAACGCTCCATGTCCAATCAGTAGCAATCACTACATTACTATGATAATTATTGTATGTAGAAATTTACGGTAGTGACGAAATTTTAGCAGACCAAATTATAAAGAAAATTTTAATTCTAACCCCCATGAGGACGCACACAAAAATACTCACTAATTTAAAACAGATGGAAATCGATAGTCGGATGTTCTGGCCCGTAATGTCTTGGAGACTACTGTTGGTGATTTTAGTCCTAAGTTCGTGGCGACATTCGTTCCGACTCGAGGGCATCTAATGGACATGGGAATAAACTTGTCAAAACTACTAAATTTGAGTAAACTTGCCTGCAAAAGTCAACTGACACAAGGAGAACCAAAAAGATGAACTCCGATACTGGGCGTCGCAGAAGACTGAAGTATTACAAGTCGAGTGTTTTTTGAGTCCTGGAAGAATTTATTTAGTTCTTCTAAGTGCCTCTGAATAATTGGTGCCCTCTTATGGAAAAGAGCGATAAATAATTCTAAGAGAGGAGTATGCTTCACAATTTTTAGAGGCAACTAGACGGAATGCATTATGTTTAACCGCAAACATTGGAAAACCATCGTGATAAGGGGCTGCTTATTGTAAAAAATTTGAAAATCGAAAAGAAATACATGGCGTGACTAGCAATGTAAAAAGGCGAGAGTATGAACGCGATAAATATGGTTACTAACATTTGCGTACAGTATTGTAATGTGCACACATTGAGTAAAAAACTTTCGTTATTCTTTCTGGTAAAAACAAGAAATTAATGAATTCCTGTTTCATTCGGCTTCTTCAATCTCTCGTAAGTATAAATCTCAATCTATAAAGAAGTGGATACTAGAATAAAACTGGAAATTTTTTTCAGCAAAGAAGATAAAATTATTCTTATAAATTATAAGCTTCTGTACGAAAATCATTCGTTTTCAAGTTTTATTCTCATTATTGATGCTTATGCTCATTTTTCGTTTAAAACTAAGCATCTAAGGTCCGTTGGCAACGCCATGTGACAGCTACTGTGAATCCTACGACCTATTGGAGAAAGCAACGTCTGATGAAACGATTTAGGGCTGGTTAATAAATAAATCAGGTTTCTCACCACGTTCAAAACATAGGTCCTAAATCTTGAAATAAGGAGATTCCGCAAGTTCAAACAAGAATTTTTAGATAAAGAGTTGCTCGGTGTCTAAGCTGAGGGTAGAATGAGGTTAGGATAGGCCAGCGCAATTATTCGTGATATCGTAAAATATAATAACGTTAATCTATATAAGAAATATTTTTTACCATTTAAAGTAATAGTTGTCCAAAAGACACCCATAAATAGTATAAAATGCAAAAAATAAAAATTTAAAAACATATATTTCCCTGACCTTGGTGAGAGCCAAGGGGATACGTTTCAAGGACCATTTGTGAATCTTTCGCAGTCGCGACATTGAATTAAGGAAAGGCAGTGACATAACACAAGTAGGTGGTCAAGCGAGTATAAAAAAGACGGAATACCAAGGCACACGGAAATATAACAGCTTTCGGAAATGGAAAACCATATTTCATGGATAAAAATTATCAACGAAGAGCCGACAGCGGACGATTACGATAATGTGACATGCCGATGGCAAACTAATGCTGTTATTTTATTAAGACGATTTTAAGTGAAAAAATGTGTCATCAGAAAAAAATCATAAAAACAGAAAGAAAGGGACATTACAGCAATATAATTCCTTAATATAAACAGCCAGTCACAAAGGGCTAATGAAAATAACTTTTCTTACTTAATTAAAACTATATATGACTGGAACGATTTATCAGCAAGAATTTTCAGGTCATACACAGTTTTATTACTTTTATTTTTATGACATGTTTTCCTGTTAGCAGCAATTCCCCAATTTTATATTGCTATAATTGTAACCATTCTTACAGAGAGAAGATTATTTTTTTGTAAAGTAAACGTATGTTATCCATTGCTTTCCATACAATTTCACAAATACCTGTATATATATATATATCTTACGTATGCTTTTGCAAACATTTATATGTATCAAGATAATAGCTGTGTAAATTCGCTTATGCTTGGAGTCACGTATTCTATGACGTCACTTTTGACGAAACCTGCCGACAAATAAAAGAGGTTTGTCAGGACAAAATTCGTACACCTTTTTCTCTTAGTTAAATTGGAGGGAGTGGTGCAAAAGTGGAAACCCTGTGTTAAATTTTGTTGTAACTAGCTTGTTTTCCAATGGAATTTTCTAAACTCATAAAAAAAACTCAAAAAAGATACTACCCTTTATAACAGGTCTTAGTTTTATGCTAAATTTATCGTTTACTTCATAAAAATAATGGTATATTATAAATTGACACTTTGATTAGATTTTCAAAATGTGCTTGTATTATGGAAACGTTTGTATTCTGGCTTTTATTCTATAGTACAGTTAAATATCAGATCATGTACTTATTATTCATTGAAAAAACAACGCTAAGGCATAAAAAATATCAATTTTTAATCAAATGTTCACTTGCAAAAGTCACAAATGTAGTTCTCATTTTCACAACTGGAGCACAAAGTATGTTCTTCTTTTCTCTTACTCTCGCTGTGGAAACGTTTCCACATTTACCCCAGTGTTGTGCTTCCACATTACCACCATCGTCATGTTGATCTATGAAGCTAAAACTATGCTACATTTTCCAACTAATAGATTATGCTTAACAATAACTTATATAGCACTAAGAAATAGCTTGGTGGAAAAGGTGATTAAATTAAACTCAAAAACTTACCTCAAAAGTTTTACGAGTGAAGACAAACTTGGAATAAGTATTTCACAGACAATAAACCATGATGTAAAATTTTAGGTTTCCCGGCGTATAGATCGATGAAAAATTTCTCGTGGTATTGGGTTAATTCTCCCAACGTTTCAATGACTGAGTCTGCCATCGTATTCAGGGTTTTATTCTTAATGGTAGTTTTTTACGGTACTTATTTATTTATTCATTCAATAAACCATGAGTTGACTACCACCGCTCCTACATGCTCCCAAGTGCTAAAGATTATGCTTCTACATTACCAACATGCTTCCACATTTGCATCAGTCCCTCTAACAGATAATATTCTTTCTAGTTGGTGAGATAATATATGATTTTTCAGTATTCTTTATTCTGTTGGTACTTATTGCATGCATTACATAATTGTATTTTGATGAAAATCAACATAAGATGTATTTTATGATCGAAAAAAATATAATTAAAAATATAATTATTGTTAACATTATTATATAATGGTAATAATAATCAAATTACTATTGTTAATAATATTGAAGATAATAGATATTTACAATCAGATTAAAGATAATTATAATTATTATCATCATTGTTATTATAATTACTCGTAATCACCAAATATGGATGCTAAAAACTATCGCATTACCAATGGCATTCCAGTATTTCTCCTGGGCCAAGGTGAGGGTCTAAGGAAGATGCATCAAAGGCCACTTGAGAGCAATTTGCGGTCACGACATTGAAAAAAAGAAAGGTAGCCGAGTGTCATAACGCGAAGGTGGTCGAGTGAGATGGAAAAGAAAACAAGGGACACAAAAAGACGACGGCTTCCGTTGAGTGCGCATGCCCGCATAACCTCGACTCCTCGCACACCATGAACATTATGCAACGAAAATTCTCGCGGCCCCGCGGCAGGTTTTGCCTCGCTATTTCCTCGTGCCGACCTAAATTGCCGAGCCAATGGGATTCAGCGTGTGACTTAATGCGTGGAGGAAGTTGGAGATGCGAGGCGGAAAGGTCATGGGAGGGAAAAAACAACAAACCACGGCCAAGAGTACAACAACACTCGTGAACGACGCTGTGAAGACGATAAAAAGGTGATCACGAGCTGTTGAGGACTCAAGCACACAAGGAGCGTGCGGAAATTAACGGGAATTTTCAAATTTCGCGGGTTTGGAGGGAGTTTGGAAAGAGTGAAACTCAAGGAGGTTGTAAATATTGGAGGTTGGAGGCGCTGTTTCTAGAGTTTTTAGCGCAGTCAAAGTTCCGCCATCTTGTTTGGATTTATTCTCCCACTGATATTTTCAAATGGCCAAGTTTTGTTCTGAAAATGAACCACTTCATGTGAAAAATGCTGCCATAATCATTAGCATTTCGCCGGCGATTTTCATAGGACTTTCCCCATCTTTTGCGATACTTCTATTAATCCATAAATAAACTCTGTGTCTCTTAGCCACTTTGCTGGTGGGGATTTATCCTTGAAAATATACTTTATTACCGTAATTTTTAAATTCCGTTGGCTATAATAAAATTGAATACCTGTATAAGTGCAGGTAAGTGACTAGTTTACTCTCGTTAAATTTTATTTTCAGATCAGCTGGTTGTGGAACGTAACCGTGGTGATTGATAATAATTTTTCCCTGGGAAAACATGTTTGAGTCATAAATTCGCGAAGACTACCAATGAAGTAAGAAAAAAAAAGGTTTACATTTTGCGTTCCATGGTTTATATTAATGTACTCGCTATGCTCGCTGGGGGGGCTCTGCCCCCCCTAGGCCCCCCCGAAAAAGGCCTCCGGCCTGTTATGCTCACTGTGGGAGGTCTTACACTTTTAGTTTGCTACTTGTTTCTTAAGGATCGTTTACTTTTAAGCTGGCTAGCTTAGGTATAAGCGATATTTCCACTTTCACGTAAAACGAGCGCATGGTACGTAGGCTACAATGTGAATGTAAATATTTATAAAGAGAAACGTTTTTCTGAGGGGCTATAAAAAAGAAAAATAAATTTCTACGACTTTCTCTAACTTATTCAATTCAAATACAAAAAACGTTGAGACCACGTCCCACTGTAAAACCCAATGCATACGTAATATCATAACATAACGACTTTACGTATTACAATGAAAAACACGTTTATTAATTATTTTCCACAAAACTCAACCAAATTCATGATATACGAATAAGATGTAACAGCTGTTCCCCTTCGTAAACGAATTACGTAGGGACTGAATATCAATATTTAGAACAAATGCGCCTTAGCATGAATTGGGGCTAGTATGACGAATTTTATCGAAATATTATTTATCGTGATCGCGAATGATTTCACTTCAGAAATACCTCTATTTAAAGTTTTAATGAATCGGGATACACAAATATCTCAGCCTCAGTATCCCACGCAATGCGCAATAAATCTGGTGAGTAACGGATCACAGCCTTTGGTGTACAAGACATTGTGAATGTCAAGACTTCGATAATTTTCACAGTTGAATAACTTAGTCACTCAAGGAAACGTGATTTTCGCAATACAAATAATTGAATAAGAAATACCTTTATTTGAACTTATCTTCCATATTGTATTATTCACTGCCTATTCACTCCTGCAGCTCACGGATAACATTGAACATTAAAAAGGACATTAACGGAAAAAAGAACGTAAACAAAAATAAAAAGTTATCACCATCACAAAAAATGAAAATAAAATCATTTTCACCTACCTATATTGTGTAAGACTTGTTTAAAAGTCTTTCTACCACCACACTTTCGATGTAATATACCAAAAACAACAACTAATTTCCTACCTTATATTTCTCCGCTTTTCATTTGAATGCGCTTTGATTTAAATAGATGTTTGTTCTTGCGGAAAGAAGGCGCAAAGAAATAGGCACTTCAAATATTACTTTCTTAATTTCCTTCCTTATATTTATCAGTTTTTGTTTTAATTCCTTTATCTTCTTTCCCAATTTAGCTCCTCTTGTTTGCATAAACAAATATGTTGCTATGATTATTCGTTTGTATGACTGCCGCGCCGCCATTGGAATTTGGTGGCCATTTTTTGAACTAATCCCCATACACTCAATTTTAATTGAATAGACGGATAAATAATTGTAAATTTAGTGTTTTCATAATTTTTCCTGGGGTTTCAGACAATTTTAGAGGGGGTCTTCATTAGACTTTTTGCCGTATCTCGTCTCGTTCACCCCAAACATTTGTATACGTGAATGAATGAATGAATGAATGAGTGGTCGTAAGGGGATTTTATTATATATAGATTAACGAGTTATGACCAAATATTTCACCAAGTAGTAAGCATTGACCCTTATGGGATTCTCAATGTTTTGTTCAAAGTGGGCGTGGCTTGTCCTACCCAAGCACCCCCATTCCGGCCACTTTTCGCTCCACGCTCGAAACCAGTGGTGCCCCCTCCAGATATTTACAACGTCCTTGGTGAAACTCGAGAATCCGGACGAGTGAGACGCTAAGTATCAAGCATAATATTTCCAGATCCGACAGCAGCGATAAATTAAGAGAGATATTTAGCCGAATGGATACATATATACGGGGATTCGTTTTTCCCCCGAACAATAAAGGACTTTAATAAATGCTAATCGCAATTTCGCATAATTCTACGGTTTCCTCATGACCATTAACGTGTGATCGACTAGGTACTCATTGGAAACTTCGGGTATTTTCTGATTTCTCCTGTTATTTTGTTGAAACGTAACGTCGTAAATTGTATACTTTATGCATTCATATATATGCATAATACTTTTCAGTTGCCTATTGTTGATACAATTCATCATTTACTGCGACGATGGTTTGTACGTTAAAGGCGTTTAAGTTAGCCAACATTTCACACTTTTCCTCATTCACTCCGCCAACAATTGTGTTTTTCATAGAGTCTCGCATTTATGGTCATTAGGAACCCTTTGAATAATAGCCGTACGATATTATATGATATTTCAGCTATGATTCATTACTTCCTGAATCTTTATTTCTATTTGACTTTACCCCTAGGAATCCAAATACCCTACTCAAAAACCGATAAAAATCTTCCTTGACCTCTCTACTTTAGTTTTCGCAGTGGCTCAACGATTAATCATATTAGACCAATTTTATCATCTCAATTTGTCCCATCACAGAAAGGAAAACCAAGGACTTGCTACATTAGAGATGTAAAAATTTATTATTTCAAGAAAGTTGCATACAGCACATCTCGTCATGTCCCAAAGATAGATTTCTAAAAAGAAAGTCCTTCGGGGCTATGTGACCAGTATGACGAAAACATTAAATTACCAGTTCCTAAAAATAATGCTAATTTTTGATCTTCAAAACCATCGGAAGATATTACTGTTCATGAAATTTTCAGCCAACATTAAAAGTTGTAGTTAAATAATGAATAAAATTAGTAAGAATTCGCCCTACCACCATGTTTAGATGAACAATAAAAATAAGTAATGAAAAAAAATAATTAGATAATGCATATTTCAGGAAAATGCCATTCGATGCAAGAGACAAGAAATTTTTTGCGAAAATGTATGTATGGATGTATACATATATGTATGTGGTTAGACGAATTTTACCGGTAAAGGCTCGACTTAGATGAAGCATTCTGTGAATATGTCCTCATATTTTCCTCTCAGATTCCGAGTAAGGGCGATCCCCTTTCATTCTATTTATAAATTCCGTTCCCTTCCTCTCCCCGCTAACCTTAAGAATTTCTCACGGCTCTTAATACCCCTGAGTACTCGGAACCATCTAAAATGGATGTTAAACCAGGAAAAATTGAGACAAACGGAAAATATGCTGCGGGAAACTATATATAACAGTATTTAGAGGAAGATAACGAAAACTAGATGGTTTGACAAGTAGAGCAAGCGAAGTTCCGAGGAAAATTAAAAAACAAATAGAGAGATTCGTAAATCCAAGAGTTGGGGGAATGAAAATTTACATTCATAGTTTGCAGCATAATGGAATGCAGAATGGAGGGGTGGGCAATAGGGTGCCTCGTTTTGCCACTTTTTTTAGGAGCGAATAGTAATGACTGGCAAAAGTTGCGTACTCGGATCGATATTACAAATATGATATTTTCTACAAATCGGTTAATATCTTCTGTCCGCCATTTTGCCTTAAAATTTCGAAATTTTTAACGAGAAATGTTTAAAAAAATTAAAGTTTTGTTTGAGAGAGCACTCATTTTCTGCATGGAGGTATAACTTAGAACTTTGATTGATGTTTAAGACCAAATTCGTCAGCTATATTTCTTTAGATTACTGAGAAAATTACCTTTTATCGTGTCCCCGTAAGGAGTATATTGTGAGCTAGGCAACCCGCAACGCGCCACCCGATTTTACTCAATGAATAGGATAAATAACGCGAAATACAGATTTTTTCATTCCAAAACGAGGAAAAATAAGTCTGAAAAAATTCAAGGGTAGTCACTACGATGGGAGCACGCTCTTTTATACCATCGAATAGTGGACAATGCACATAGCAAGATATGATGACAAAAAAATAAGTTTCCGAAGATAAAAATTGTGCAACAGGAGCATACTACTTCGCAATCCGCCTCCACAGTTGTGCTGGGCAACGAGCCGCTAATGTACAATCTATATGCACTAAGCACCATGGAGTGCGAAACTTAAAGGATGAATGAGCTATTTATGGATTGATTTACTAGAAAATGCCGAGATAAAGCGCCTATGCGTAGGAATGTACAGCTGCAGCGATAAGGTTTGTCATTTAGAAATGACGTTTTCTATGTTTTGGTATCCCACATGGAAAAACTTGATCATCTACATCTACATACTACCCCGCAATACGGCTAAAAAGGCGTGTGGCAGGGAGTGTTAGGGCACCAACCGTTCACACACAAAAATGAAATGCGAAATTATACGATTAGCATTTATGTCCATAAGGGTTCGGACGAAAAACAAATTCCATTTCTATCCACTCGGCTAAATATCTCTCTTGATGTATCGCTTCTGTCGGACCTGGAAATATAGTGGGGCTATTATATTATGTTCTCCGTGTCGCTCTTAAAGATATCTATTCTCAATTACTCAAGCAATCCAAGCCTCTGAGTCTCCAGCGGATCCAAGACTAATTCACAACACCTGAGTAACGCTGTCCGCATGTCCGTTGCAGTTTTTGACGAATAGCGCACCCTGCCTTTGTTTATTATATTTACGCATTAAATCTTTCGGGTCCCATTCTGCATTTTCTAATTGCGGTCGGGCGAATGCGAAATAGTACCTTTCTTTTATGACATGTTTGTTTGATGATGAAACATGTTTGCTCAGGAAATAAATCAAGTCTTATCTAATTATATCAGGTCTGATCCAAGTCTATCAGGTCTGAATAGGAATCACATCAAACCTCATCAGGTTTGATATAGAAATTAATCCAGTCTGTTCTGATAATGGATCAAAACTGATTTACCTTTATCAAGAGCTGTATCAATTCTCATCTAATTTTTAAAGACAAGACCTAATTTCCATTTTATTCCAGGTCAGACCTGACTAGGTCTGATTTAAAACCTTATCAGGTCTGATATGAAACATGATTATTATTTTACTCTCTCTCTCTTTTCCTAATCTTAAATTTAATCAGAAAGGTAAAATAAAGGTTTAGCAGGAAAATAAACGTGAATTGCATGAAGTTTGTCGAAAAACGAGAGAAATTTTAAATATTAATTAATAGGCGTAGTTTGGAATTAAAAATTCCTTACATTTGCACCGCTTAATTCATGGTTTTGGTGTTTGAAGTTAATCAAGCACTTTCAAATTTATAATGTCACTATTTACCTGCGTTTCTGATTGTCCTCCATTTTAGGAAAATACAGAACCTTTGAAATACCACGTGACTCTATGTGAGAAAGGTATATTATTTAATTTAAAAATGCTAAAAAATAGTATACTCCTGAGGGAAAAACATTGGGAAACCGTCAGTCCTCGTGATAATATCCTTTATATGTTAAAGCTCGTCAGAGCACGTCCGTTGCAGGCAGTGAGTTCATGGCTGCGAGCAAGAGGAAATAGCGGCTCGGATATTGCCGAAAGGCCAAGGCATATTTCATAAAGGCTCTCAAGCCGCAAAGCAACGGCACTATCGATATCATCACACACCGATGCACGCAGATGGAAAGCAATCAAGAATGGCGCGAAAAAAATGTTCACGGGGGAGAATTATACGTTAATCTCCATCGATATACAGAACTCTAAGCCTTGTCACCTGGCAATAGGTGGAGTATCAATAATGTTATCCCTCTTAGCGCTGCGGGCTGACATATCGACTTTCGCTTCACAGCCGAAAAGTTCCACGAGCAGAAATAATGGCTTTGAGGCATTTAATCGTTCATATCGATAATTTGGCATCAAATAAAGCCTTGAAAAGAAAAAATCAGGATTATATATACAGTAATAATTATAATCATAAGGATAAATTTTTTTTTAAACAGCAAGACCTCTTGTCCGAATTGTCGGTGAAATATACATACAAAAAGAAACACAAGAAAACTAAATCAGAATGGGGAAAATAAAAAGTCTCAGAAGAATATACCTACAATACGAATACAGTACTCTGATAATTGCAGGAGTATGGAGAATAAGGACAAATGCCCGAGTAGACGAACTACACGGAGAAAAAAGCACTCCCTCAGTATTTATGCCTAGAGCCAAGGCAGGAGGAGGGGGGTTTATGGGTATGAGTGTGGTATGCCGGCAAAACCAAGGTCGGCAATTGAGTTCTGTAGTGAAGTGTGGAAATTACCATTTGTAGTATTTATCATTGCACTAAGAGTGTTAAGGTTAAGATAGATTTGCTCGCTTCATTTGCGCATTAAATAAATAATGAAGGCATTTGCACGATAGTAATAAAGCTTTTCTTCTTCCTAACGTTTGTCCCGCGCTATTGCAGGGTCCGCTGTTCTGCTAAGTCTTCTCCATTTGGCTCGATCCAGGGCGTCTACTGGCGTGGCGTTGATGGTCTTCATGTCTGCCTTAATTCTGTCGAGCCAGCGTATCTTAGGTCGTCCTCGTGGTCGGCGTCCTTCAGGGCTCAGCCGCATTGCTGTTCTCGCCACGGAGTTCTCGTCGCTACGCACCAAATGCCCATACCACCGCAGTCGAGCCTCCCGCATCTTGCCCGTGATTGGTGCAACTCCCATTCTTTTCCGGATGTCTTCATTCATGACGTGATCAAGGCGGGAGATGCCTAGGATCCATCGCAGCATCCTCATTTGCATGACATGCATGGCCTGTTCTTGTTTTGCTGTGACTGGCCAACATTCTGTTCCATATAGGGCCACTGGGCGGACCACGGTCTGGTATACTTTGGCCTTGAATCGGTCGGGCATTCGACGGCCGCACAATACGCCAGTCACTTGGCGCCATTTCAATATGCAATGTCGAATTAAACTTTGGATTGATAATAATAAAGCTTATACACGTAAATTAATCACTGGCTTACTGGACTCGACAGCTCTGTAAACGAAACTACTCGATTCGACTCGAAATTCGTAATGCAACTCGAAACACTCGATTCGCGTACCAACTACTCGACTGGACTCGAATTTTCGAGTTCTCGCACATCCCTACATTTGCTTGCTTCATTTGCGCATTAAATAAATAATGAAGGCATTTGCACGATAGCAATAAAGCTTATCTTCTCCTTCATCCTAGCGTTTGTCCCGCGTGTTTATTTCCATCTCCTGCTTTAGGTGACGGCAGAGGCCTCTTGGAGGAATCACCTCCGGAAATAACATTATAATACTGCGCACATTGTTGCATAACAAATAAATATCTTCCAGATGAACTTTTCATATATGAATCATATACAGCAAAGATGCATTAAATAAAAAACATAAACATGAAATAAATTTGCTAGATAAAAAAGGAATATCCCTCTTTCCCCAAATCTCTCTTCTTAGCCATTATATGGAGACCTGCGCCGCTATTTTTCCTTTCCGTCAGACACATCCTTCCCATTCCGCTCTGTATCTACACCTTCTATTCCATTTTATGCCTGCTCCAAACTCGAATTTACATAGCCGCTTTCATAAAAGCGAGAATTTTGCATAAATGCTTTTATTTCGAACGAATATTCAAAACGAGCTTTATTTTTTTAAGGAAAAAGCTACCAGGAAAACGGCAGCCATAAGGAAAACCGCCTCATTGGGCAACAACAACGGGAGCAAAAAAATAAATGTGGATTAGTATCAAACAAGTGTTTATTTCCATCTCCTACATGAGCGGCGATGAATTTCACAGCAATTTCCTTGAGAAAAAACTCACCTGTATTAAGACCCAAACCACGGACCTTTCTGCTGAACTTTTCCATTAAAATTTATGAATTTTCATTTATTGAATTATTGTATTAAATTTCAACTTAACTTTTTGTACCAATTGGGCTTTCATTTGATCGTGGAAAACCATGTTATTTTTACCGTAAGCTGCCGAAATCAAGGCCAATTTACATTAAAATAACTGTGGAGTTTACTATTTCGTTTTAATAAGAACATCGACATCTATAGAAAAAAAAATAAAATAACTTTGTTCTATTCTACACTTTATGTGGAATAAAACAAAGTTATTTTATTTTATTCTATAATGAAGCAATTCCACAAAGTAACGCCTGAGACCGTGTCTTATAACATCGACAACGACTAAAAAGTGTAGCATTAGACGATTTCTCAAACTACCAAGTGATGCTGGACTCGATTGGATAACTTATTTTAATTCTTAAGTACTTCTTAAAAGTAGTCAACCCTTGGGTTGGTTTGCAGTAGTCTTCCATCGTTTTCCGTCTTCCGCCAGCGTTTTCAGCTCCAGGTAATTGTTGCAGCTTTTGTCTTTCATTACTTGGGTAATGTAATTCAACCTCGGTCTTCCTCTGATCTCTTTTCCTTCCACGGTGCCTTCCGAAATTGTCTTTCCCAATCCATCATGTCTCAGTAAATGACCAACCCACTAATTTCTCCTTGCAGTTAAAATATTCCACAGCTCTGCTTTCACTCCCAGTCTGTCCAGTATTTCTTCATTCGTAACCCGGTCTACCCATGAAACTTATAACATTCTACGGTAGCACCATAACTCAAAAGGATCTATTCTTTTTTTCTCTGCTGCTCCTATTGTCCACGTTTCACTGCCATAAAGCATTATGCCCCATACAAAAGTTTTGAGTAGATTCATCTTAATCTTGATATTCATGTATTTTGAAACGTATATCTTTCTGTTCTTGTTGAAAGCTATTTTTGCCTGTTGCATTCTACTGCTAATTTTCCTTATGCTTCTGGCGTCCATGATGATCTTGCTTCCTAAATACGTGAGCTCTTCTACATTGTTCAGCTGTGTATTAACCAAGGTTATATGTGCTGGTATTCCTTTTTTGCTTGCAACTAACTAATCAATTCTTACTACAACTTACTTACTGCTACTTTTTCAAATTCTTAATAACTTTCAACAAATTTTAATTTTTTACGTAACTTTATGTGCATGATACAGTATTGCCCTGCATTTCTCTTCAATCCCTGGGGTAAAATTATATACCGTAAACTTAATATGCACAGTAAAAATACACTTTTCATAATTAATGGATATATATTCAGTGAAACAATTTAACAATGTGTAATATTTAAAGAAAAGGCACAAGAAAACAAATAATATACCTAACGGAAACATTTGAACGTAATTCCTATTATCGTTGGAAAAGTAAATCTCCTGTAATGATATTGATTTAATAAATGATGATAATTCTTCCAACTTTGATAAACATTCGAATTCTACTCTCGATAATTTTCGATAGGTCATGTTGATTTATTCTAAAATAACACCATTATTATTCAAAATTAATTGAAACGAAATTAATCTTATTAGAAAAAGCTCCTTTATCGAGTACTTTCTAGACCATTTACTAAAACATAGAAAGATTACATGGAAACATAGATTTTCCAGCGAAACAGTGACGATAAGCCTGTAACGATTGATAAGTCCCGTAAAAAACGATGTAAATTGGATTGACAGTATAAAGTCAAAAGATTGTTTTTTATTTCAATAATCTCTTTATTTTGTTCAAATTACAGTTATTTATTGGCTCACTTCTTCAAGCAACATTTTCCCTTGTTTATATTCTCAACAATTCCCCTATCCTTTTACTCTCAACAACTCCCTGACGACAGTAAATATTTTTTTTTCAAGCGTTAGAGTGGCAATAAATGAGGTGTGAGATGGCGCTACTCACATAATGACAATTCCTTGTATCAAAACCAATCATTCTGCGGGGAAAAACCAAATCGTGAGTGGCCGCGAAGATCATAAAAAGGGTGTGGCGCAAAACATGTAGGAGGGTTTTTTGTCATTTCACGGTCGCAGAAAGGCGCATAATGGAGTAATCATCAGCGAGTGCACACACTCCCCCAGTGATGGAAAATTGTCGGTTTAAATCGATTTTTAATCGAAATGAAAAGATCGACATTTCAACAAAAATCGAAAGTTGAACCAAGAAATCGAGGAGCCGAAAAAAAATCGTTGGTTATTTTGGACGGGATGACCGAGTAGAACCATTCGGCTTCGCTAAAAATTTTATAAAAGATCAACATATTCAGATGCTTTCAAGGGCGTTGACTTTCCAATTTTAACGGCCTTAGGGATAAGCCTTTTCGCATGGGACGGAAGGCCTTAGCATAGGCCAGTAGTGACGCTGCTGATATCAAACGAAATGGTGAAGATCGATGTTGAACATTTGAGTTTGGATCGAAACTCGAAGATCGTGAATCGTTCCAATTTTCTCGATCTTTGGCCATTAAAACTCGATTTTCGATTTAAATCAAAATCGATTTTTCCATCACTACACTCACCCTCTACCATTCAACCTAAAGTTTGGTTTGGATATGAAGTCATTAATGATATTAAGCAGTTTGTTTAAGGTTAGCAGCAATCTCATGAAATCTCATGGCGGCTATCTCAATCTCATGGCGGCTAAACGATGAATGTATTTTTTTCGTGCTGTTTCGATTCACGTCAGGTATTAATGGTTGGCACGCATCAACAACGTAAACTAAAGGCTTGCTATACTTACTTTTCACCACTTTGCTTTCCCACATCGCGTCGGATTCCCCAGCCATATTTGATCCATTTTGAAAAGGGAATCTTCCTCTTTCATTTTCTATTGCCCCCACCATTGTAATCAAAAACTACGTGGGCCGCTTTTTTTCAACCTCCCATAGCTCCACAAAAACACCATACGAGAGACAGGCGGGTACTGAGCTGATAGGGCAACTGCGCGTCCCCTGCACCACACGCTCAAGTTATTAATGATCGTAAGTTGTTAGTTTAAGGTTAGCAGCAATCTCATGAACTAAACTGCCTCAATTGATTCTCTCGCCAAGTGTGCACTGAGGAGAGATAGCAAGAGAACTCGAGCCAGAAAATGGCTTTAGCATTGACATCTCTTGACCTCTATGCCGATAAAAGAGAATTTCTTCAATGCACTGAGACTAGTGGATGAAATAGTGGGAAAAATTACGTCCCATTCAAAACAAAAGAAGAGACATGCTGACTTCTGGAAGTGCTCTGATCCATGACAACGCCCGTAATCTCAGCGCTGATGCAGCCCAACTGCTCCTTGAGCAATTTCAATGAGACATTTTAGATCATCCGCCTTGCAATGCCAGCCTGGTGCCTAGCGTTTTCAAACGGGCGATTAGATTCATGATAAAGGAAAATATCATTGACAGTCGTTGGCGGCACCATTCTATGAAGAAGGCATAGTAAAGCTTGCCCACAGACACGACCGATTCCTCAATCGCCGAGGCAATTATGTCGAAAGGACACCACAAGTGTACTCAATGTTTATCAATGAAACAATTTTTAATCAATCTTTTCGTCTTCTGTTAATTACCCATCGGAGGACGAAAAAAAACGTCCCTCGTGATTTGTAACTTACATTTTATAACGAAATTAGTTATTTTTTCTATTTTTTCTGGACCCCTTGTTTATGTCTCGCTATGAAGTCTTGATTTTCAGGTCACGTATGAAAATCATATTTTCGAGCGTCTCAAAAATTGGTGTTCCAATTTTAAGGCTTTTTGCATGAAAATATCAGAGGTAAAATAAACAAAAACCAAGGACAAGTGTTAAAAATTAATTTTACAGTGCAAAATAACCCAATAAAGCATTTTAACGAATTGATTTAAATTTTTTAAACAAATTAATAGATACATGTGAAGTACTTTTTTACCCGAACCTCAAAGAGATGATGCATAAAAAATAAAAATGAATAAGGCCTCACACTAATACAATAATTAAATATTACCCTCGACCTAATATAGAGGGCTGAGTACGCTTCATTCCACATTTACATTCAGAAATCATAAAAAAATCGTAACTCGTAATCGTGACATCTTTTTCCATACCACCGAAAACTAACTGCCTTTTACATCGGGGTTGTTAACATGCTAACAATTTAACATACACAAACAACCATTCCCTGGATAGGGTTAACTTATCTAGGCGGGACTCGAACCCGCGACCTCCAGTTAGGCATGCGAGGACTTTACCACGCCGCCACCGAAGCTGGCAACTACCACTTTCCCTATGCATTTTCCCTAAGCATTTTCCTTAACATAAGAGCCTATTTCTAACACTGATGTTCCCTGCGTTTGAGGGCTCTTTTCAACAGATGAGAATATATTTGCTTTAATTTTTAATATCCAAATCATTTTGGATTTTACGAGGAATAACTGTATTTCAATCCTAATATGTAAAGTATGCATTTTGTAAACATTGATAATATGTAAGTATAAAATAATAACTCCTACACAAGTACTTGGAAGTGAAAATTTCAATAATTATAAAATTTTTGGGATCAACATTTTTACTGTAAACCCTCTCAGAGATAGCAATATATCACAATTTCTTCCTTGTCATTACATGAAGATAGGAAATACACAGTTTTTTAAAGACTTTTCAATTTCATATTGATTTATATTGCAGCTGCTATTTGATGATTCAATTCTAAGGGAACTAATTTGAAGTCACTCACTCTTCACTCGATATTAATTGATGTTTTTGTATCATCTACCAACCATTCACTGCGGAATAATTATCTAGCTAGACGCATGAATGCAGTGACAAATGACTAAGGGTCGCGAATTCTTTCGACATTGATTGAAGAGCTTTGGTGATAAGGGAAAAAATCTTCTCTGTGTGCACATATGCGGTTGTGGAACTTCCAGGAAAATGCTCTATCAGCAACGAGCGCAAAAATAATTCGACCTTTTCCGTCCCCATGAATGACGGGGTTGATAAATTAGCCACGGCTTGAAAATATTCTAGACGTTCCATTTTAAATTTGGAAAACAAATAAAGTTACTTTAAAAATACTAAATTTAGCGCTTCAAAAAAATTCTAATTCAATTCGTTTGGATTACTGCATCAATACTAGATGAAAGTTAAGAAAATGTTAATATTTCTGAGAAGCCATGACAGACGACTTGGCAAAACAAAATTTGACACCTAGTTATTGAGAAATATACACTGAAACAAAATTGGGTGGAGAGCTGCTGGCAGGAATAAAATTTAGGATTATATCTACCAAAGCCTATTGAAATACTTTCTCCTGGTGATGGCTGCTTAGCCAATTAAAAAGCCGGGAGCTCGGATATTAATTTCTATTTAACATGACACTTCTAAATTTCATTCATATATGAGTGGGTTGGAATCCAAGGGGTACAAGTGATTTCTTTCTCAACAGAGTTCGGCAAAGTTAATTGTTAGAATAAATATACAAAAACCAGGTTGCCACGGGAAACGAGTGAGTATTTGTTCTGTGCTGACATCCAGTGGAAAACCAAATGCACTACTAAGTATCTCATTGATCTCGTTTGTTTTATAAACCTAATTTCTGTACCTAACTCTGTATAGAAAAGAGAAATCACTTGTACCCCTTGGTTTCCAAGCCACTCATATATAATAGTGAATGAGTACTTTAAAAAAAAACAAATATTAGTAAACACTTAAATTGCCCATTTTTTTAATTAATTGTCCCATTCTTTTCTTGAATCCCATAAATATATCACTGCGAGTGTTTCAACGATGTGGGCATATCTTTTTATCGTGAGCAATAATAGCACTTCCAAGAAAGAAGGACTGAAGTTTCGAGAAGGACCACACAAAAATTACAGTGGAAAAAATCTGTATGGCGGCATTAGAATTACGTAAAGCTCACTATAATATGTAGCAATTCATTTTAACGCAGCACGCATTTCATTACTTCTTTTTTTTCATTCTCTTTAAAAGCAGCTATCCTTTTCCACTTTTGAGTCACAAGCACTCCCTCCCTCAAAACAAATGCAGGAATTCAAAAATATGAGCTTTTATCATTCATGCCCTAAAATATTATTCAATACGCAGGAAAACTAAAATGGTAAACGATAAATTTTAAGTTGTAAGAAAAAGACAAATAACAATTTCGAAAATCGAAATAACATTCTGTTTAAATCTAAATAATTGTTTTAGGAGCATACTTGAAGTGGGCTGAAAATATTATAACACTCTAATTGGAGTTCCTTCAACTTCGATTGAAGAGCTTAGGTGATCAGGTGAACGTTTGTCATTAAGATTAACCAAATAAAATATATAACAAATGAGCTATGGAATTAAATGAACAGAAAACGCAAAAATCGAGTGTAGAAGCAGTGGCGTAGCCAGATATTTCGTTTGGGGGGGGTCCAAAACCAGGGTGGGAAATTTTTAAAAAACAGGGACTAAGTAATGGTTTTCAAACTAATTTGAATACTTTTCATAATAGATAAACTTCATTTGTTGAAGAAATATTTTGTAAATTCATGATTTTTCAATGTTTTGTTTCTTTTATGAAGGAAAATAATTGTTTTTTTTTATTTTTCGGTGAGGGTCCGGACCCCCCGGACTTCCCTGGCTATGCCTCTGTGTAGAAGCAATTATCAAAATGTGTACCTCTCCTGAAACCCTTTAGTGGATTTACACTATGATCTCGAGCCGCATTCAAGGTAAAGCTAGGCTTTTCAGTTAAGAAGTAAAAAAATAATTTTAGCGATAATTCTAGAAAAATTCTCAATAATTCTATAGAAACATATTTTTCTGGCAGACTACACGACTCAAAAGTCGATGAAAAATGAGCAACTGCATAAAACATTTATTCGAGCACAATGACTCATTACGCTAAAATAAATATGAAGCAGCGTGCATTTTTCACATCTTGGTCCATTCCATTAAAAGAGAATCTGGTAAGAAAACAGAGCCAATTACATGGAATTTCCAACATCTTTCTCTAAATATAACATTAAAATCAATTAGAAAATTCGTGAAAAAGCACAAGATGTTATCTTGAATAAAAAAAATTCTTCCGCGAAATTACGCTTAGTTGACAATGCATGAAGAAAATAATTCCGAGTCGGGAATTCCTCCATAGCACTACATTTCATAGGCCTCTATCCTTCGCCCACTGCTATCATTGCCTATACCTCACTGACGTAGAGAAACATTCTCCAAAGTTACGTCGTGGTAAACTGTTTCCTTACGTCTATTTATAAATTTCCCGCTGCACGTAGATCTTACTTTTGATGGGATACTCACTTCGCCTGGGCTATTCTGCTAATAATTTCCTTCTTAAAATTTAAATTTTCGTGGAAAATCATCTTCTTATCTTGAATACAAAATTCTCCCACGAAATGACGCCTAGTTTAGCAGAAAATGCATAAAGAAAATTATTCAGAGCTGTCATCTTTATGCGTTGAAAACAGTGTTTTGTATAAAAGAGTGCAGTAAGAATTGTGTCCCAATACCACCCACTCTCTTTACAATGGGTAGTGACTCATCTTGATACTCCTATTCATTCTCATTCCACGTCAAGCAAACAACAGCGCCAACGAAATACGAAAGGGAAGACTTAAAATTGCGCAACGCTCCGAATAATAGCGCACGTGGTCGAACGATTACGCCAGTGATGAACGAGGGCCGTTAATTAGCCACCCAAAGAGAAGAGAACAAAAAAAAATGAAGGGAAGAAACGCGTAATAATTCAAATCCGCTGGCGCCACCGTCGCCGTCGAGAGAACGAGGTAGAGGACGCTAGCAGTCGAGCCAAGGGCTGCTTTTCACGCGGGCAAGGTCGGTGATGATAATTCACGGGCACTGCCTTTGGCAACCTCTCAATGGACGGCGGCGAACGCACGCTTTTTCTACGCTGCATCGCGCGGGAGTAAAAAAAAAAAGAAGATTGAATCCCGCACGGTAGGTAGTTCCCCGATATTCCTCTGGCGATCTCATAATTTTGCAGCAGTGGGTGGGGACTGCACTTCATCTCATTTAACCTCCTTCAGCTACTACTCTCGCTGCAAATTCCCGCGGTTAATTGGTTTCCCATCAATTACGCCACATCTGCCGCAGTCGACGCGACAAGTTTAGAGGGACTACCTTCCCACTCGTACATGCTTGGCCCGCCAGGCATAAAGTGGTTGCAGCGTAAAATGGAATGCATCTTTTTTGCTCATATTTGGCACGTCTGATGGAGTAATGAGCAATGACGTAATGAAGAGTATTGAACTTTACGTACATATATGAATCTTTAATTTTTATACGACGTGCACATGATAAGGTATAGGTAAAAAAAATAAGAAAGAATGGTAATTTTTATGAAAGTACAATGTACTTACATGAAAAATAAATACGGAAAATTTTTCATTCGTCCGTGTAATTAAGTGGAACCTGATCGCACCAGCACGATTTTTAGTCACGGGAAATTAAATTTTAAAATGATGAAGCAGGTATAGCGTGAAATGAAGGACTATTAATTTGCTCGTCTAATGGAAAAATGTTGGATGCAATGAAGTGGGTTAAGGTTTGAGTATATGCCTGCAGGTTTTGACCGAGATACAATATTGAAATAAAATAATAAGACATCGGTAAAAAGTTATACATATATGGTTTCTTAAACACTCCCGTGAATGTGCCTAGAAAACCTACGACTGTGTGGGGTGTCTCAGGTACCCCAATCATAACTCATAATTATGTATTGAATTTTACTCTTTCCTGTGGTTCAACACCATAGCTCTTTTTTTAATGATATCATTTCTTGTTTTGTATAATTTATAAACACGCCGTAGGCTACATTTGGGTTTTTACATTGATTTCGTGCGAAATGGCAGGAATCTTTCATATTTCGCTATTGTACATTGTATTGTACTGTACATTAAATTAAAATGCTATGAAAAAACGAGTACAAAAGGTGCCATCGTGTAGAAAATTGGCGTTATTGAAGTTATAATGACATAATTTTTTTTTAATTCAACTTTTATCCCTGCACTCACAAAACAAACAAGTTTTTTTTCTTCCCGCCATCAACTAAGTTACCCCACCAATAAAAATCTAAGTTTTAAAAAATAATATAAATTTATAAAAAAAACATTCCTCACCTAAATAACAACAAAGTGGCTGAGCTGATATACAAAAAATATCATAGGGACAAAATAAAAAATAAACAACATTAACATAATTTGAGATAACTTAGTTACCCTGCACAGTCACGGGTGGGTTAAAGCGGAATTGACATTCACTCACGGGAATAATTGAAAAATAGAAAATAACTTCTTTAACCGGCGAAAGTTCTAGATTAATCATAAAATCGCAATAATCAATTATTAACGAACATAGTTGTTGAGCGAAATCTGCGCTGAAATAGATTTTTTAGTCCGGAAAGCATAAATGTACGTTTTAATGCAATATTTTTTTAACGAAAAGGAACAGCGGCGTAGCAAGGCATTGATTTTCAGTTAACTCTGGTGTAAGTCAACTGTTCCTTGTAAATTCCCAACGCGGACAAATTCATCTTATTATGCACAACAATTTTGAGAGATTTACGCACATTCGTAGAAATAAGCATATATTAACAAAATAATATTTTATTTCAAAACATTAAAGACAAAATAATATCATATTTTTAGCTAAATGGCCTTGTGTTTAGTCACAGTTTAGTTCACATACAATGCTTTCGCGATTAAGGAAAAGAATTTTATGTAACAAATTTATTTAAATAAAAAAATGAATTACGAAATGCTTTAGCCCCTTAACCACTCTCCTCGTCTATGTGCCTCAAGAGGAATTACCGATATTTTTCCAAAGTGCAAGCGCAAAGATTTGAGTTTTTTTCCTAATTTACTCACAAACGACGCAGATGCAAGGGAGTGGCCTTAATTATGTTGCCGATCGCTTGAGGCAACAAATCACATCCGAGAGGCGAGACTCGCCAGACAAGTGAGAGCTGTAGGTAGTTAGTCGGCTCACGCGTCAATGACGCCAGTAATTTATATCGATTCCCCGTCATAAATGCCACTAACGGAAAATTCCTGACCCAAATCGTGACAAGATGTATATTTTAAGGGATTCCCCCATGCCACAATACTCAGCCGCTTCGATAAATCTCCTATTTCCTTCATTACAGCATGACGTAGAGCAACTATCCACTAGTCTCCGCCCATACATGGCAAATAATGTGCTTCCTCACTACATTTACATACAGGATGCAGAAAGAAAAATGTGACGAAATTTTAATAATGCATAGCTGATGCCACTAGGAACCTAAATCACAAATGACGTTTCGGACGAAAAATCACCATTTTTAACTACCGAAAATTTCACTCTATCTGAAGAAAAGCACTCCATCTGGCCGCGAGATTGCCCTGTAGGCAATGACAACTCTGCTTCGAATGCTTTGCCTGAATTTTCCTTTGCCTTTTGCTAGAGTATCCGGCAACAGGGCAAACTCGCGGCCAATCAGAGCGCTTGCATCAAAGTTTCTGTAATTTAAAAATGGTGCGTTTCCGACGCAAACGTCACAAATAATTTTGTTTCCTAATGACATCAGCTATCCAGGGTTGAAATTTCGGGGTATTTTTTCTCAACCCAGTACTTATACATTGATATGGCGCCCAGGATATTTTCGGGGATGTTCCAAAATATATTTTGGGAATGTCTATGAATAACTATCGTCCTTTATTTCGAGCAAGATGAATTTCCAAACTATCTTTATTGACGAACAAAACGCGTGGGAAGAATTTGAAAAGCTTGTAGTGATGTTAGGGCTGGTAATTAATCGCGTACTTGTGCATTAGAGCGATTTCGAATCTGCAAACTAACCCGAGGCATTTTCGGAATGTTAAAGTGGAATGAAAATAGAGATTACTGCTCCTGACACAGATTCCATAGTTCGGAAAATCTTTGGGCCAGTGGAAAATAAGTTACTAATTAAAAATTTGACCTTATTCCTTAAAATTTTCAAGCAAAGACGACAAAATATATAAATATCACAACAGATCTGTCATAGGTATTCCACAATAGGGATGAAATTCGTAATTCAACTGACATTAGAATATACTGGTTTTCTATGGGTATCTCTTAATTTACTGCTGAAAATAGTCATGAGAGAATGACCAAAAATATTTTTCGTGAAAATCATTCTTTTGAATAACTAAAGCCGCTAAGAAACATCCTTGAGAAGGCTTTCGGCATACTGCTTACATGTAGATCAAATAAATTGTCCAAGTTTCATCTCATTAGTTAATTTTGAAAATTATATTAATTTTGTGGTTATTTAAATGTGCATTATTTTTACGTTTTTCTAAAGCTACGACATAACATTTTCCGCCGCTTTAATTTCCAAAAGATTAGCCTCAGACATTATTTATAAGAACAGCTAAACCAAATAATCGTAGTTGGGCAAAAAAACGTAGGGGAAATGAGGCATTATGAATTCTATTTAAAAAAAACTTTGTCTATTGAACAGACTTTGGTGACATTGACTTAAAATGTATCCTGGAGTCATGATGATGATCAGAAATGGCTGAAACCGATCGAGTAAATGGCACATAAGGGGAATAAATAGTTTTTTTGCAGTCATAGCGACCTATGAATTTTCATGAAGCTAATCAGAAAGGGGTTTCCCCTTACGTAAAAACTTTGTCAATTTCGTAGATCAAGAGGTCACCCTTTCCAAGCATTGCCCGTCACGATGAGATTGGAAAACCATTGTGTTCGCATCCCCTTTAGATGAGTGACAGCAAAATCTCTCCAGTGGATTCATTCTTTAATCATGTCTCTGGCCTTGCGAGGGAGCCATCAAGGAGAATGACTTTGGCAATCGTAACCAAGAGGGGTGGGGTAGAATGGGTCATTACCATAGCCGCGTCACATACCATATTTTTGTCAAAACTGTATCAATTTCATATCATCACTGCTACTTTTATGCCGCCATTACATAGGTGAAATAAAATGTATATTCTTTAAACATCACTTTTATGTAATATAGTCCTATTATTTATACATCACTCTGTATTATTTACAGATGTGTTATACAATTTATACTCAGTATATTATTTCAATATCACTTGATAATTTAAGTTGGGAACGCTATTAATGATTAAAAAATAATGTCATAAACCATCATTCAGCATATCAAATTTTTATATCACTGCTTTTGATGAAAAAGTGGCACCAATAAAATACCACCCGGCGCGCCGGGGTAACTTCGGCGCCACGGCGTAACTGCGGCCAGTTGTTATTTTTCATAGCGGCGTACAGAGGCAGTTTTTAGACGAATTGATTTCTTCTTTTTGGCATTTAAAAGGTACTAAATTATTTTGTAAATTATACAATTGGTACGTATATAAGTGATAATTAAATGATGTAGCTGGCAAGCATCACTTCCATGATAAAAATGTGGCCATTTTTGACGCAAATTATAATATTAAGAGTGATATTATACTCATATCAAATGATATTAAAAATATACCACTGTGATGTTGCGGTCGGAACTATTCCTGTAGTTCTAGAGAGAGTAAAACAATTCATGTTCGTCCAAAACGGAAATTATCATTTATGCCCTCCTAAATACGTACGCTACACCGCTTGATGTATCACCTCCAAGAACGCTCAAACAGTTTCATAGGATAGGCAAGCAAGAGGATTATGTCAATACCATATTGAACTGCCTTAGAATTGAACCACTATAATCTTTCAGATACCACGGTAGTCTGCTAGTTACATGTGGAAACCCTGCTCAGGAAATAAATGGTCGAATATCCATCGAGAAAAAAGCCTTTGAAAAAATAAAAATCTTTATTAACTGTCAATAACATACCTATTACCCAAGCGAAGAGATTTGCTAAATGCTTTGAGTTGGGCGTGGTCCTCTATGGCTTGGAAAATTTGACATGTAGGACAAATGATGTTAAGAACTAAATTCTTCTATTTTTCGGTATACCCCCTTTGTTTCATATCCTCATCTTTCACATGGTCTTTATATTAAGCATTATCATAACACTCTAATATTAAATTAAAGTTACTTTCATCTCCATCGTTTATGCTCTCGGGGCCTGCGGTTTATCAACCCGTTTAATGTATCTTTGTTGCGCACAGCAGTGATCATTGGTGCATCCAAAGTAATACTACTCACCGCAAATATAATTCCATAAAATGGAAGAAAAGGAATGCCCTCAATGATATCCTGATTCTCTTCGGAATTTTTCCCCGCTGTGCGTCACGTCAGTCCGAGTTGGCAACGTATTTAAATTTACAAGCACGCCAGCCCTAAAATCGCGTGGTCAGATTTGGGAAAACAACTTTTTTCCGCCGGTCAAATTGCATACTTCCTTAATGTAAATAATTGAGTCAACTCAAATTTAAACGAGAAGAATTTCTCTTTTTTCATTGTTTACTAACCAAGTTTGTTAGAAGGGAACATGGAAATACTTTTTCAAACATGTGATGAAGAGGTTCTTGCGTAGATAAACTTCTACAAAATCAGTTCATTGCTATTCTTTTGAGTAAATGACAAATCTCAACAGCAAGTGAAACATAATAACTACAGCGCATATATGTCACTTTAGACTCAGCATCTATTTGTTCAACGCTGCTTTATCGCAGGGGGCGGGGGAATAGAATTGAGCATGCATTTGATTTATTTTATATATTTATATGACGAAGGTAAAGTTGAAAGGTTGATTCATTTTTACGTGTTTTTACTCGGTCAATTATATAATTGCTTCACTATTTTTTAATCAAATCAGCTAGACAATCATCAATGGTTTCGTCGGATGCTTCTACAACGCAATAAGGAAAACTTACGGGATGGAACGAAAAAGCCACAATTTTTCCGTGAATAATTAAATCTCATAATTGGCCTAGTAAGGTCGGAGTTAACAAGTTATCACGAAGGAAAGTTATTAAAAAGTTTAATAGATGCAATAAAATATTTCAATAATAGCAATCTATTGCTGTAAGCACATTTTAGAAGTCGAGTTTCATTTCAAAAATTATATCTCTGTATCTCTAACCCACGCACTTAAGAAAGCCACTACTAATATTATGGACGAAGAATACTACAACTCTGCAACTAACCAGTGGCTGTAGTTGTAGTAACCACTATATATTCCTCCAAAGCAAAATTTTAAAGGGCTAGCGTTATAATCAACGGTTGATGTTGATAATCATACTTAATCTCGGCTTAATACAACAAGCGTGAGCCTATAGCCCTATATCCGCGTATCAATTGTTTAAGTAGTGTCCATGGAAGTATTACTGTCCGGTTATAGTAAACTACTTAACACCTGCCTAAAAATGAACTCATTTAAATTCCATTCTGTAGTGATAATTGCAGTTGGTCCTGATTAATACATTGGAACATATATTTATCTGTTATTACGAGTGTAGGTAATAATATATGGCGCAACCAACTTAATGCCCACGATGGAGAGTGGATACCACACCATCAGACAAACAATTAAAGGTTGAAGCTGAGACAACCAAAAATATCTCTGCTAATTCTAAAACCTCATTTCCAACGAATTCAGCAAATTCCGTCACCAGCCTTCCTTCCTTCCTTTCCTTCAATTCCTTATCGTTTTAAATATGCCATTGCCTAAAAATTGTTCGTTTTGACTGATTGAGAAACCAAATCATCAAGATTGAAAGAAGTTAATCAATTTAAGATGGGGATTTTAAGCCTGGAAAGTAACTCCAAAACAATCATGCACTATCGCTTACTAACTCATTAAAATTCCATTCTATTGTAATAATGGCAATTGGTCCTGATTTATAAATTGGAACATAGATTTCTCAAGTACAATACTAACTTCTCATTTGAATTAACGTCTCCGGGGTTTAGGCGCGGGAAAGAAAAAATAACGCAGCGAATTTCTTACCCGCGCGCATATCCGAGAGATGTTTATTCATTCTATTCACGGGGAAAGTGCAAAATTATGCAGTTTCTTATTTCACTGAATCATTGTTTGATGATGCAATCTCGGAAAAACTTCATTTATGACTATTTATTTCAATGAACTATCGAAAATCCGTAGGGATTTTGCCAATATTTAGTATTTAAAATAAAATAAATAAATTGTATCGCTAACAGCCTCGAATTGTTGGATAAACATTCAAGTGCGTTGAAAACAAACGTGAATCATGGAGGACTCACTGAATGAGGTGTCTGAGATGCGAAAATAGAGATTTAAGGGCGGGAAGGGTGGGGGAGGGATAGAAGATCTCGCCTAGACCACACGCACTCTGGGAGTGAATCAGCGGAGCACGTCACTCCGCTTCACGTGCGAGTGTCACGGGCGTGAATCACACGGATCATCATTCTTACCCCTTCGAATCATCAGTGGTACCCCTTTAGAGGACTCATAAATTCCGATCGACCAGTTCTTTTTTGAGACGGTTTATTAAGGATTGGGAATTATCATTCCGAATGGATTTACGATAATTCGGCTTTCGATTTTGGTTATCGAAATCGATTTTCTAAGAATTCGACTTTTCACCCAAAATAATCGAAAAATCGAAAAAGATATTTTTAAATAGTAAAATTAATCTGTGCCGAAATCAGGGATGGCAAGTGATACGAAACGAAAATATTTCGTTTCGACCCGGAAGGAAACGAAAATACGAGGTCAAGGTTTAGTTTCGAACCCAGACGAAATAAAAACACCAGGGAGTTTAGTTTTTACCCGAGACAAAACTTTACTCCCGGGAACGAAACTAAATTACTTAATCGAAACTCCGCTGCTCACAGCTAAGTTTCGATCCCAAAAGTTGAGTGGAGGTAGTTAAGAGGGAATAGTTTCGACCCATTACGTTTGACATACGTGTGGAGGGGTTTAAATATTGAGCTTTTAAATCTAATGGCGAATTTCCGTTTACCGTTCTCCTGTTAGTTAGTGGTAAAAAATATGAGCGCCCATTGCATCTAATGGCGGAAGGCCGAACCTCTACTTTATTCAACCATACTTCGTACTCGGTGTGTGGGTCGGGACTTAACTGTTCGAAGGTGAAGCACGTGGTCCCTTCGGTGCGAAACGTCATCTGCGTTTTTTTTCGTTCCAGAGTTTTAGTTTAGTTTCGACCCTGACTTTAGCTCCACGGGTTTAAACACATTTCCGTTTCTAAATTTCACTCCCGTGAACGAAACTATTGAAATTTCACTGGCTTCGACTTTCGTGTAGTTTCTGTTGCCATCCCTGGCTGAAATAAGGATTGTCTGTGGAAACAAAATGAAAAATTTGGGTAAATGCAAACTCTAGAGATTCGAACGGAATGTGGATAATTTCATTATTACAGTATATTATGCTCAAGGTATCGATAAGGGATGAAAAGCGCTTTTCATAAATCGCAATAGCACGCGTGCCGAGCAAAACACCAACGGGTGATGGGCAGCTAAACAAACATAAATAAAGCAATGGTTGTGTATTTGTAACTTTGGAAAAGTAAATTTTTATAGACATAAAAACTTATTCTTAAGGCATGAAGATATAATAAATAAAGGAATTGTCGTAATGAGAATTTGACAATTGTTGCAATGAAGGTATGCATTGTTTTTACGGCTGTCAATGCAATATGCAATATTTTTAAAGATGGGTGACCAAGAGTAAAATTTGTCCCAATCAAGTTCACACTCAATTTACCATTTTTAATAATGCATTCATTATGAATTCAACGACATAATAATATACTTTTTTCCTAAAACATTATCCTAGTGTCTTGAATCTTGGTCCAATTTGAAAGGGAAAATCCTTTTGGAGGGACCCAATAAATACCGTCAAAGGCCGTGAGTCGTCATAAAAACGCGAGACCCACCTCAGCGATGGTGGTAATGAAAGGGCAAGGAAAAATATTGTTGGTTCTTTCCTTTCCCGGAAACTTAATTTTTCTCTCTTTTACATGATGCAAGCTTAATCTCTTAACCCAGCATCAACACCCAAAGCATATATTTGATACGTGGGATGGTCCCGGCAAATATCCAATCCCTATAGCATCTTCACAAGATTAATGCGTTAAATAATCAAGCAGATAGATCCATTTTCCAGGTATTGTCCATTAACATCAGTAAAGAGCTTTAGGTAAATACTATGTGCCGTGCTTTAAATGACGATTTCCAAGAATTAACTTTCAAAATATATGAAAACTCAACCGTAATTACCGAGCCTCTAGGTCCCGCATCGTGTAAATCAGCTTTGACGCGCAATCGAAAAATCGCTTTCATTTTTTACAATATTTCTGCTTATTTTCTTAAAATATTTATACTTTTTACTGCGATGTAAACTTCTCAAATTACATATTTTGATCACAATATATGATGTTTACTTTAAGTCAAATTTATCGTGAAAATGTGTAGGTCATTTAACATTGCAAAACCTGCCAGATGTGAGCCAAAATCTTAAACCTAAATGGATAGCGTAGGTAGGAACCAGGTCAAAGGAATATTGTATTTTTTATTTAATAAATTATACCACCGCAACTTTACCTGTTTAAACTCAAAAGTTTTCGAATAACAACGAGATCACGCTTGTTCTTGAAAATTTGGTCATGTTTGGGCAATTGTAACTGAGTAACGGGTCGCATCAGGACCGGAATTAGAGGGGGGCAGAGGGGGCACGTGCTCCAGGAGGCAGATTTCAGGGGGAGACAAAATTTGATTAGTTTATTTTTAAATATTATTTAATTTTTCTAACGAAATTATTCGATAATAATTTTTAACTCATAGTATATATTACGATAATATTAATAAAACTTCATAATGGCAAACTTACGATGGGTAATTTCAGCTGCCGCATCTCGAAAAAATAGCTTACGGATGTATCATATTTTACTGTTGGGGAAGGGGGAGGGAGATAGCGGGAGAGGATCAGGGCGGCTATCAGAGGGGATCGATCTATTCATTTCCACTAATTATTGCCACTCGGTATTGCCACTCGTTAGGGATAGCATTGAAAAGTTATAAATTCAATTTGGAATATCATATGTTATATCTAAGTGCGATTATTAATTTTTTTGTTGAAAATATTGTATTGTTTTTTCATGCTCTTGGCGATCTGCACTGGTTGCATTTGTCTGTAATTATATTTATTTAAATTTTTACTTCTATTTATCTACCAAGACGGAAATGTAGAAAGCTGTACTTTTATTTTCTCATGGGCCCCAGTGCCTACGAAAATAAACGACATTATTATTATTATTATTATCATCATCAAAAATACAAATTTCTCTAAACAATTACAGTTACAACTTTCTGTTAAAATTATCTTTTCTACCCCCCCCCCTGACAAAACTTCTTTTTTCCGGCCAAGGATCGCATTTAATTAAAATGGCATATAAATTCAAAATCAGTAATCATCACAAATGGGTGTACACACAAATTATTGAGTCACCTTCTTAAAAAAAAAAGCCTTTCTGGACTCATGCCTGGCTTTTTCAGATTTCAGACCATGGCGCGACGGTCCGATTCCCAGAGACTCCTTGGGGAAGGTCGTCTCAGGGGATCTCACTTGCGGGGCGTGTTGTGAACAGCGGCCCGTGTGTCACGGTCGAGGAATTACCCCCTCCTCCTCCTCCTCCCCCGATGACTGTTCCCTCATGTCTCCGTCTCTCCTCGCTCTATCCAACCCCATTCCTTCGCCTCGTGTTCCTCAGTATGCCACCGTCTGTCTGCGACGCAAATAGCCGGCAGATTCACGCCCAGTGCACCCGACACGCTGCCAGAGGCGAGCAGACCATTAGTCACGGCCAAGCAGTGATGTTGATTTCCGCGGGGCACGGAGGTTGAACCTTCTATTCCACGAATAACGCATCACTGGATTTCAGACGCCGCGGCTCCAGGCGGTTTGTTCCGTATGAAAATGAATCCACGCTCAGATTGCTGTTGAAACTTCAAATGAATCGATTTAGGTCCTCGCGTATGGCGGCAGTGGCGCAGCGAGGGGGGATTTGAGGGTTAACCCCCCCCCCAGAGCATGGAGAAATTATTAAGTTTAATACATTTTACATAATTGGATTGATATCACTAATAGAATAGTGTAAGGATTAATAAAATATCCCTCAGAAAGCCGTAAAACTCACCATTTTGAGCCATTTACTCGTATCTTAAAATTCTGCAATTTATTAATCTAGCACATACCGCTTATCCTGCTGGGTATTCCACATCCCCACACACCCCGGTATTAGTTGCACCTAAACCCCCCCAGCCTTAATTCCTAGCTGTGCCCCTGTATGGCGGGATCATTTATATGCACATTTGGCCGCCCATTTGACGCCATGTCGGATGACCAGAGACGCGACTTCTTTCCTTTATATTCCTCTTTATATTCCTCTAACCGCCTTCCATCCTCGACTGGTCAAGGACGAAGATGATCCAATAGCTGAGAAAAAAATACAATGTGGCCTAGCTACATAATAATATAAATTATCTATTATCATATTAATTTTTTTACTGATGACTGTATTCCTTCATTTTCGTATCTATATCCTTGTGAAGAGAGCCCTGGTCCAGAGGAAGAGGGGGCCTGATTGTAGCCTCATCTGGGCCAGGTCAAAGAAATAAATAAAATCAAATCGTGAAATGAGTCATTCATTGATCGATGCAACAGCTATGACAATATATTGGAGAGGACGGTTTTCATGGAGATGATGAAGGATGAGATCTTGAGTGAGCCGCTACTCACGCGCCGTAGGGTGTCACTTCCTGAACTTCCAAGCAATGGCTGTACATCTGAATGAAAGTAAATTCACATTCGGAGTGTTGCTGGACCTTCAGATGAACATTGTTCAATGATTCATTCAATTATCGAGGCAACAGCAATCATTCTATTGAAGTGGACGTTTCCCGTGGAAGTGATCCGCTACTCGCGCGCCATTGGCGGTCACTTCCTGAACTTCTCAAGCAATGACTGTATTTCCGAATGAAAATGAATCCTCATTTGGAGTGCTGTTGGATCTTCAAAGGAATCGTCCAATGAGTAATTCATTGACCTAGTCAACAGAAATGACCATAGAGCTCTATGGCAATAACACTATGGGAAATGGACGGTTCCCGCGGAAGTGAGACCTTGAGTCAGCCGCTACTAGAGCGCCGTAGGCGGTCACTCACTGAACTTCAAGCAATTCCTCAACTTCCGAATGCAAATGAACCCACATTCGAAGTGCTGATGTATATTCAAATGAATCATTCAATGAATATTTCATTGATCAGGGAAACAGCTATGGCACTAAGTGGTAGTGGACGGATCCCCTGTAAGTGAGACCTTGAATTAGCCCCTACTCGCGCGCCGTTGGCGGTCTCTTACCGGCCTTCCAAGCAATTCCCGTGTTTGCAAAAAATCTGTGACGTCATCCGAATTTTAGCCCAAAATTTGGAATTACAGAATAACTTCCCGGCGTGTATATTTCAGAGTAATTATTATCATAGTATTCTACCGACTAAGGTAGGTTTCCATGGAGAAATAAAAAGTGATTAGGTAGATTTCCATGGAGCACTAAAGAAGTGAAGACATGGAGCACTAAAGAAGCCTCCCTTTCCTTCCCGCACTGCCTTCTTGAATTCACTGTAAGGCCTACTCCCCTACAATCTATCTAAAAATCCTATTCTTTCCCTTCCCCTCCCTCGTTTCCCTAACATTCTACCCTCTAACACCATCTTCAACATCCCCTCCCCGCAAAGTACTCCTCCCATCCATACCTTCTGTCTCCTCCGTATCTCATCTAAAAGCTTCCTCTCTTCACCAACCATATCCAGCACTTCGTCGTTCCTTTTCCTCTCCGTCCATTTCACCCTCTTCATTCTTCTCCATAACCAAATCTCGAATGTCTCCAATCTTCTCTCGTTCTCCTTCCCCAGTGTCCACGTTTCCGCACCGTAGAGAGCTACACTCCAGATCAAACTCTTCACCAACCTTTTCTTAAAACTCTTACATAACGATCCTCTCAGATGCTCCTTCCTGTTCATTAACGCCTCCTTTTCTAGTGCAATTCGCTTCCTGATGTCCTTACTACTGTGTCCGTTTTCCTCAGAATAATTATCAAGGAAATATTCAGAGAAGGAAGGCCCTACTCCATCCGTTGAAAGTTTTATTTATATAGCCACATTTTTTGCGATCACCACCACAGCCGCATTTTAATTTCAGTGCATTTCAATCGGTTTTCAAAAAATCTCGCAGCACGGAGATGAGAGCAGCTCGATGTATTTCTTCTCAATATTTAAATTAGAGCATTGGCACTCGGGAGGGATAGCGACAACAAGTTATAAATGCAAGATAAAATCATCATCATCATTAGTCAACAATCCTAAGATTGGTTTGACGCAGCTCTCCATTTCCCTCTTCCATCCGCTAACCTTTTCATATCTACATATTTCTTCTCTCATATTTTACCTGAGAGAACTCCATCATGTCCGATAATAATGTGGTGGTTTCCCCTTGCCTTCCACATCGCAGTACTGCAGCCGTTAAAGTAAATGTTACCACGCCTGAAGTGAAATGAGTGTCACTGTACTGACCACCATGGTTTCCACCTTCACTCATATGAAGAAGAGCTTCTGCCCTATCCCCCGGATGATCTGAGGCATAATTTTTGGCGGCCTCCCATCGCCAAGTCACGGCATCTTCACAAGTTTAATGATTCATTTAGATGGCCTATCCTACCCAGAGATAGACCCATACCACCTCAGAATGCCGCCGCTTTTTGTCCATGACTGATTATTCGACAAGAAAACTCGCTTATATCGCAGCTAACCTTTATATCTAGAGGTTGACCCACCATCCGCAAACCGGTGGACGCACTCGGTGGCTTAAAGCTCAGCCGCGAGACGAGATAAAACATCATCACAAATATAAATTACGGTTAACAGCTCTAATTATGGATTAATTCTTCGTGAAATTCGGATCGCTCTCATGCCAGCATAGCGAATGGTAACTTCGGCAAACCTAATTAAATTCACGGTGAGTGTGAATTTCAATTATCGAATAAGGGACACAAGCAAAGGCTGAAAAAGGTATATTCTATTAATCCTGAAAACTCCGCGATATTTCAAACGTTTAAAGTGAGTAATCCGAAAGGAAATCTGTACCAAAATCAATTACAATTATTTTAGGTATTTATGAATTACATACGCAGCTCACTATCCCGGCTTATTTAGCAGGAAACTGATTTGTCCTAAACATTTACCACGTATTTAAATTCTAGACTGTAAAAACGGATGTCAGCTTAATTTTTGTTTTAAATTGAAAATTTCCCCCATAAGTAGTCATTACTTAAAATATAAGAAATACAGTTTAGGTATGCAAAATTTGCCCGTAATGTAAATTAGCTGCTCTTGGTATAATTCACAGTGAACATGTATCATACCTACGATTTTTTCAATGTCCAATGCAACTACTAAGTTTTCCTCAATTATTTTCAATTTTGGTGAAATACTGACGAAAATTAGATTAGGAAAAGCAATGGGATTAAATTACAATCAAACATTAAAACACGGAAATGGAGCATATTTTTTCTGAAAATATTTAGGAGGCAAGTTTTCTCCCGTATGAAAAAAATTATATCAATATCAATTACGTCGCACGTTTTCTAGATGGAAATGAATTATATTTTCAAATATGCATTTAACGTTCGTAATGCGGTTTTAATGAATCCATCACATCACAATTACTCTCCCTCTCTCTCTCTTCTCTGGTTTTAGTCATATAAACTGAAATAGTAAATGACTATGCTAATTTTGAATCAAGCTTCGGATAAAAATGCATTAGCGAATTAACGGATTAACGACAAACGAAGAGGATTAAATTAAAATTTTCTTTTTAGACATCAATTTTTTTATTCTTACCACACATGATTTAAAATTCCATGCACTCAATCTGTTAAAATACGAATTTTGTGAGTTTCAGAATTGCAAATTGAGCAAATAATGAAGAGGAAAAAATTATTACTCTTTTCGAAAATCAAATATGTTTGCAAGTTATTTAACCATAAGTTAGCATTACCCATGCAAAATACCGTCCAGCGATACCACTGCTGTTATTTATGTTAATATTTGAATCGCCAAAGTTGTCAATATTTTTCAAATGTTATTTAATTAATTATATTTATGCTTCGCTATGCATTATAAAAAAACAAATAACAAAAAAAAATAATTAGTTTTTTTACTCAACATGCGAGTAATCAGTCGCGAAATAAACCGTCATGATCATATTAATAGAATATTTGAATATTCAATAAAGAGTATGAGTCCATCAGTCGATGAATTATATTGACTATTAAGTTAACTCTTAGCCCTTTAAGGTCCATAAAGATTGCAGCCATTAGATCGCATAACAAAATAAGTTTTTGGGCTAATATTAACGCATTGGTTCCTAGAAAACATTTATATGAAAGGGATAACTCTAATAGTTTCTGAGATACAGTGAGATACAGTCTGGGACGTGAACTAATAAAAATACTCGCTTCCTCATGGTCCATGAGTGTCCTATGACTTAAAAACACTAATTCTGTGAAAATGAAAGCACAAATGTGGAGTTTTTCGTTCTTACTTCATAGGATAGGTGCACAAAAAGGATAAACTGAAAGTCCTGTTATAATTGACCCGCTTATTGATTTGTTATAAACTATCAAACTTCCACTTCGTATGCAGCATTTCAAGTGAAAGCTCTTAAATCTGCGGGAACCACAATATATAAGGATATCACAGAAATAATTTAAAAGTAGAAGCCAATGGCCTATTCTTCAATAGAACCAATTCTTACAATCATACACCATCTCATTTAATTTTTAGATATTTTCAAACATTTGGGACATACCTATATGTCCCTTGGACCTTAAAGAGTTAAGAACTGTACTGAGTCACCATTTTATTTTATTAGCAATTGAAGGAAGAAGCTGACAACTTAGGACATTTGCGCCAATGAAAAAGGGTGAAGATTAAGGGATGGAGAGAAACCCGGCGTTGTGTGTGTGAGCGGAATTATCAAAAGGGAAGGCCTTTTATTCGTTATCCACAAATTGACGAAAGTCGTAAGCTAATGGAGGTTTGCATAGGATATCATATCCCGCCATCGAAGCCTAAGTTTTCATGGCGTTCCTTTTTTGGCGCGATACTAAAGTTAGCTTTTATGAAGCTATATTTCCTAAGTGTATTCTTCGGCACTCTCAATGTCCTTATTATACGCTCCAACAAAATGATCGATGGATTTTTCTCCTCATAGAAAAATCTGCCAATTTCTTTGGTAAATCAAGTGATGAAATATGATTTGATGCTTTCCCGGCGAACCATGTGGGTTAACTGTTCTCGGGATTCCCGCCAGGTTAATTCTTTCATAACGGCCCACGTTTGAAGTTCCGTCTCGGCGCTCATCATCAGGGCTGAATGTTGATTTATTCAATTTTTGAATGACAAGTCTCATTGTTGCAATAAATTTAGTCAATTCAAAATATTATTTTTAAGTATATTTAATAACAAAATAAAAATAATGATCCCAGTTCTTTTATCGCAGCTACATGAAAGTCTATTTCCTTCGTTGACCATTTTTTATAAATGATATTCTCTAACTGTAATTACGAGATAAATTGGTTAAATGCAGCATGATTGGTTAGCTCTGTGACGCTAGATGGCCTTAGTTTCGGATTGATGTATTCGCGAACTTTCGCTAACTTCTAATATCTTCTGCAGAACGGGTTTCCAGGTGTTGCTGATGGAATACCCAGAGTATTGAAGTTAAGCCTGAATCACGGGATCATTTTATCCGTCATTAGTGATCATTATCGTGATCACTGGAGTGATCACTCGCAAATGATCGTCCCCGGCAATTGTTTTTCGCGATCACTCTAATGATAAGGATTCCCATCACTATTTTTCATCACTCGTCCGGTCGCTTTTTCCGTCGCTAAAACCGTCACGAAAACCCCATATCAGCCAATCGGAACGCATGCCCGTATGGAGCGATTGCAGCGCAACGTTTGACAATCGTGGGAACTACATAGATAAACAGACTCGCTGTATATTTTCGTTATGCGGGTCCTATGAAAACGAGTAGTGATATCGAAAGTGATGCGAAAGGCGACGGCGGGAGGGAGCGTGTGATTCAGAAAAATGATCACTAGAGCGATCACTTTCCCCGTCGCGAAAAGCTATCGCTCTAGTCATCACTTTTCGCGACGAAAGAAAATGATCGTGTGATTCATGCTTTATTTTCCTCCAGCTTTATTTCTATGGCTTCCTTCGTGAGGCGATCCCAAAAACATTTGGCGTGGCAAAGTTATTTTGCCTCTTCAAATTTAATGGTGAGGTCTTGGCTCACACAATTTTCAGCAATGGCAGATTTTTCCAATTGCCCAAGTATTAAGTGCCGCTTATGCTCCTTGAGCCTAGTCTCGATGGTTCGACCAGTTTCTCCTATATAAGCTCCTCCGCACTCACATGGGACGCTGTAGACGCCAGGAGTTTTGAGACCGACATGAGGGCGGAGTCCTACCCTATAACCTTTGCCTTCAGGTCTCTAGTGGCTTCCAAACCAATTATTTTAAAAGCTAAAATGTTTAAACAGTTGCTGAAATAATATCTGTCAATATTCGAACCTGAGACCACAGCATGAGCGACCATAACCCCGAGTACTTTGTCAAACTCTTTAGTCTGGAGTCCGCGAAATGTACGAACATGCGTCATGAATTTAGATGATTACAATAATTAAAGAGTTACTTTTCCGCACCATATCTCAACCAGTTTGACCCATGAATGACTCTGATATCACTCGGTAAACTAAGTGGAGTGTTACTCTGAAAAATCTGCGTGACATGATGAATTGTATAAAGCTATCTATTTGCTAACCGGCGTCAAGCATCAGCAAACTTTTTATCAGCTGCCAATTCTCAATCTTCGTAGTATTTTCGGGAATTCCGACCTTGCAATATCTAATCTTAATTCATATTTCTTCACTTGCTTAGTGGTTATTGCTATAAATCCTTATCCGAGCGGAATTTCCCCTTGTGTAAATACAGATACATATGGATTCGAAGAAATCCTGTAACATTCCTCAAAACATGAGTATCATTGAGGAAGGGAAACGTAAGTCTCCTAACTGGAGTACAAGATTGTATTGATGACTGAGCGGTAATCTAAGATAAGAACTTAGATACAAGCTAACGACAAAATAGCTTCATGACTGTTGGGAAGCAACTTGAGACTGTTGAGAAGAAGAAGAAGAAGGATTTATGAAGGTAAAAATAAAGGAAATTGTTTAAGTTGTTCCAGTTGAAAACCTTCAGCAAGTATTGATTAAAATATCACACTCAGGATGTTGTTTCACAAGGTCCTTCTAGATAGGCTTTTGATCGTTTGTATCGGTATTCCCAACTGCATAAGTCCTTCCGGGAATATCAGTCATGCTTGAGAGACATTTTAGTCATTCAATATCTCACCGTAAATAATGAAAAATACATCCCAGCACGGTGGCTGGTGGTCTAGCCAAATGAAAAAACTTCATTAAAGACACATTTTCACTTACTGTCATTGAAAAGCAGTACACACAGTAATAGGAGTATTTTACCTAAATCAACGAACTTTTTTTCCTTGGTATCATATATTACAATAAAAATTTCTGCTCGAGTTTATATTCGTCTTGAACCAAACTCCCCGCGACCGTCTTGAGAAAAAGAATGTGTTTGTTTAGGGTATTTAAAATTTTATACATTTCGACAAAAAAAGTTATCTTGAATAATGTCAATCCCTCAATTTCTCCGCCCAATTATCATATACTTAACCACGAATTATGGCTCATTATATTGTTCAGACTTTAAGTATGACATAAAATCTGTGAAAAATTGATCCCTGAAGTTCCCTGCCCCATTGCATGTATGTATCTAAATATTCCTTACTACCACAAAAACAAAATTAAGTGGCAATTCATAAAAGAGCTTAAAATTATTCAAACGATATCCCAGAATCGTGCCAAGTACTCTGACCACTCGCAGTAATTGTTTTCATCCAATGATAATAAAACATTTGCTTCTAAAAATAACTTTTGAAATAATGGAAAAAATAGTGGAAGTACCGATATGAACTATTAAAAGTTCATTAAGACGGGTGATATGGCTTGATAGTGACTCGTGGTATTGTTTCAAAAGGCCCTTTTCAGTGGGATTTTGATCTGTCGTGTCGGTAATCCCAATTTTATACGTTCTTCCTGATAACTCATGCTAGAGAAACCTTGAAGTCATTCAATATTCCACCGTAAATAATTCATAATACGCCCCAACATTGTGTCTGATAGTCTTTATGCCAAATGAAAACACCTCCTACCTACACATTTTCACTTAGTGTGATAGAAAAGCAATAAACTTTGCAATACGATTTGCCCTCCTCAAATCAACGAACGTTTGTTCCTTGGTGTCATATATTTTAATGAAAAATTTCTGCAGGAGTGTATATTCACCTCAAATTAAATTCCCCGAGACCGTTTTGAGAACAAATGTGCTACTCTTTTTTTTTACTTTTATATATTTGGACAAAAAACTTTCCTTGGACAGTATACATCCTCTATTTCTCCACCCAATTGTCATACAACCACGAGTTATGGCGTATTTTATTGGTGAGACTTTGAGTAAAATATTACATGTGTAATAAATTGATTAAGTTCCATTTCTAATTACATGCATATTCCTAAATATACTTAAGTAATACAGAAATTAAATTTAGTGGCCATTCTGGAGAGGATTTAAATAAATATTCAAACGGTCCTCCAGATTCCTGCCAAGTAACCTAACTCGGGATAGATGTTTTTTTGTTAAATAATTTTAAAAATTTACATAAAAAATTAAATTTGATATAATAGAAAAAATGTGGGAATACCGATTAGAATGATCAAAATTCTATTGAGAAGGGCCTTGCGAAACAATATCACGAGTGCGATATTTTCACCAACACTTGCTGAAAATCCTCGACTAGAAAAACTTGTACATTTTCCTCGCATTTTATCATCTTACATCTTCCTTCCTCATTTCTAAGTTGCATCACAACAGCCAAGAGACTACTTCGCCGTAACCTTAGCTATCTAATCCCGTATCTTATACGACCGTTCATTTGTCAATATAATCTTCAATTCCAGTTATGAGACTTACGTTTCCCTTTCTCAATGGGTCTCAGGTTCTGAGGAATCGTTGAGGATTTCTTCGAATCAATATTTATGCTAGGGGACATTTAGTTCGGATAAAGAATGATAGCAGTAAACACTGAGTAAAAAAAGAAACATAAGATTAGATATTGCAATGTCACTATTCCAGAAAATACTACGAACTTCAGAATAGGCAGCTGATAAATATTACGCCATTGCATGGTGCCGGTTTTTCAAGTATATCGCTGAATGCAATCCAAGATGTGACAGGACTTCCTCAGAATGACACCCGACTCAGTTAATCGAATGATATCGGAGTCATTCATGGATCAATCTCATTAATATGTGGTGCGGAAAAGTAGTTCTATAATTCTTTTAATACTTAAAATCAATTCGCAAAAAAATTCGCACTTTTATTCGTGTCATTATTTTATTTCAGTCATTATCTACTCAAATAGGCTTATTTATCGCAATCTTACGTCGTAAAACCGTGCCGAATCGGACTACAAGCCTAAATGGGCATATTACTAGGAAACATGACATGAATTAATTTTTGCATATTTCAGTGTGAACATCATATGTTAATAATTTATACCATAATTATGATGAACATAGGAGAAAATAATGTTTTCACAGAAAAATATTTTGAATATTTGACAGCAGATACTTTTTAATAGATTTTCCATCATGCGAAGTCGTTCCTTTTCCCTGTCTCTGACAACGGCACCAAGGATTCTGATTTTGTAATTCGTTCGCGCTATAATATAGGTAAAAATAGAGCTTCATATTACTACTTCAGTTGAGTGATTCAAATAATTTTATTTTCTCTATGTCAGTCGCTGATTTCAAGTCAGAAATGTAGCATAACTAGATATTTTCATGGTGAGTAGGCACTAAATTAATGCATGAAAATATTTGTTGCACAGAAATAAGCTTAGAATTTTGTTAATTATTGCGATTTTTTAACAGTAAATCCTCAGACACGCATCTTTAATTCCTCGGGTTAATATAGTAGCTCAGATTGAAACATGTAACTTTAATTTTTCGGAACTTCACTTTTCCGTCATCAAAGGCTTGAAGAAAAATATGTAAACATTTATTGGCATAAAAAATGTAAAAGGTTGTATTCATGTCTCACAATAACTTGGAGTGCAAAAATAATTTGAAAAAATGAAAATTAACAGTAATTTTACAGCGAATGAATTAACATTTTCGCATAGTTGATAGTTCTCTTCAACTTTTTCAACTTGATAAAAAAATTGAGAGTTTTCATCACTTTCTTTAAGTTTCAAGAGAGGTAAAAAGTATAGACCTAAAACTCCAAGAAATAAGGTATGAATATAATAAAAGGTCAATTAGATAAAAAGTTCTTGGTTTTTTCCTATATTTCCCTCGGAACTTCGCTATTTCATCTTGTCGACCACCTTAATTTCGTTATATACCTCTTCATGCAGACTTTCGTAGCTTCCCGCGGCAACTTTCCCAATCTCCTTGATGTCCAGGATTTACATCCATTTAGAGTAGTTCCGAGTTCCAACTGGGGAGTAAATGTTAAGTTGAACCATGTAGGAATGATAAGGAATTAACCCTTTAAAGACCGACCTAACCTACCAACTGATTTTTATTATTTATTGCATACCCTATTTATTTTACACCTAATTAAGAGATATTGTGAAAGAAAACACGAAGAAAAATTTTTTTAATGCGTTTTCAAGCATGTTCCCAAATGGGATTTCACACGACACAAAATTTCGGCACAAAATTTTACTATTGCTTGAAAAATAAATACACACTTGACCAAAAAACTAAGTTTAACAGCGAGTATAGGAGAAAATATCGAATAAACCGCACACTCAATACAGAGGTGATAAAAACAACCAATTTTGGAAAGGCATAATTAACGTCCAATGTATACACAAGTCATACGATTCGCTTTTAAAAAATACTGTCACACTTAATTTACTTAAAAAAGCTGTAAGAGCAATCACAGATACGAAATATAATTTTCATGAATTTTTATAAATGTTTCCCAAATGGGAAGTACTGGATACAACGAATGGGAATACGTGTCACTAGGAATTGAAGGGAAAATGTAGTCATAGCACAGAGATTCACAAAATACTCTGATCGATCTACCTCTACCGGTATAATATCTTAACCTTTTCGTGACTCTGCCTAGAAAACTTACGCGAGCGAACATTTATAATTCATAAGTTATAAGCAATATTATCGTCTTTCCCGTAATTAAACACCATGGCTCTTTTTTAAGGACATAATTTCTTTTGTGTATAATTTATAAATACAATTTAGGCTACATTTAGGTTTTTACATTGATTTTGTGCGAAATGTCAGGAATCTTTCATATTTTGCTATTGTAACTTCACATTGACTAAAATGATATGAAAAAAACAAGACAAAAAGGTGCCATCTTGCAGAATAATGTCGTTATTGAAGTTAAAATGTAACAAAATTTATTACACTCAACTTTTATCCCTGCACTCATATGATAAACAAGTTTTTTTTCTTCCCGCCAAAAGCTGTGCGGCGTAACTCAGATAGCCCACCAATAAAATATAAAGTTTTCGAAAACAATTTAAATGTTTATAAAAATCAATATTCGCCTATATAAAGGCAAAGTAGTTGAACTCAAATGCAAAAAATATCAAAGGGACTAATAAAGTATTATAAAACATTAACATAATTTGGGGTAACAGAGTTTCCGCACACAGTGACGCAAGGGTTAAACGAAAAAAGCATGACTTCAAACATCTGCTTTCCTAAATATTTTTTGTATGTAGTATCGCGTGGCATGTTCCTTCAATTTTCACTTATTTAAGATCTTCTTTCATTTATTAATTTCATACTTTTATTGTTCACCCACCATGGCAAACATAATTATTGCTTAAACTCACACTCAGTTTAAAAATACGAATTTCTACTGGTATTTTTCTCTTTTGCGCCATTCTTTGGACTTATTGTGGTTGCCTCGTGCGTAAAATGTCATCATCATCTTCCGTTTGAGTGGCTTAATGCCGTTGGGAACTGAGAAACACATGCCTCATTTCGGTGGTAGCCGCAGAATAAAGAGCTGACGAACTTGCTGCGCCCGCTCCCAGCGGGCTTCCCCCGCTCTTTGCAATGCAGGTCCACTGAGGGATAGGCGCGTTTCTAATTTTAAAATGAAAAAAAAAGGCGGGGTCTTATGTACAAATTTAATTGGAATGCTCATATACAAATTGAGGTCAGAGGACCTCTTTAAACACAACATTGGAAGTAATTACACTATCCTCTGTTAAACGCATATGATGACTCATACTTACGTATCAACAGGAGACTTGAATGTGGAATCAGCCGCATTTTGATAAAAGTTATTTAAAGAATGCGAGATGTTGTTGCAAATTAACAAATGTATCAGTTTTCCGCCGTTAACGTCAGGAATATTTACCGGTTTTTGTTTTTTTTTGTGTTTTTTTATTATTTAAAAACCAATTTTAGGAAACAATAGCAATATTTAGGAAGTAAGGTATGCCGTCGCATGTTCTCTGATAAATTCTGTGCATTTTGGTACCTCATTTCTAGACTTTGGATGCGTATAAGTTGAGAAAAAGGTATCTATACAGTAGAAATAATATAGAAGATAAGATCCTACACTCCGTGTGCCAAAAGTGGCAAAGGGCCTAAGCGCTGGATAACCTTCGTTAAAAACTAGGAAGGTCTCCGCTAAAATTTATGGCTGGGCATCCACTCCATTATTTGCGAAGCTTGGCAGACGGATCCTCGTGCCTCCGCAACGCTGAGTCACTCCTTATCTAACTGTTCACGCGGTTGATTTTTGGAAACATCCTCTGAGGTTCAAAGGTGTTTCTTAAGCAGTATGGGGACGCATTGCGCGCCAAACTCTCGCGATAAGTTTCAAAATCTAGCCTAATAATTACCGTATTTTGCGATCGTTTTTTCTGTCCCTCTACTCTGTCCCTCTACTCTGTGTTCTTGAATGATAGCTACAGCGATAGGTTTTCAGGGACCATTTAAGAATGATCGCTCAACCCATCATTTTGTGAATCAAGCGGTCGATTTCGATTTCGTGCGGGAACGAAACTAAACCCAGGCCTCGTATTTTCGTTTCCCTCCGAGGCGATACGAAACATTTTCGTTTCGTTTCACTTGCCATCCCTCGACGTCGACTAATGAGATCCCCAATTGTCCTCCGGGAGGAGGGAGGAGATTAATCCTGAAAAGACGCGTGGAGGCAAACTTCCTACATCTTTTCAAGGAGGCTTCAAATGAGAAACAGGATACCGACATTATCCTCCTTCTTCGGCGCCTCCCTAATTAATGCGAGTTCAAACGGAAGAGACGTATCGGGTGACCTGCTCGCGACGCTCTCGTCGGAAATTGCGATTCGTAGGTGTCCGTTTCCTCGCGGACTCATTTCCCCGTTTCAAAAGAGCATCGTTTTCATTTCTGCCTCGCAAGAAGCAGCGGCTCCACCTGCATCTTTTTCCCTCCTACCCAATCCTTCCGGGTTCTCGCCGCTACTACGTCTCCTGGGGGTGTCTGATCTATTTATAAAAGGTTGAGTCACAATTTAATTCCCTAGCTTCTATTTTTTTATTTATCTTTTCCTGCCTACAAAACCATCTCTTCCCATCATCCGACTATCCACCCAAGCGTCCCACCCACTCGAACAAACAGAGATGCCACGTGCGTGTAGAGGTGCTTTTGGGGGATCTTCAACGAATAACAACGGACGGTCACAAACATGCATATACTCCGGTTAGGAGCAACCTACCCAGAAGGAGCTCGAACCCGCGACCTTCAGTTTTGCAGGCAAGGACTGTAAACCGCCGCTACCGAAGTTAGAAATAATTTCCTATGATGCCATTTTCCAATAATTGAGAAGCATCCAAATGGCTGAGTCCAGTCTACTTCCCTTGACAACTTCGAGGAGATACCATAGGTTTTATTTAACATCTCCCACTAGATACTACACCGTTATAATTCATAGCCGTCTCATTAGGTATGCGACGTATTAGCAACAGCCGTTAGAAAAAAAACAAAAAGAATTGCGGGTACTGAGTCTCACCTAGCGTTTGTTATAATAATAATACTTTATTTTTCAGATGACATTTTTTCATCATCATCACTGGTCAAACAATACTAGGATTGGTTTGACGCAGCTCTCCACTCAGTTCTCCTATCAGCTAATCTTTTCACACCTACGTATTTCTTCTCTTTTACATCCTTCTTTACTTGTTCCATATATTTTGTTCGAGGTCTTCCTTTTCCATTCTTGCCTTCCACTTGTCCTTCGACGATTTTCTTCATCAGGCCATCATGTCTCAAGATGTGGCCAATAAGGTTGTTCCGTCTTCTTATTAAGGTTTTCATGAGGCTTCTCCTCTCTCCTACTCTTCTTAGGACTTCTTCGTTACTAACTCGGTCGGTCGATATTTTTTATTTTTATTTATTCAGAAGTAAAAAATCTGGGGGTAAATTTTTTAGCGAGTAATCAGTCACCAAAATCGACCGGTCGAGAGGAAGCAATGCATCATCTTAAATGGATCGGTAAATCCCCTGCAACAATGAGACTTGGCAACCATAAAATAATACAACAAATAAAAACAAATAAAACAATATTTAGCGGCCCTGAGGATGAGCCCAGAGTCGGACTTTGAAATGTTGGCTCGTCATCAGAATTCAACAATCCTAATATTAGTTTGACGCAGCTCTCCATTTCTCTCTCCTATCCGCTAGCCTTTTTACAGCGACGTATTTCTTCTCTTTTACATCCTTTATAACCTGTCCTATGTAACTCTTTCGGGGCCGTCCCATACCCTTTTCCCTTCCGCTTGTCCTTCAACGATAGTCTTCATCAGGCCATCGTGCCTAAAAATGTAGCCAATTAATTTGTCCCGTTTTCTGCTCAAGGTTTTTAGGAGGCTTCTCTATTCTCCCACTCTTCTTAGCACTTCCTCGTTACTTACACGGTCAATTTATTTTATTTTCAATTGGTTATAGAGAGTACGATTGCAAGCTCCTTTTCATGCCCTAGCTCTTAAAAAAATCTTTCCGTCAGGTTTTCTTGAACCTTAAGAAAATAGATCATTACAAGGGTTTTATATTTTTAATGCCGCAATTTTCTTAGCTACGGTAAGGAAATCCTTCAAGAAGGATAACGATTTCAATGCTGCCTAAGGTTTCAACGGTTCCTATGTTGAATGATTATCTCTTACACCAATGAGAAAATATAGCACAAAGGTACGAGGAAAAAAATTCCGCGCTTTTCAACGAAAGAAAAGGTCATGCGCAAATTACTTACATGACAAATATCACGATTAAAGGACGTGCATACTCCGAACTGAACCTTAATAAAGGAGTAGGCATCATTTATTTAACTTCCAATTAAAAAGGCGTCTAATCATTAACTCGGTCTTCAAATTACAATTGACGAAAAGGACTCGGTATATGAACGAAGAATACGTGAGTGCACCGGTTGAATACCTACTCTAATCAAGTTGATTGCAAATGAACATAGGTGTAACTCCATAAATATTACACGAGATTATTTAAACCAGTCGGAGCGCACCAGAAAAAATTTGGGGAATTTTTGCATTCTTTAAAGTATATTTTATATTGAGTAAAATAAAAAATTCCCTCAAGCGAACAAAATTTAAGCTAAGAATCATGCGCCAAGTAGGTAGCTATTAGGGGGAAGATCACAAAACAAAATGTTTTGATTTCTCCGCACTTGAAAGATAATGGTTCTCAATGAACGACGTCGTTACTAATCTTTCCTTATAGAGTGAGATCATCTCTGAGAAACAGCTTTATCTAGCCTATTTATAGCAACAACTATTCACATAGTAAAGTCTGATCCTCGTGTTTTTCATCAATTGATGCGTCATCATCATTAGTCAACAATCCTAAGATTGGTTTGACGCAGCTCTCCATTCCTCTCTCCCATCCGCTAGCCTTTTAATAGCGACGTATTTCTTCTCTTTCACATCCTTTATAACCTGTCCTATGTAACTAATTCGGGACCGTCCCTTCTTCCCTTCCACCTGTCCTTCAACGATTTTCTTCATCAGGCCATCATGCCTCAAAATGTGGCCAATGAAATTGTTCCGTTTTCTGCTCAAGGTTTTTAGGAGGCTTCTCTATTCTCCCACTCTTCTTAACACTTCCTCGATACTCACACGGTCAATCCATTTTATCTTCCTCATTCTTCGGTAGCACCACATTTCGAATGCTTCCACTCTTGACTTCTCTGCTGCTGTGAACGTCGAAGCCTCGCTTTCATAGAGAAACATTCTCCATAGCATCTGATGTATTGTTTTCTTACTTTTATGCTTGTATTCTCAGCTGTAAGAAGATTCTTCTTTTTGCTTTCTACTGACTATTTCTTCCTTGCTTCGTCCATCGCTGGTAATTCGGCTTCTCAGGTAAGAAAACTCTTTCACCTCTTCAAACTTATGCTTTCCTAGGCTAATAGTTGTCTTCGCCTCCTCTCTTTCGCTGCATACTAATATCCAAGTTTTATTTTCGCTGATTTTCAGCTGATATCTTGGCATTGTTCTTTCCATATTTGTGAAAGTCTTCTTCAAATCCTTCTCTGTCTCGGATATGAGTGCTATGTCGTCAGCAAATTCCAGGATACTAATTTTTTCTTCGCGGATATTTACACTCAAAGCTTTCTCCTTGATTTATTTGATGGCTTCCTCCATGTAAACATTAAAAATTAAGAGGGAAAGTGCACACCCTTGTCTCACCCCATCGTCATCATTAGTTGAAAATTCGAAGAGTAGTATCTCCCAGCTCTCCGTTCATTTTTCCTATCGGATAATCTTTTAACACCTACATAAGTTTTCTGTCTTACATACTTCACCACCATCTCTATGTAGCTCATCTATGGTCTACCTCTGCCGTTCTAACCTTCCACCTGCACTTCAACTATAATATTCAGTAGCCCCTCGCGTTTCACGATGTGGGAGATTAAAATCTTCCGTCATCTTTCTAGGGCCGGTTCTAGACGTTTTTCTAGTGCAAAAATACTTTAAGAATAAGGGTCTACAATCAGTGCTGTAGTTGGGCCGGTACGGCGTGCCCCCCAGAAATCCAAACTCGTTATAAGCTTACCGGTTAAAATACCTTCGCGGCCGGATGTACAATACATGTTCAGCTGTTGGAATTTTTGGTGAGTACCGCCTAATTTTTTCCGACTACAGCATTGTCTACAATGAAATATCAGCGTGAACTTATAACGTACTTGCTCTTTTATATTGAATGTTATATTTTTGGAGCTTAAAAACCAATTGCATGCATATACGAGACTTAGCGCTTAGGCGCTTCCTATTGGCTTGGCGCCCTACGCCGTCGCGTACTATTCTTACCGCTTAAACCGACCCTGCATCTTCCAAAGGTTTCCAAGTTATTATCTAATCTCCTGATCTTCTTACAATTAACGCACAAGTCACTTGATCTATCCATTTGATCCCCATCTGCTGAGATTTTACATGGACTGCCCAATTGGCACTTGAGTGATATGCGGAGCACACTTCAAATACAGCACTACGCCTTCCTTCTTCCTAAATTGTATTTTTGTCGTGATGTTCAAGGTAAAACTAACTGGTAATTCAAATCAAAACAGCGTTTATTTTTCAGCAGTAATAGGTTTTTCGTAAACTTTGAAAAGTATATTCATGAAAGTCCGCAAAAACATGCGCATTTTTTCATTAATTTTCCGGAAAGTAAATTTCGAAAAGCTTATTTTTGTGGCTTTCGATTGATGATAAATAATTAGGGCAAATAATGCTCTGAAATATTTTTTTTAATCGCTCAGTTTCTCGGATTGACCTCCAAAAGCCTGCAGAACATGGTTCGCCATCCAAATGGACAAGAAAATGATCGAATTATGCAGTAAAACTACTCGTCTACAGGGTGGAGAAAATTTGTGTCACGAAAATTGTATCCTTGGATACGTCTCGATCTCCGTTGGGCAAAGCATTCGAAGTCATGAGTTGCCAAGAGCATCCGGCAACAGGGCACTCTCGCGGCCAATCTGAGCCCTTTGCTCTAAGTTTCTGCAGTTTAAAAATGGTACGTTTTCGAACTAAACATCATTGGTAACTTTGGCTTCTCCTAGCATCAGCTATCCAGGGTTAAAACTTTGGGACACAATTTTTCTTCGCAGGAAAATGATTGAATTATGTAGTAAAACAACTCATTTACATGGTGGAGAAAATTTGTGTCACGAAAATTGTGTCCTTGGATACATCACGATCTATACCCTGTCCCTCTGTACCCTGTATACTTATCCCTTATGTATGGATCCCTGTATACTTAAAAAATGAACAATTTTGGGATTTCCTCCAATTTATTTGAGTTTTCCTCTAAATATAAATAAAAATGAGAAAAAAGGCACCGGGATTTAAAAATGAGAAAGTTAAAGAAAAAGCCCGCTTTTAAGTGTATATTTTACTGTTCGATCCCTCTTTTAAAAGTTCTCCCATTACTACCCAATCGGGAGCTTCCTGCCAGATACGCTTTCCTGCGCAAACTTTGTACTAAATAAGAGCGTAGCAACGGTTGGCTTATTTTCAAACGTAGTATCTCTGTCTCCCTCGCACTTCCAGACGCGGATCCGCATGGCAGTACGTGGATGCAGTTTAAGAACTTATGACCCATAGCGAAGGTAAGCTGAGCAATTTAAAGTTGGCAAGCAGTCATTCTCCTCGAGGCTCCAAGAAGATTGGCCAAATGACAATAATTAGTGAGTCCGCCATAGGAATTCCACGCCGTCGCCAACTCCAAGAGAGGAATTCCTTACGGACAGTGGCAGAGTATATTAAACTTACTGGCACCTAAGGTTGCGCGTGTCATATCGTGCTGCAATCACGGCTAATTATTCGCATGCCTCAGGTTGAATCGGTGGATTTAGTACCGCATAATGACTCAGAAATACTCATTTCTTATCGCAAAGAGAGATAATTTTCATCAAGGGACAACACGATCCCAGGGATGATAGTTATATCTTCTCCATTTTTAATTCCCGCAGCCTTTTTTAAGAAAACTCCTTCCACACTTTCTATATTCGTACATGTAGATGAGTTTTTTGTAGAATAGAATTATTTTCGAGTTTCCCCGCGTCAATTGTACGAACGACCAACGCTTCATCTCATCTGTTGGCGTCTTCGTCAATAATGTCCCCAACGTTATGCGTCAATATACAGGGTGTCCCATTTATCTTGACCACCTGAAATAACTTTTTGTCCAGATGCAAATTCAAAAACGTGTCAAGCAAATGTTCATTAGCCGTCAGGGGGACATTAATCAGCATGATTGCCTTCCTTGTAGCTTTGTTATTTACAAAGATATGAACAGGAGGAGTTATAGGAGAGGAAATGAATTGCCGAATAAAAAATATAGGGAGCCATTTAAAAAAGACATACCGCTGTTTATATATTTGTAAATAACAAAGCTACAAGGAAGGCAATCATGCTGATCAATGCCCCTCTGGCGGCTAATGAACATTTGCTTGACACATTTTTGAATTTGCATCTGGATAAAAAGTTATTTCGGGTGTTCAAGATAAATGGGACACCCTGTATATATCTGAGTTTAGGGGTGGGAATTAGAATATTCTGATAATAAGATACTTCTTAGATACTTCTTCTGATGATAAGATTTCTAATTATATTACTGATTCTTAGCCCATTATCCCTATTAAAATGTAATTTTTCTTTATCCCTTGGACTAGTGATATAAGCACCGCAGGAACGAGTGACTTCGGACGCAGTCACGCGCACGGGTGCAAAGTTAAATACACCAAAGGATGAAGTTCGCCATGAAAAAATATTTCACTTAGCCGGAAAACCCATCCCGAAGTTCGAGATGGCAAGGAAGGTGGTGAAACTGACCAACACACCTGACCGGCAATCGGGAGATCCGGGTTCGAATCCCGGCTAAGCCAAATATTTTTTTAATGGCGAACTTCATCCGTTGGGGTATTTAGTGATACAAGTCTCAAAGCACCAGAGCATTTCGCACGGTCATCTACACGTGTCCGAGTAATGTCTTCTACACCCCACGAAGTCCACTTGTACAAAACGAAGCATATTTGACGGTCCACGGGTTACTGGGACCGCATAGTGAAAGAAGCCGTCGCCATCAGGTTGGAGGATAATGGGATGATCCGAGGTACTGGTTTTCAACTCAGCCGCAAGCGGACATAAATCGCCAATCGCGCAATATATGAAAAGGAAGCAGGAAAAATCCACGAATATAGATGGCACCTCCTCCGCCAACCTGACTGAGAGCGGAATGCCGATACGTCGCACAGTGGTCCCAAATCAGTGGTGTAGCCAGGAATTTCATTCGGATGGAGGGGGGGGGGGTCAAAAACCAGTTGGATCCGGGAGAAATTCTTTGAAGAACATGGTACTAAGTAGAGGGTTTTGAACAAATTTTCAGTTTTCATAATCGAAATAACGTCATTTTTCAAAAATATCATTTATGATAACATGATTTTTCAATATTTTGTTTTCTTTTATGATTAACCACAATTATGTTTTTATATTTCGATATTTCGGGGGGGGGGGGGGGTTCCCAGACCCCCCGGCCTCCCTCCCCCCTCGCTACCCACTGTCCCAAATCGAAAAAAAGGTGGTCGAAATTAATACCGCTCTTTTATTTACTCACTATTGTGTTATGAATAAGCGTTTCACTAGCTTTTTGTCCGCTAAATCCGAATTTGAAGTTATTTTTGTTGTACCTTTGATATAATTGATTTTATATAGCCTTGGCCTATGGTACCTAGAAACCAATTTGAAACAGTGGCTTGGTGGACAATGTTTCGCAACCGAAGAGGAACTCAAGACCGGCATTGGCAACTGGTTCAACTCTCAGGCGGCGTGCTTCTATGCAGAGGGGTTAAAGAAGCTGGTGCAGCGGTACGAAATGCTTAGAAGTGAATGGCGATAATGTAGAGAAGTGAAGCAGGTTTGCAGCTAACTATAAGTGCCAATAAAATAAGTTTCATATGAGTATATTTTTTCCTGGGACCAGACGGCCCTTACTTTATGAATGTAACTCGTATATTAGTGAAATTCATCCACTATTTTTTAACCACGCGAACGAGATCGAATAACCGAAATGGGTACGTTAGACTACGCCTGGATTTGAACCCGGGCCCACGGGGCAGCAAGGCTACACACTAACCACGATTACGAGCGTCAGGCGTTTTCACCCCGAAGGACTCATTTTTGCCGAGTTCCATAGGCTACAATCAGCAACGAAATAGCCATATTACTAGCCTATATCATAGACCTTAAAGTGTAGATCACGAATAGTACTTCAAAAATTCCTCGGAAAAAGTAGAAAAGCCCGCGTTTTTCGATTTCGGACAACTATGCATCGGCATCTAGCCAAATCTCACCCGCTTGTAAGCCCAAGAATGACTTTAAATAAACGAACGGTTATCTTGGTAGCAAATCGTTTTCCCCAGGTAGAGATGACAGCACTTTTGTGACGGTGGTGACTGTTCAAAAACAATATTTTTGGGAATATAGTGAAATTCTTCTATTGTTTTTTGACACCTCAAACGACATCGAATAACCGAAATGGGTATCTCAGACTGCGCCGGGATTTGAACCCGGGGTCTTGGGGAGGAAATCCTGCGCGCCAGCCACGATTACAACCCGCACTCTCTCCAATTTCTTTCGATCCGAACGGAAGAAATTGGACTTACTGAACGAAAATGAGTTTATTTGTCACTCCCCTATTTTCGACGTAATACCCTACTGATGTAGCCCCACTTTCTCTCCTTTTACCTTGTGACATGGTGCAAGTCCGGAATTATTTGGTTGTTTGTATGATGCAATATCTCATCTTTGTTTCTGTTCCTCCTCCTAAACACCCCCCCAATTTCAACCTCCCATTTCCTCTTTCCTCCCCCATCACAATCTTCCTTCTGAACCTTTACCCCCCCCACCTCCTCCACTATTTTTGAAAATATATATCTGTTAGAAATGGAATTTTCCGTTAGTTTCTATGAGTACCTAAGGATGATTGTATAACAATTGAAACACGTGTAGTACTCTGTCAATAAATTGAGGGCAATACGATATATTCGTATAACTTTACTTTCGATCCGAATACTATGATAGATAGATAACTATACTATGATAGACTACATAGATAACTAAGACAATGCCCTGGCGTTCCCCACAGTGTTAGAATGAGGTTATATTTTCACAAAGGCCGCTGGAAGGTGGGAGGTTTGGTCCATTGTTTCTCGTCCTCCAGAGAGCCTCATCCCACCTCACCAAACGATGACTGCGTCATCGCTAACAAGCCCAATAGCGCCACCACTTCAGCCAATCAGAGGACAAAAACTTCGATGATGAGGCCACTCGTTTATATTTAGGGGAGAGAGAGAGGGAGAGTCCGTTTCATTTTCAATAGAGGAGAGGCCCTCGAGAGAAGGAAATGGACGTGAACTTGGCACTCGCCAGTCATCACCGAGAAAAATAAAACGCTCTGACATTCTAAGGTGCGCTCCAAAGATTCCAGAGAGCATTCCGTCTCGCTAATTTGTAATCACTGTTTACCAAAGCACTGTGCGTAACGAGTGACTTTGTGTGCTGTCCCGTTACTTTAATCGCGAGTAAATAGTTTCTATGAAAAATCATTTGGCTCGTCCGGGATTCGAAGCCGGGTCTCCGGTCAAGTGTGATTGAAGAGTAAGTTTGCTTGAATTGTGGTGCGACTGATAGTAGGAAAATAGTGCGAAAAATCCACAGGGAAAAAATCATTCGCCTTGTACACGATACGAACCCAGATCCCCGATCCCAGATTTCCCATCGAGTGCTTTAGCCAGTTAAGCCAACGAAGCGTCGTCATTCTTCCACGTGGAAATAGAGGACAATACTGAACAAGGTGGTAACTGATATTACACCCGATCGGCCGGATACACAGCAATGCAAAAATTACAATCAAAAAGCACACTTGACCAGCGATCTGGAGATCCGGGCTCGAATCCCACAAATTGTATGTAAAAAGATTTTTCAAGACGAATTTCAGCCTTAGTGTGATCACTGTTTAGGTTCGATTGTCTAAGAGAACTCAGTAAACTAAATAGATTTACTATGTATCAACACCTTCATCGTACCTGTAAGTGGTATTAATAAATGTGAGGCAGAAGATGTTAAGATGACGTTTCACTCCCTCTCGACCAATCTCATTTTGCCTTTTTTTGGTAACTCAGGCTTCACTGAAAACTTACGTCACCATTTAGAAATTCTCAAGGTGCTTCATACAAGCGGACCTAATCAATATTTACTTTTACCTAAAATATGGAATAGTTTAATTCAAGAAAATACCGAGAATAATTCTGCAAAATTGAGGTTAAGGTGAAATTTTAATAACAATCTACGAGGGTGGCCCACCACAACTAATGAAATGAAGTAATGCACCACAACTTTTTTTTTTCTCAGCTGGCAACAATGGTGCGAAATCGAAACGTTACGTGTGCATTATCTGAAGTTTCATGGGTGCTCATGCCGAATTTCTACCTTCTACGACGGATAGCATAACTGCAGGACCGTTTCAAAGTGGCATCTGTAATTGACGTACGTTGCAAGCAGCTTGCCGTCATTGAATTTCTCACTGCAGAGAAAGAAACAGTCGGGAATATTAAAAAACGTTTGTGCAAAGTCTATGGAGTATCTCTCATGAATAGTATACGGTAAGTTGCAGAGCTCAAGAGGACGAGGGCAGTAGAAGGCGGTTCGGCGGTGCTCCGAGATTTGCAGCGGTTGGAGACTAGAAAAAGCATTGGCACCAACAGGGCACACACGCCCTTGATTCACGCTGGAAGAAGGCCATAGTACGGGACGGAGTTTACGTGGAAAAATATTGTGCGTAGTTGAAGCATCATTCTTTCGTGTGTGCGCTTCTCATTATGCGAAAAGAATAAATGTCCAAGAAAAATATATATGGTGCATCACTTTCCGGGAAACCCTCGTGGTTGATATATCCTGAAAATTTAAAAAAGCGATAAAACATACGAGGTATATTTATAAAGTAAGGGGCGTTTGGTCACAGGAAAAAATGTACTCATATGAAATACATTTTATTGGCACTTTTAGTTTATTACAAACCTACTTTACCACTCTACATAATTGCTGTTCACTTCCAAGCATTTTTCGTACCACTGCAACAGCTTCTGTAACACCTCTGCATAGAAGGTCGCCGCCTGAGAGTTGAACCCATTGTCAACACCCTTGAGTTCCTCCACGGTTTCGTAATGTCGTTCCCCGAGCTACTGTTTCAAGTTCAAGAAGAGGAAGTAGTCGCTAGATGCAAGGAAAGGACTGCACGATGGGTGGTCAAAGAGTCCCCAACGAAAATCTTGAATTTTCTTATTGGTTTTGACAGCAGTGTGAGTCTGTGCAGTGGCATAACTATGGGGGGGATGCATCCCCCCAAACTCTCAGAGAAATCAAAAAAATGTTTTAAAATCTTGTCTGGATTTGAAATTAATAACTGCATATACTTTAAATTGAATTTTATGTGCCAAAATGATGTAAAATGCATATTCAGGCATGCTGTTTTTCAATATTTTTCCTGAACTACCCGATTCCTGAGGGGGGTACCCCCACTAACCCCTGCCCTCTCCCCCCCAAAGCCCTCTCTTCCCCCCAAAGCACAATCGCCACTGAGTCTGTGGCTTAGTCAAATTGGTTCAGCCATCAGGCGGCGAGCTTGTATGCAGAGGGGTTAAAGATACTGGTGCAGCGGTACGAAAAATGCTTGGAAGTGAACGGAGGTTATGTAGATAAATAAATTAGGTTTGTAGCCAACTAAAAGTGCCAATAAAATTAGTTTCATATGAGTATATTTTTTCCTGTGACCAAAAGGCCCTTATTTAATGAATATGCCTCGTATTTTGAACACAATAACATAAGTCAGGAAACATTAAAATCCGATTATACACGGAGGCGTTTGAGTTAAGGAAGCACGCTAACAATTTCCACAGAGATCTAGGGCAAAATAATAGCTCATTTATTGCTACGCCCCATGGTAAAGAAAGAAACTTCCAGAAAAGTCCACTCCTGCCCTCAGCCCCTTCCACCCCAATTGTGATAAATGCACTCCATGCGCAATAAAAGCAGATCATTAGCCCTAAGTATGTGTCCAGGACCGGAAACGACATGTTGGCATTTTAATAATTGACGCGGGAACTAAACAAAGTGGACCACGCTGAAGATATATCAATACGTTTAGCACGGAGGAGTTTATGTTCAAATATATGAACGAGAGAATGAATGCAAAGATGCACAGTGTAGTCATCTAACTTGTACGGATGCTTGAACAGAATATTGGACATATTCTAATTTGGTTGAGGCATTCTTTCTAATTCCGGTCCACCAAAATCGTTCACACATCCTCTTAATGAATAATACGTGTATAACCGTTAACTACAGCTGTTAACCTGATAATACTAAAGGATTTAATAAGGCGTGCTGAGAGATATGGCTCCTGGAATTTAAATCAGCATTAATTAAGTAAGTCCTTGATCGTTCGGGGGAAAATCAAATCCTATCGGTTGGGCATAACATCTCTCTTACTTTATCCTTTGTGGTAGACCTTGAATTATATCGAACTCGTCAAGCTGAATGCTCAGCCACAGAAGGAAATGATTAATCAGATGGAGCGGATCAAAATTATAGCCCTTCTCTTGCACTCATAGATGACCGGGAAGCGAAATCAATTTTAGTTTAAAATAAGCCCTATTTTTCGCGCATTTTAGTTGCTCCTGGTCTCTGATAATAGATAATCCTAACCAAAGAGGAAGAACCTTCGTAGATGAGAGGAGTGAATTGGGATGACTGCAATGTCAATAAATCGAGAATTTTTTTCCAATCAATTGAAAGTTTGGACACTAACAATGTACCCACAGATCAACTGATGCAACAACCTACATTATTTCAACCGTTTTCTGATTTCTTGGGGTATTTTGAATCTTCCGAAGATACTTTAGAATGGCCGGAGAAACGCATTTTGCATTAAAACCTGAGTAGCCCCCCTTAACCCTCAACGGTACAGATTTAATCTCAAATTTTTAACTTTATTTCAGCTTTAAATTTCCACCAGAGGTACAGAGTCTAAATAAAACTGTTTAAATTTACCTTGAAATTGTTTTGCTTCGTGTGTAGGAAACAATAAAAATTTAGGTTAAATTGAAAGAAACAAAGAAACTCCTCGTGGAACAGAGCCAGCCCATTTGAAATAAATCTTAAGGCATTATGTAAGGGAGTTCATGTCTTTCCTGAGATGCGAATATTTTTACATATTACTACCATAATTACATCCAATGAAATAGTTAAAGCGTCTATAAAACTTTAACAAAAACAACCAGAAGAGAAGAGCTCTCGATTCCGTAGAAAAGGACGGGCTGGTTCTGCTTTTAGCACAAAGCGTCATCTAGAGAGCAGCTAGTGCCCCAGACACCCAAACAAACCCGACTCCATGGAGACAACTGAGGATGAAATTCACTGACCCATTGCTCACTATGTGGTATTCCATTATAAGTTTTCTTGGAAATTACACCATTACTTAGACCACTTCTTTTTTTAAAGTGCGACCGGGGTTTCGATGAATTATCATCATCTTCAGGCGCAAAATATGATCTATTTATCCGAAATTTCTAACTGCTCTCTCGAGTCTTTTAAAATTATTGAAAGCCAGGACAGTACTCTGATTAATGAATATCTTTACCCATCCTGTTCCCCTATTTTGGCGTCCGTTTTAAAATTCATCAGGTAACTAGGTAACAAGAATAAGATAAATGGTTCATATTTTGCGCCTGAAGTTGATGATAATTCATCGAAACCCGTTTCGCGCTTTTTAAAAATGAAATGGTATGAGTAATAGTGTTATTTCCAAGAAAACTTACAACTGAGGATGCCTAAACGTGAATATGAACTTTATTAAAAAGTACATTTATTATAATAAAAAGAAGACTTCTGCTATGTAAAATTTAAGCATGACAACGATTCGTAGAATACCGAAAGGTTCAAGAGTGATATGTAATAATTAATGAAATCGAAATGTAAGCAATATGAAATCATAATATTTTTCTTCCTAACTTCACTCATGAATCATCTGGGCTGAGATATGTTAACGAAAATACGCAAAGAAATTTTCAGAGGTATTTCTATTTTCGCTCTTACGCCTTATGTATGATGTGGATCAAACGACTTCCAAATTTAAAAAAATAAGTGTAACGCGCGGGTAATACTTGAGAATTTGTAGTACTTTATATCAGTGTGAATCATAATAGACAAAGGGAGCACGTCCTAAGGTTATATAAAAACAATAAAATAGATTTCTTAAATACGCTTATTCAAAAAGATGTAAAAAATGCATTGAAATGTAAAAAATATGCGCTTTTAAAAATTCGTAGGATAACGCTTGGGTGGTGATTTGGTGTTAAGAAATGTGTGTAGAGTAGCCTGATTTATTATACAAGAACTAGTACGCAATATTAATGTCTAAACGTTATCAACAACCACGGTTTATTCTACGAGTAAAGAAGTGATTGTTTTTTGTTATTTAGTGCAATTTATACTGTTCTTGGATAAAGCGTGTTTTTATCTTTTATCGTTGAACTTTTATTTTTCACTTTTTAGATGTGAATCATGTAATCGATTAAATCAGAGTTGTTCGATAAACTTCTTCCAAAAACTTATAACTAACGCCATCTCTTGAGGAAACTGTTTTTTCCATATGGAAATTCAGTTAATCAATTGGTGATGAATAGCGTCTCAGAGTAGAGGTCTTCTTCAGGGCTATATATCATTGCAGATACAATAAATAATTACATGGAGGCATGAAATGTAGTAGCAATGTTTTTTGCGGTAATAAAATAAAAAATATAAAAAGAATTCAATTCTACATAAATGGAAAAGAAGAGACAAAAATTTTGACATTATGAAATATATCGAAACGTTGGAAAACAATTTAGCAAATCATTTTAAGACTTATACTCCGAGACGCTATTCAATACCAATTGATTGACTAAATTTCAATATGCAAAAATAGTATTAAATTTTCTCAAAAGATGACGTTGGTTATATTTTTTTGAATAAATTCCTCGAACAACTCCGGTTTAATCGACTGCATGATTCACTATCAAAAAGTGAAACGTTTTTTCCAAAAACACTATAAATTGCACTAAATAGTAAAAAAAACAAGGTCTCCGTTACTCTTTTAATAAAGCGTGGTTGTTGATTACGTTTAGTGATCATTAAATAATTGAGACCATGGAAAAATAAATCTATTAATTTTTAATCACTTAGGACACGATGGAATAATATTTCAAATGTCTGATTATTGAATATTGGATTGTATTCCGATGCTAACAATTTAGTACAATTTCAAGCCGATCCGAAAATGGGTTGTGGGTGAAAAATCAATTAAAAGATTTCATCAATGGAACAGACAAACAGACGAAGCAAATCAGGAAAAAGCGCATAAAAATAAGTCGGTCATCGAAAAATTGATGCTTTCCCAAAGTATCGCAGATCACGAAATATTTTTTCCTTAAACTGGATCGACCAGCAAGTTAAGATCGAAGAAGATCGATCGAAGCGAGGTAAGAAAAATAATGTAAGATTGAGCTGTTTTTTAGCCACAAAGCATAGCAGATTTAAAAAAAAAATGTTTTTCCTAAAATTGGATCGACCTTGACGCCTTATTCAGCGTAGACGAGTGACACCGAATTCCGCGACACACTTGTGATGCATATTTATATGCACCCAGCCCCACCCCCGCATTCGAGAAGGCGGCAGAGTGGCGATATGACCATCGTCCAAAGCCCCCCCCCTCCCTTCACCCTCCACTTTCCCCCTTCTGAACGCGCGACAGGGCGCCATTAAAATCCCCCTCCCTCAAGGCCCAACGCGCCCCCCCCCCCCCCACTCCGAATAGCCGGGAGATGCGTGACTCACCTCCCGCGTAAACATTCCGAATCTCCTCGCCAGCTCCGCGGTCCGCCTCGTGGCGATGTTGGGGGTGGAGGCAGTGGCGTCTTCGTCCCTCTTCGCTGCGGGGGCGGAGGGGAAGACGGACGCGAACGGGGGCCGCGGGGGCGGGGGGGACGCCGCGAACTTGGCGAAGTTCGCGGCCGAGCCGAAAGATGACGCCGCCGCCGACGACAGATCCCTCTTGTTGACCCTCGCCTGCATCTCGAAGCGCCTCGAGGTCAAACCCGCGCCCTGCATGAAGGCGGAAGAAGCCGAGCCCCCGCCGCCGCCTCCCCCCAGGATGGACGAGGAGAAGAAACTTTCCTCGAGGCGATGTCGCACTTCTGTGGACAGTCTGGATGATCTTCGGAGGCGGGTGAAGGAGGCCGCCTCCAGCTGTTCGGCCTCCTCCTCTAGCCGGAACCACGCGGATTCCATCGCGGCACGAACTTCAATCCGACCTCAACCAAACCGAAGTATATTCTTCCTTCGTTGAGCTACTGATCCTGAGGTTAAAATCGCGAAATGCCCAAAACAAGATCAAGATCAAACAAATCCTTCAAGTGCCAGAGAAGCCAGGAAAGTAACTGCCTCCTCAAAACCCTGTTTTAAATAATTCACTCGCCAGTGGCTTAAGATGGGGCGAGATCTTCTCAACAATTTAAGTCAGCCTTGGGGTTGAAACACTTGAGTGACAGTGACCTAGACACACGAACTATTACAAAACCAAGGATTCTCTTACTGCACCCAGATAGTGTACGAGCTCGATTGGAGGGGAACAAGCGGGTCAAAGACGGAGTTCTCTCGTGCGAAGCACGTGTCGAATGATCGTTCCACAAGGCACGTGGCCAGACCCTGAGAATTTATCTCAGCACATTCCCGCACGGGGACGCACACGAAAGAACTGGGGCCTTGCGAAGGGTGATCAACGAATTCCTGTCGCTGTTGGCGGTATATTGCTATCCTTTAAAAGAAAGTAATCACGTTTAGTAATCACGGCACGTAGTTTAGGCTCACAAAAATGCTCCTCAGCACATTTCCATCAGGTGACAGTTGAAAAATATATCACTTGACACGAACCTATGGCTGAAGACTACTAGCACGTCTCCGTGGTTCTATAACTTTCCAACTCTGTTTCTACTGAGAAGATTTAGCAATTCAGACAGCTCAAAACATAAAGTAAGGACGATGCATAACCGTAGGGACGGCAGACAGGCACTTAAAAATGTATATCAGCACATTCCCCAACAATATAAGGAGACAGTGGCAAGATGTATAGCTCAACAGACACAAATACTTGACTAGTATTAGCACGTGTCGTGGTTTTATTTCTTCCCTCCTCTTGTTCCAGTTGGGGAGATTTTGCGATAAATATATTTTTTTAATTAAACCAGTGCGTAACACAACTGTAGGGCACTCAGTTGGGCACTCGAAAACTTTTTTCAGCACATCACCTCGCTGTAAAAAAATATATATCACTCAACACTTGCAGCTGACGCCGAATACCACGTGTCGTGGGGTGTTCCAGTCCTCCCCACCCCCTCTCTTCGCCACACTCGCACGGTCGACCTCCCCTCTCGAACGGAAGGCACTCGATCACAATATCTCGTCGTCGAATTCCTCCCCAACTTCCTGAGCCCTTACTCACTCCGAGGAGCGCAGAGGGAATCCTTTTCTCCGCTCGCTTCCTTCCCTCGCCTACCAGGCACACAGAATGCCCGCTGCACCGCCGCTACCACCACGGGGCACTACCCCACCTCGCCGCCGCCGTCTCGAATACGCCGCGCCGGGCCGACACAGAAAAACAAACACAACCACTCGCTAAGTCGCTCGCGGGGAGCACGCGCTCCGAAAACGCCTGGGGCTCCCGAAACACCTCGTGGAAGATAGCAGCGACTAGCACGCAGCTACCCTTCTCCCCCAAACCAACCCCCCCCCCCACTCTCTTATTCTATGGTTGATTCGGACCAGCGTTCCTGCGAGGTGAATCCCGGCGTGGACTGCCGTCAGAGAATGGATGGGTTCTCAGGGAGAGGAGGGGTGGGGTGAAGAGTGGTCTCGAGTAAGAGTGAAGGAGAAGAATAATAATATACAGTCGGCGTACCGGGACACTTTGGCTCAATGCCTTTACCTACCCCTCCCCCCAACATTCTCCTCCCCACAGTTTCTCTTCCATCTCAATCTGTTCCTCCCTTCGAGTCTATTCCTACTCCCGCCTCCACCAGCGTACTTTAAGCGTTGGTTAGTAATAGTGATCGGATTACTTGTAACGATTACTTTTGCAGTTATTTTACCCGTAAGGATTAATTTTTTACGAAATGTAATTTCACTCCTTACGGTGCAAGAAGAATCGTTACTTTCGTTGTGGTCGTTACTTCCTCGTAATCGACGTTCTTGGTTATACCCTTATCAGTAATAAAATAGATGTAAATGGAATTTATTGCTTATCATCACTCTATTATGAAACTCACTTTTTACTATCACTTTTGTATGAAAAAAATAGAAACGTCTGCGATGGATATGCAATTACGAATTCAATTATGAATCAAATTTATTCGCTGTTTTGTAGTTATACTCATATCAGTAATGATTCACATGTAAATTGTATTTATTGTTCAGCGTGAAAGTTTTCGGGGTTCGACGTCGTCTGCAGTGATGAATCTACGCGGCAGTAACCCCGAAAACCTCCACGCTGAATCCTCACCACACCGCAAAAGCCTACACAAGGATGTATTCATTATTTATTGCTACTCTTTTAGGAAACTTTCACTTTCTGCTATCACTTTTGCAAGAAAAAATAGAACCTTTAACAATGAGCATACGATGACAAAAGTTGCTTCAGCACAGGTTCTCATTTAAGACAACCCAGCTTTCTTATTCTCTTATTGTAATAAATGCAGCATTTTGTATTGTTTTGATGGAAGCTATTAATACTATTTATTAATTTACTTTACAGCCTGCGTAAGTATTTAATTCCCCCTCCCCTTTCTCCTTTTTCCACTCCCCAGATTCTCTTCCATCTCAATCCATTCCTCTCTTCCCGTTTTTCCTTCAACTATTCCTACTCTCGCCTCCACCTCCACCGGCGTACTTAACTCTCGTCCTTAATGGCCTCCTCACCCACCGCCGCAACACCGTAACGATATATCCAGAGCGTAATAAACCATATTAAGGCCGTTTTACACGGGGCACGTCATTGCGCAGGTTTTCACTGCATTTATTTCTCAATATGGCGCAGACGAGTACGTTACCGCTGCAGACGGTACTCGCAATCAAGCATTACATCACGAAATTTCGTGGTTTGTTGACTGATGCCCCGTTTACACAACGATCGTCGCGACGTTGATCCTTAGGATCGTAACCTCAAAACGTCGTGTAAACGCGCAGAGTTACCATCGTAGGCCTTAGTACCTAACACTGCCGAACTTACGATGGTTAGCGCTAGTGTGCCAAGAAAAAAGAGTTAGGAAATGAAGATCGATGCATATACGATTCTTTCGCGCCGTTGCAATCTTGATACAATAACTGATATTTCATAAATAACTCTAATATATCAAAGATATATGGCAACGATTGAAGACATTATTCAGCAGGTAATGGAAGGACGTTAGGGGAAAGTTTTTTCTGATGTTCTATTTACCAAATGATATCGGATATTCTGTGCAATACCAGTTTTATGCATTTCTTTATTTACAGGTTAACCCATAACCATGTATCCTTACATTATACTTCACAGATGATGGAAAATAACAAACATGCACAAAATGTTAACCAATTAAATCATTGTATACAGGATTTCACAATAAAATTCGCCAGAAATAACCATAACATTTAGATGAGGACATGGAGATGTCAATACTTGTGCCGAATCAAGCCTAAATCTAAGCCTTTTCTAGTTAAATTATAACAGCAATATGTACTGTCTTTAATGCGTGAATATTCTTGAATGTTTTGACATATTCTCTCGAAGAATCTAGTTCCTTAAAGACTTCAAGGACTGTTGTGACTAGCTTTAGTTTTATCTCCTCATAGCTGGGAGTTGAAGACATAATTTGCTCTATGGTAATTAAAAACAAGCAGGTGAGGATTTATATATCTATGACGGGATCCATTAAAAGTTACTAATAAAGGAGATAGGAACAATCTAAATATTAATTGATAATTTTGTAGAGGAATATGCCTTTGTTGGAGGATCCTTGGTCGTGCAAGAGTTCTCAAATTAACTAGGGAAAGAATAGATGAAGTTTTGTTATCAGACAAAGAGATTAATAAATCGTAATTATTTAATTTGAAAAATTTATTTTGGACACGTTCAATCCGGATTGAGTCGATATTATAATAAAGTGACCAGTTAGCAAAATATTCCAATTTGGAACGTAGCAAGGAGACATATCTACCGTATTTACCGCATGAATATTGCTAAACTTTGGACTGATTCCCATAAAGAAACCTACATTCTTTAACGTTTTACCGACAGTTCAGTCTAGTTTTAGTTTTAGCACATGAAAACATTAATATTCTTTTGCTTCTTAATTTCCAGGATTTCAATTTTCTCACGCAGTGTCGTCGTCAGTTGTTATCTGACACAATTCCGCAACGAGGGCAGCACTGAGTTACGATGGTAACTTTTAGACGTGTAAACGTGCAGTAGTCGCGATCAACGTCGGTACGATCATGGTGTAAACGGGGCATTAGCGAGTAGCGAGTCACTTTTTAAAACAAAGAACAAACGAAATTCAGTGGTGCATAGCGTTGTTAACATACTGGTCTTTTTGGTGTAAACAGTTGTTGCTGCGAAACAATTAATTATATTAATACCGCGTAACTGACACATATCGTCACTCAGCTTCTTCAGATTGTTTCTACTGCGACATCTATCGGAAAAAATAGCTGAAACTGGGAGAATGGGAGCTCGGAATTGAGCAAGGGCTATTTTGCCGTCTCGTATCCACACCTTTTCCCATGTATTCCAGCAATTCACCGCTTTACACGACGCAATTTTGGTTTCCCTTCGTACATACGTTAGAATGCGCAACGACGTGCCCCATGTGATTCGGCTTAAGTGCATTCTGCGGAAGGATTTTATGTTTTCTCGGTGAATTACTGCGATGAATCTTTCTTTGGGTCCCGAGCTGGTTAGACCCTTCATTTCGGCCAAAGTTTCAATGAAATACTGTTTCATCGTTAAAGTAGTCATAGCGCCTCGGTAAAAGTAAGAAGAATTTGATAAAAATTTGGTCGCACATTCTTTGAAAGACGCACTTTCCAATGATCCAAAATAAAAGCTATTCCCATATGCGGTTTGAAGATATTGATAGTGAAATAAGGATATTTTAACATGGGCTCTTATAGAGAAAAACGGTTCGGTTGAAGCTTGATATACTCGTTGCACTTTGGCGCATTGTTATGGTATCTCGTCAATTGGTAGACGGCCATTTCGTAATCGACATCTCGTAAATGGATAGTTCGTAACAACGACGTAATCGCGACAATTGGTATAAAGATGTTCCTTAACCGGAAGAGATAAAATTAAAACATCATAAACAAACATTTTAGACAAGGGTAAAGTTAAAACACTATCGAAAACGTGTTTAGAAGATGGAAAACGTTCTGAAATTCACAAGTTTAAGCTACTCTTGCACACTTGGTAATTTGAGTATTAATATTTCTCATACCCTACTGGATTGATTACATCACTTGCGGTTACGAAACGTCTTTATACCAACTGTCGCATTTACGTAATAGTCAGATACGAATTGCCTGGTTACGAATTGTCCCTATACAAAATGTCGGTTACGAAATAGCCGTCTACGTATTGGCGCGAAACCCATTTTTATTGGTTTTCAAAACTGTCCTCGGCGCGGTGATGAGTGGAGAGCGTTCCACTTATTTATCCATTAAAAGTATCGAGTTTATGTCGTCAGTTTTGGTCGTAAAAAACCATTCCTTGTGAACATTTCGTAATTTAATGAATTCCATCTTCAGGGTGACATAGAACCTACATATGAGGGTACAAAACCCACATCTCATAGCTTATTTTTACAAAATCGGTACAATATTTAGAGAAATAATTAGTTTAGAATTTTTTATATGGGTACATCATTGTAGCTACTTCTTTCTTTTTATTCCGGGTTTGCGATTTCGTGTCTGACTGAACGATTCCATTTGTGAGGTAAGAGATTTTTGCATGAACACAATTAACTTTTTTTACCATAAAAAATAATGGCAGAAGAAAGTCTCGTCTGCTCCAGTGGTTGGATAGCTAACGCAATCACATCTGGGGATAGTTAGTTGGATTTCTAGGACGTTCAAGAACTCTTTGGTACACGATAATATTACCTCCTAATCTCTTCCTCTGATGTCATTTCATCTATCATGAAACTTATGTAACTTAGCCTCTATAAATTCAGGTAGAATTTTTTTACGGAAAAAAAATTGCACCGAACATCCGTAGGGATGTATGTGATCCAATAAAAGCAGACATTAGACTCTGTTTCTCCTTTTACGCCAGCGTAAAACTTCTTCATGATGACCCCTAAAGAGAGCTCTAAATTAACGTCTCCCACTTCTAGTCCCATTCGTACTGTGGAGCCAACTTTTATTATCCCACTTCAGGCTTACGCTAAAAGCCTCATTAAAAAGTTACTACCCCGTGCGTTCAGTAGACGAGAAGCCAGCATAAATATTCCGCTTGGTGGTTTACGTTCCTACTACGAAACTTCTTTCCCTACTTTTGAGGAAAAACTGTACTAAGATACACTTTTCAACAACTTACATAATTATTCTTTCTTTCCATGGAATTTATTGCTACATGAAGGTACTCAATATGCAGATAACTGTCTCAAATTATTTCCTTTATGTTCTAGATTTATTTATGAATAAATGAAATAATTTAAGTCATAGACGCGGAGATATCCAGCAAAAATATATAATTTATTTATTCATTTATTCCCATACCACCGAAAACAGCTCTACACGGCCTATTACATCGGGGATATTAAAAATGTTTACAATTTAACGTGCACAAACAACCATGCCCTGGATAAGGGTAACTTGCACGAGCGGGACTCGAACCCGCGACCTCCTGTTAGGGAGGCGAGGACTTTACCACGCCGCCACAGAGGCCAGCACAAGCTATGAATGTGTGATGATCAGTAAGAAAAATTAAAGCTTAAACAGTAATTTTAATAGAAAAAATAACAGCATCATACATGCTTCACTTCCTAACACCCTCTTTCACCATATAAAAATAATAATAATTTCGTCTTTATTAAAAGGGAATTTAGGACTAGATAGTACTTTCTTACAATTTTCTTGTTTCTTTACAATCACATACATCCATGCCCTGGATGGTGATAAATCCACATATGCGGGATTCAAACACACGACCTTTAGGTTGGCAGACGGGATTATTACCCTTGCGTCTCCGAGGCCAGCCAAAAATTTAGGTCCCACCGAGATTTGAACTCGGATCGCTGAATTCAAAGTCCAGAGTGCTAACCATTACACCATGGGACCTTACTATGAATCGCCACTTAATCGTTGAAATTAGGGTCTAAGTATTATGCAGTTACTTTTTAGAGACGAATCTTTGGAGTTCATTGAGAATAAGCTGCCACATGCTCTAACATAGCCGTTAAATTATTCGAAAAAAATCTAATCAAAATATATCATAATGAATAACGGAGACATAATCTTCCACCTCCAATGCTACTCTTTCCACCTGCTTACGTAAGTAATAGTAATAATTACGGCAAATTTTTTATTTAAAAACAGTTTTAGGTAAGATGAAGCATTAATATGTTCATTCTTGAAAGTCAAAATACCGAGATAAAAAGCAGAAGTTTTCAATTTTCTAGTTTTCGTTTTTTTTTTTTTTTTTTGGAGTCCTCTTTCATTTTAATTTATTTAAATATATACCTGCCTAAGAAGTAGGCTATAACCAAAAAAGCATAAATTAATGCTAAATTTAAGAACAGCTAAGCATTTCTTTGCTTTCCTGTAGATTTGGGCTCATCCAATCCTTATCCCAAGACTTTCAAAGTATCACCGTCCATTCGACGATTTTAGCCATTAACACTAGAACTACCGATGGAGTCATTTTGACTCCTCGCCATTTTTATTTCTCTGCCCTGTCTAAAATTTTCCGAATTCCGGCCTGAAATTCCGTGACTTTTATTCATTTTCGACACAAAATAAGGCTGTGCGATCAAAATAATTCTAGAAAATAAAATAGTGCACGTTTTTCAAAATTTACCTTTAACTACCAAAGGGAGTCATTTTGACTCCCTAATGTATTTTGCTTGTCTTTTCACCAAATAGTAATATTTATACGAGTTTTTATCTCTTCTTATGTCAATAATAATTAATATAAATCAATCAAAGGCTTAAATATGCAATTATTTTCCTTTTGGCTCATATTTGCGAGACTTTGAAAGCATTTCTTATTTTACGGGTCTGTGTTTGGATCTACAAACTATGTGAATGTCCTGATATTATTTTACCTTGCGATAAAGTGGTGAATATGCAATTCATAGCATTTTCAAATCCATGTGTTTAGAATCCGTTGTGTCTGTCCCTCCTCCGTTACCCCTTCCTTCTCGCCGCCCACCTTTGCCGCCGCCCGCTAATACTGTGCATTGCGCTGCAGCACTTATATTTCAGCCTTGACTGCGTGGAAGTTGATTTTCAAATATGAAACAGTACCTCTGATATACCGATTCCCCAGAAAAATTGATATACTGATGAGCCAGGAAAATAAATCAGTAGAATGAAATAAAGTTACTGTCCTAGCACGTTCGGCTCTGACAGCGCTGGCTGCCGGGTGCCGCACAGGAAAACCGTGCGCTGTCCTTTGCATTAGTGAATCCAGTGAACTCTCGAGTGGACTGCAAAACTCTTATGAAGCAAGGATTTCATTTTTCCTGACTGGGAGTATGGCTAGAAGAAGTAGGCGAAAGCGTGAAGAAGTCCTATCTATGTTGCATTCTACACCGGAAGGTGAATCGGAACGCGAAACAAAAGATCATTTCGGCTGTGACGAAGTCGAGGATTTTATTCCTCAAAACGTTTCTAGTGAGTCTGAAGATTCAGACGAAACGCGCGCGAAATATAAGCAGTAATTTACATTTACTTTCCCTTTCATGGGTAGTTACAAAAAAAGGTATTATATACGATTATTTATCGATTCGTTTATACTGACTCACATAAAGCGATGTACAATTGTGGAACCACGCAGGCAAAATTACGAAGATTTTACACTTTCCGATGTGGAGCTAGTTGCATGTATAGCCATATTTTATGCCCGAAGAATACCAGGTACAAATGATTACTCTATTGAGAGTATTTGGTCAAACGACTGGGGAATACCATTTTCTACAACGAACGACTAGGTTTGTTAACATTTTGCAATGTCTAAGAGTTGATGAGAAATCTAATTGATTCCAGCGGCTCATAACTGTCAAGTTTACCCTCTTTTCAATAGTGTACGATAGATTCATAGAGAATTACATTGCTTGTTACAAACCTGGTCCGTACATTACAGTTGATGAACAACTTTTTCCCAGTGTAATTAGGTATATTTCACTCTGTACATTCCTTCTAATCCGAACAAATACGGCCATGAATATTGGCTACCCGTTGACAAGGAGAACAAATATCTTGCAAATGCCTTCCCTTATGTTGGAAAAGGTAATTCACTTCATGCAGATTGCCGTTTAGCAGTACTGAAACCAATGCAACCATTTCTGAAAAAGGGCGAAATGTTACTGTATATAATTACTTTACCTCAGTCAAACTCGCTGAAAAGCAAAAAAATCCAGGGTACTAGCATTGTGGGAAAGGTAAATAAAAGAGAATAGAAGAACCAAAAGAGATGAAATCACAAATATGCCACAAGAACGTCTACTCAGTGATAGCCTATCTACTCGTTGGAAAATACTCCCGACTTAGCCGGTGTTCATGGATAGTGTACAATGAGACTACCTAAAACATTTCGCGCAAGACGTTTTAGATAAAGCTCGTCACAGAGTTGGCTGATCCTCATGTTAGATGTAGATAAAAGCGTTGCGTGTCCAATGCCGCAGATTCTTCTGACGGGTTTCTGCAAAAAAATTATTTCCAGGCAAAACGAAAGTGCAAAAATAATCTATCAGTTGGGAATTGTAAGACCTGCCAAACGTTTTTGTGTGGGCAATGAAAATGAACGACAATGCTTGAACTCTAAAGCACCTTAGACAAATGCGTGGCGTATCAAATGCACTTTTTTGCTTTAGTTAATTATCTTCCCAACTACCATGTAGCCTAAGTAATATTTTTGATCATTCAAACAATATGATAAAATGTGTTGAAAAGTCTACGTTTGCTGTTTTATCCAATTCCTCCATTATAATTCTAATAAAACAACATAACATGTAAGAAAAAAGAATTTCAAAGCAACACTGTCGAATCTCGCATTAAAAAAAATATTTTTTTTTGTTAAAACGACGTCTGAAATATTGCAATTATTAACAAAAATGATAAACTAATGCAATCTATCAATAAAAACAGACATAAACAGCAAAAATACACAATAATAAGGTAGGAGTCAAAATGACTCCATTCGGTAGTTCTAGGGGGGGTGACAAGTCCGGTATTCCTAGTGTTAAATAGTCATGCGTTCCTCATATCGTTTTCCTCTTATCCTCATTTTCCAAGCTATACAACTCCTGCTATCGCCGTAAGGTTTACCCATGATACTCAGCTATTCTAATACATCTTACAATAGCTACAGCAAACGACCTTCACCGCATGTTTCCCTAAAAATGACTCTTTTTATCCCACGATATTTGAAGTCACATGCTCTGAGATAGCTCTCAAGTATTTCTTTAAGTATCTCATAAAAAATATACAGCAATGACTAACGGATATATATTCTTCCTCTTCAAATATTGTTCTTCCAATCAACATGCCTAGCAATATTTTTTTCCTAAGTCCTTATTCTTCTCCTCTGAAATTATTTGTGATAGTAAGATTTTGCATGCTCACCATTAACATTTTAAAACATAAAAAACAGAAGTATGATAGGATTACCTACTATTACTTTTTTCATGTACCATTTTTTTCGATCATGGCTACAAAATAAAGTTGGTCTTCAAATATGATGGCAGATTTTTTTATTATAAAAAGAGCATCATACACATATCGACGTTTAGTTTTACATTAAAATTTTGTCTTTCCAGTTTTTAATGTTAGCTCGCTAACTTACTCTACATACTGTGACCTTTTATCTATTTTTATTCACCGTAACAGAAAACGATAAAAATTGGTGGTAGAAAAGGTCGCCGACTTTTCGAGAGAAAACCCTAGACGAGGGAGGGAAATTTGGACCCGACTCAGATCACAATTGGCGAGCAACGATTTCCGGACTCCGAACGAAACTCCGAAAACTAATCAACACGGTTAGTCACCTCTGTCTGAACGAATGAATTCCAACCTCTCTGGTTGGAATGTCCAGCTGAATTGCTACAATATTTTTTCAGCCGTTAATTTTCTTCGGTAGCACTTCAAACCTTTTACTCCCAAAATTTTGAAATGACATGATTTGCTTGTCATACAAATAAAACTAACAAAATGCATTGATTTGAAATACTTAGTGATTATTTAACCAAAATGTGTAACCGAAAAATTTCTGTATCGAACACAAAATGATCTGACGTGATGATCGTATTTATAGGCTTACAAAAGCACGTTCAAACATACATGGGAACTTAACCTTATTCAAAAGACAGTCAACTTTCTTAGGAGAGATGTCCTGGAACATAACTAACGATAATGATAAACGAAGATATCGTATTGTCTACAATTTATTAACCAAGTGCTACACGTGTTTCGATTGTTATACAACCATCCTCAGGTACAGACAGAAACTAACAAAAGAAATCAAATTCCAACAGATATATGTATCGATGGCTACGCTATAACAACACGTATCTCAAATTTGGCTGGTTTGAAACAGGCATCTTAAACAAAGCGTAATAACAATAAAAAAATAAAATACAAGCAAAAAACAACTCATTGTTTGCAAATGAATGCTTCTTTTTCAATTTTATGAACTTTTGGTTTTTAATTTCAGTGTGCAAGTAAGAAATATTAATCGTTTTTTCGCTCTCCTGAAAATCGGCTTTTTTTGAGATACGTGTTGTTAGAACTTAGCCATCGATATCTTCAAAAATAAGAGGGGAAGGGAGGAGGAGGTACAGAATCACAAGAAAGTACATATGTGGTGGTGGAGGAAAGAGGGAAAAAAATATTTGATACATAGTTAGTTTTTTATATAGGAGGTTTAAATAGGGGGAGGGGTGGGGTTGTATTTTCAGGAGAAGGCAAAGAAATAAAGATGGTCTCATTTTGATGAAGGAAGGTCTGTGACGTTGTATTAGTACTACGCATTAATAAACCAATTATTGAATCTCGAAAATTTTTGATATTTGCAATCAAATAGTTACTCTTTTTTCCCGATATTACTTGAAATTATCTCTTTTTTCTTCCTCGCCGTTCGAAATATTTGTACGTTCAAAATTTATTTTTGTATTTTTCTTTTCTTCTATATTGTTTTTTTTCTCACGCATTTCTCACTCCTGTCGTAGCGTTTAAATTTAATTGGGGTTTATATTTATTTCACAATGTAAATTTCACTGCTATGTTTATGATTCCTCAAGTCCCACGCACGTCAATAAAGTGAGCTGAATGGAATTGAATAGAATGTCCCTTTTCCTTCCCAACCGTCTGATTCTACCCCCACATTCAATCCTTCGGGCGAAAGACATATCGTTCCTTTTTACTCGGGCCAACCCCAGATGATCCCTTTCCGTCTCTCCGTCCATACACGCATCTCTCTTCCCCCTAGCTGTCTACCCAACCCCCCCCCCCTATAGACTCGGTTAACAAGCGTCTGCCAGCGGGCATAGCATTCGAATCCACTCTTAGGTACTTATTAATAGGTGTTCTGGAAGTTCTTCTTCCGCCACTCAAACGCTTTACACGAACTTTAGTGCAGGAGCACTGTGACGACTGGACCGCAAAACGACCGAGGAACGACACAGAAAAGTTTCTCTCTCGAGAGAGAGAGACTTCTGCCTTTGTGGGATTACTCCTCGCTTCTAGTTCAACAAAACATTCTGCGATACCTCAAGGGCGTTTATCAGAAGCGAGTTTTCCTCATTATGGACTGCGCAGCGTGCAACCTTTCTTCCGACGATGCCTCATTAGTTTTGAGTTTATAGAGGCAGCTGGAGGTGAGCTCTCATGAAGTATTTTCTATGCTCCATCGCAAGAATAACTGAATAATAAACAAAGATACCGTATTGTCCTCTAAATTCATTTAATATTTCACAACACGCGTTTTGATTGCCTAATTATAATCATCGGACACTGGTTATGATTCTATATATGGCAATAAATAAGGCGATAGTAAGGCGATTGATGGTATACTACCCGATGATGATTTTAAGACAATCGAAACAGGTGTTGCGAACCATTAAATAAAATTAGTACGCAGTATCTTCTTTGTTAATCATTCTATGTTGTTCCACGATATCTCTCCGGAAGAAAGGTGATAATATGCAACAATACTTGATTTAACACGGAAACCTACACTAATTTAGATTGGAAATATACATGCAAATTGTTCTGTAGATGCAACTGACAGTTTAATAGCATATTTTTTAACAATGTGACAAACAGACAGTTAACCAAAAAACGCACAACTAAGCAACCTGATAAGTAAATACGTTCCCAGTATTGCGTTTTTCTATGTTTGTAAGAAAAAAATCATTTTCAAACCTATGCGTACGAGAATATATTTATTTTATTTAGTTTTATCTAGTCTCAATACTATAAATTCTATAAAAGCACGATATAAAGGAAAAGTATTCCTAAAAATCTATTCATTATTACGCAGGAATAATCTACTCAATAATTTGCCATGCTACATCCGTATGAAAAATAATATCCCCAAAAGGGTATTTGTGACATAATGATTAGTGGACTAGAATTGGAATCTTCACAAGGGCTATCTCTTGGCGAGAAATGTTTCTTCAGCCGGTAAATATGGAAAAAAGCCGAACTACATAAACATCACGTATGCGTTATACATTATTACTAAAAGTTAGAAAATTCTGGCAATTTATATAATTGGTGCAATAGCATTGTGTCGAAAGCAGAAAGTTGTTATCGGAGGAAAGTCGCACCACCTTCACAAGTATGACCGTATTATTTTAATTATTTTACAAGTTTCATAACCATGAATTGCATGCTAGTGATTAATCACCCGACCAGGCAAGCACGCAAGAAGAATCCCTCCTCGCAGGATATTACGATTAAATACGAGTTCATCCGAATACGAGTCCATCCTTCTTCAGGAAGTCACAACGGAATCCAGCTCTCTAATCAACGTTCTCATAACCTTGAATTTGGCAACGGAAGAGGTGCAGACAGCGAGGGGGAGACAAACACCCATGGGAACGGAAAGAGGTCGTCTGACGAGGAGAATGGACGATAAATCTTTCCTCTGCAGCGGAGGTATAGTAGTCAAGAGTTACGAGTAGAAGGCTGAATGCAGTACAGGATGGAGGTAAGAATTATTTACGAGGGATGTTACATTTTCATAAGGGGTAAATAATGGAGATTATGTTAGAAAAATTGCGTATTTTCTTTCCTAAATTTTTAACGTTGATTAGTGTCTTAGAGTGTAGGTCTTTAAGAAATTAATGCAAAATTTTTATCCAACGCCTCGGTATATTTTTATACGTCAATCAGGGCTTTTTTCAATTAATATCATTTGTTAATTATAAAAAATACAAAAAATATGCTTAATATTATATTTTATTAAACTTATTATTTATTAAAAATTCATATTATTTGCAAAAAGCCCTGATCAAGGTATAAAAATACACTGACACGTTGGCCAAATATTATGCATTTAGTTTTTAAAGACTCCAAGACGCAAATCAATATTATGTCACAACTTATGGCTTGTGTTAATTTTACTGGTTAGGTTATATTAATGAGCCGTGATAAACGGTGCGAACTGAGAATATTCAAAAATAACACATGACATCGCTAAAATTTCCAAACGGTTTAAAATTTTAACGGGGATGACAGATACTATAATGTGTGGGGTACCTCGAAAAGAGTCCAAAAAACGAGCCTAAGTAGCGAAGTAAATTAAAAGGTTGGGTATAACCTTTTCTGTCGTCAAAAATCAAATAAAAAATTGTATTATGAATGAGGAAAGAAGATCAATTCTTACTCTGCTGATGAATTACTATTCTGCGTTATATTTGACAAAAACGTATGAATTATTTCCTTACCTACCGCAACAGATCTTAAAAGGGATTTTTATTTTTTATCATTCAACTCAAAGAAAAAATATCAGAAAAAACAATCCATGAGTAAATTTTGGGTTCGAGTGCTTGACATCATCCTAAAGTCAAGAAAAATAAAATTTCTGTTCCACAGAGCATTGGCGGATTTAGAGGGTGGGCACGGGGGCACATGCCCAAGGCGCTTAAAAAATGGTCGACATTTTTAATAAAAATGTCATTAAATGTTATATTTCAATATGAATGCCATAAATATTTACACATTAATAATTTTTATTTTAAAATTAAGAATATATTTCGCAAAGTAATTTTTGAATGTATTTTTTATTCCCAAATATTAGAAGATCATGTACCTGTCAGACCCCAGTGACCCCCCCCCCCCCCCCAGAAAACAACTTGGATCCGCCCTTGCCACAGAGCACACAATTAGCAACTCGAACCAGCTGAAGCTCACATTGATACACTAACGATAACATTCCCTTCCCTTAAATGAGTACATTGGTTGGCATTCAGTAAATGGTTTCCACTCATCCAGCATATTAAGTGGAAACTAGGGAGACTTATAGATGGAAAATTGTTGTATTTGTTGATACTAGAGATGTTTTTATTACCGATTTTTGTCGTTATTTACTATTGCGTTATTTTGTCGATCGAGAAATGGGTAATTTTCAGCTCAGTTCCTTTAGTGTGAATTAGCCTTATTTAATCGCTCCTATCGATCCTATTCATACCAAGGAGAACAAAAAAATATTCTTGGTGTCGATATGAAGCTTCAAATTTACTAACTTGGCCTGACAGCTTAATTAGGTAGTTAAAATACTAGTTCAGAGGATCCCGTTTTGAGCCAACAGTAGGCCAGACAAATTTCTAATAAAAATCTACATGAGAGTAATTCAGGAATAATGAGAATATGACGAAGTTTACTTCCTCCAAAACATTTTTCACAAATTTGCTCCAGTCACAAAAAAAGATGAAATGGCCTACTACAAACTATACTCTTTCAACTAATCAAAAAATTAAAATGTGTAAGAAGCTTTATTTCATAAAAGAAACGATTCCGCTGTATATCAAACGAGACAGCTATTTTCATTTGCATAAAAAACAAGTTGCAGTAAAGGTATCGCGACAAGTACATTAACTATCGGAATCTTTACCGTGTTCTTTAATTTGTAGCTTGCTCCAACTTTTTGGGTACAACTTCAAGTCACAATTACAGCGGAACGAAGATTTTCAAAGAGTGAAGCATTTTAATGCCTTTTTGATGGATTACACGTGCATAAAAATTGGAAACAATCACATGTCCTATGTAAAAACGTGACCGGTACTGAGTCAAAAGCTTAGATCTCAAATAAAGATTACACGTGTCATATTCAATCAAACGTACCTGCCAGCATGAGCCATGAAAGCTGTAATCAAGAGTTACTCGAGTATTATTCGGGAATAATGAGAAAAAGCCAAAAAAGTTTATTTCTGAATCTACATCCTACTCCTCAAGCCGCTTCAATGGACGAATGGCGGAGATTTTTTTTAAGAACAACGCGGAAATTTGTTCCTCAGAGGAAATCCGTAAGGTGAGTGACTGTGAGCGTTATTTTCCTAGTTTTATACATTTTCTGCTTATTTCTTTGGTGTGAGTGGGTCACTGGTGTAAGCTGAAGCTTTGCAAACCTGAGTGCGTGTGATTAAGACCTATGTGGAAATTTGTTCCTTATAGAAAATCTGCTGGGTAAGTTAGTGAGCTTGCGCGATTGTTTGTTTAATAGTGTTTCAGCTTAATTTTTGTGTATCACCCCACTGTCTTCCATCTAACTTTCCACCCTCCCCCACCTTTTTGCCCAGCAAAGCTTACTGCCTTGAGGAATTTATTTTCTTTCAACTTGTGATATTGGATGTCAAAAAAATAATTTAATTTATTTAAAAAGGGGTATTCGCATATTGAGTCCTACCAAGCACGTATTATATTTCTTAATTGTTCGGGGGAAAATCAAATTCCTATTTCTAATTCGTTTGGCAAAACTTATTTTAACTTAACTCTTATTTTATAGTTTCAGTTGGACCTAGAAATATAGTGAGGTTCTAACATTTTTCTCCAAGTGACATCAATTCTTAATTATCTACTGCCTAACTCGTAGTCTCCGAGTCTCTAGTGGTTACCAGCGTAATTGGTATGAAAACTGTGTAACACTCTCTGTTCAGTCGTAGCAGTTTATGACGAATTGCGCAGCCTTCCTTTGTATCGGTCCGTTTCACATGGACGCGGACAGTCCGTGCTACGCGCTACGCACACGGGTAAGGTTCCATTGACGTTAGTGGAAGCTTACACATGAGTGCGGACCGTCCGCACACGGATTTGCTATCCGCGTGGCCACTTCCGCCCCTCGGATCATCCCCGCGCTTACGGGCCACAGGGACTGGTTTGTGCTTACATATGAACGCGGACGGCTGACGCGAACCAAGCGGATTTTTCGGTAGAATCAGAGCGAGCTTAACAGAGCTGGATATAACAGTGCGAGTGCGTCTTTTCACAATGGATAGTCTAATTGACACTGGGTAAATAATTGAAAAAATTATATTCAACAGCGCGTAGTCCAGTAAATATGGTCACTACAGGGGGCGCGCGGAAATTTGTTCCTTAGAGAAAATCTGAAAAATGGTGAGTGAGTGAGCTTGCGCGATTGTTTGTTTCATAGTGTTTCAGCTTAATTTTTTATCACCCCACTGTCTTCCTCCCTTGGCGGGCCCGCCTTCATTGCCAAACATTGCAGAACCACAATTGTAACTTTTTTATTATATCATAAGATGGCATGGTCTTGTATGCATCTATAATCAGTTTAAATAAAAAATTCTTAAATTTTGCATTTAACTTAATTATTTTTCATTACGATAAATGCATAGGTCGCTCAAAATGTCTTTCGCGCCCTTAAGTTTTTGCCGTATCCGCTACTGGGTCATCATCCATCCGATATCTAAATAATATATATATATATCAAAACACGCTGTTATTACACGATAGATATTATGACATTACACAGACATCCAAGTTGTAATATCTGTGGTATTTAGAAGGCTTTTATTTCAAACGGTACCCATAGGTAGCATTTGTTCTGAATAGAATTAAAGAGCACAAATGTTTTACTTGTATGAATGGGGACTACCAAAAATAATAATAAACACATCAATTATCTACTCATTAGGCGTTGCGAAGATATCTAAGAGATGTTGCAATATGGACCCCCTTGTCCAAAGCGGCTTTTAATGTTCTTCGTGCCACAATAGAGTGCACGCAAAGCCTCCTATGACGGGCACTTTTCTTCCGCTTATTCTAACCTGGTATACAGCAATTGCTTGAATTGCATTTGGCAGTATGATGTACTTCTATCTTGGCAAGCTGCACATAGCTGAAATTGTGCCGCGGACGCGGACGGGTTTCGTCCGCGCCTATGTGAACAGCGGCGACGGCACTCCGCGCCCCGCGCGCGGAGCGCGAAAAGCGGACCGTCCGCGAACATGTGAAACGGGCCTCGCGCATCAAGTCTTTCATCGCCGGATAACAAATTCACGCTGCGTATGCCAAGCGCGGTCTGAATAATGCAAAATATCTCCTCTCTTTCAAATTTTTCATTCAAAAAGCTTCTCACCAGTAGCTCGACGAACCTTAGCTTCTTCAAGCCTATGCCACAAATATTTCTTAAATGAGTTCCCCACGATAGTCTTGAAGCTATCGTAACAATTGTTTGTTAATCATTAGTTTTTTTCGTATTTTTGTATGAATACTTTGTTCCCCCAGTACCTATTGTCAACTGAGTTTATTTATTTATTTGTTTATGGATACGTTTAATTTTGATTTAGTGTTATAAGGAGAAATTCAGTTTTTTTCGCATTGCTGAATGATTATTTTGTTAAAACCATGTTAATTGTGAAATGAGTTTGCTGATTTATTAATTTATGGAAACTTTTAATGTTCATTTAGTGTTAGAAGAAGAAATTAAGTGTTTTTTTCACATTTTGTATGATACATTCGTTACCCCTATGTGTATTGTCAACGCACACCTTGTAATTTAATACTATGCCCTAAAGGAGTGGAGACTCGTAGAACAATAAAAGAATTTATATATAACTCCCTGATATTTCACTGCATCTGTTGCCTTTAGACTAACTTTAGAAATTACAGCTTCAACACATTGAAGAACTTGCTTCCTGAGAAAAGATGGAGAATTGATTACGCTCAGCATTGTTGAACGATCTCGGCACGCCTCAGTAATGTCAAGCCCAGACCATCTCACGTGCGCATCCCGCTGTTCCAATTTCCACCGCCCCGTATACATGACTCTCTTGTTCTCCCGGAAGTACCCACCCCCTCCCACTCCCACTCTCTCCTACCGCAACCCCCCCCCCTCCATCGCCCACTAATTTCACTCCCACGTCAGTAGTCGATCCTCTTCCTTGTAAAGTCCTCCATCATCCCCATCAACTGCACCCACTACATGCTTCAACTATATCATTACTGCCATTTAGAACAACGAACGCGAGGAAGATAAAAGAGGAAAGACGCCGAGATGTCACTCCCACGCGTTTAATTCTTCCATTAAGCCTCGCATTAACGTCACCTCAATTTGCGTATTCTCCAGTTTCGTATCCTTATGGCGGTATGCCGCGTGTAGTCTTTACTTTAAATCGTTTTTTTTTGTGGCCCAATATCTGACACTCTAAGGGCCAGGATAATTAGAGAGCGGGTTACGTCACAACATACCTTGAGCGACTCAATGGTGACGTGATATTGTGTCACGTGACTAGCATACGCTATGTGAATTGAACACTATTGCTGTGCATGAGGGTACTAAGAACAATCATTGAAGTGAAGCTCAGTAACCTTTCATTGGTGAATAAGTTACAAATATTTTTAATAAATATTGTATTTCATTTTAATGGGTGCCTCTTTTTTCTTCCCGGACATAGTGATGTGTAAATTTCCTGTATGATTCATAAGTTTCGTACACGTGTTTACCAAAGAGGGTGCTTGCTATAACCGCACTCAATTAACCCTTACTCAATGGTCAGGACGCGCTGCTTTATGTAACAAATAATAATATACTTAACAAATAAACTCTTCCAACAGTTTGTTCGTGAATTCTTAATGAAAATAGCCAGGAAAAAAATTATACACCATAGTCAAGGCTCCACATACCCTCTCCGTAAAGGATTTACGACTGTGGGTAGAAGTATTTAAGAAGTCATTACAGTTTGGAATCCCAATTGTCTGGTGGGAGTAATAAACGACTCCAACGTATGCCCTTGTAAAGTAAAATGCTTATAACAAGAAAAGCAAACATACTATTGCTCCCATGTGTGGGCAGCATTGAACATACATATATTTGAATGGTGTATTTTCGAAAAAAAATTAATTTGTATTTTGTATTGGTAACAAAAACTATTTTTTAACTAAAACATATACCTATGAAAAGTATTTCGCACTTTCGAAACACATTCAAAATCGATGTACATAGTTTAAACCAGTTCCTATTACACGGCCGTTGCCGCCCGTATTTGTTTGGCCAGCTGTACACACGATGGATTTTTCACTCAAGTAAAATTTACTTTCAACAGCAGTAATATAATTAATAATCAAGTATGTTACAGATTACACCATTGATGGAAAAAAATTACGCCGCTAATTTTCTGTCCACGGTAATTGTGCATCCATTTACTTCCACTTTCGCCGAATGTAATTTTGCCGTCTAACAGAGGGCATATTTCCAAAAAAAGATTAGAATTATTATAAAATAACTGCTTTTAATCAAATGTTAGCGACATTTAATAGGATGCCAATTGCTATGCTCATTCGCCGTTCTCTAATTACAGTCATTCAAAAATTAACTCATTGAGGAACGGCGGTTTAAAAAATTATAAAACAACTGTCTAATATAAAAAAATGAGTCACCCTTAATAATTGAGATACCAATTGTCATATTCATTTGCCAATCTCTATACACAGGCAAGCAATCATGAAGTTCTTAAATTACGGCGATTTTCAGTTTTCTTTGAGAAATCTTACAGATGTAGCCGCTGACGCCACTGGAATAATTTTTGAGATGACAATGGCTTTATCTGTTTATATGATTCATTTTTTATTTTTAACTAATTTCAGGCATTCAGAGCTCACTTTCAGAGATATCTCTAAATGGTCTCAGTCACCATATCATCATATACCACGGCCTTTTTCTTCAGTACTTTTAGAATGGCAATATGTTATTTAAATGTATAAATTTAATTATGCTCCGCAACGCCGTAGCCTAGTTCACGTTCGATAAATCCAAGTCCAATTATTTAGTTACTGAAATATATTTCCAATAAAAAAGGCTACATATTAATGCATTGTATTACTTAGAATTGGAAATTTTCAATTTCAATGTCCGGGGTATCTTAAATTTTAAGAAATAATTTTCGAAATTATGATTGCATTCTTGTATTTGTAATTCCAGTTTCAGGAGCGAGTTACTTTTATTATTTGAAACATAATTTAAATTTATTTTCCCCGTATCGGATTATTCCGTATCTAATTCTAATCTGCCGTAATCTAATCTATCCTAAATCCCTTTAAAACAATTCCGACATCACCCCCACGCGGTTCGCGTTTAATTTCGCCATTAAGTGTCGGATGAACGTCATCTCCCTTCACGTCTCCTCCAGTTTCATCTTCCTAAAGAGGCACATTCCAAGGTCTCCACGCGTTGACGTAAAGTGGTTAAATTGAATTATCCGCGTTTCCCTTTGATTAATTGATTGAAAACTTCTTCTTTGCGCATCGAGCTCTCTTTGGACAAGGTAGACTAATCAATTCGAAGACAAAATTCTAACTCCACACAAATTGAGACGTCATTAGAGAAAATAACTCAACGCATCATCATCATTATAAGTCAAAAACTGTGAGATTGATTTGACGAAGCTGCATCCTATCTGCTAGACGCTTCATTCCGACATATTTCTTCTCTTTTACACATTTCCAACCACCTGTCCTGTGTAATTCATTCGGGGCCGTCACTTGCCCTTTTTCCCGTCCACCTGTCCTTCGACGATTGTCTTCATCAGGTCATCATCTCTCATGATTTGACCAGGTAAGTTTTTCCGTCTTCTTCTTAGGGTTTTCAGAAGTCTTCTCTTCGTACTTCCTCATCAATTTAACCCATAACCAAATTCAATAAATTCATCTCGATTTGCGTCTTCTCCAATTTCATCTTCTCAGAAGCGCCATCTCCAAGGTGAATCGTCTTAATGCGGCGAAGCGACATCAACGTAACGCGGTTAAATTGATTTAGCTGCGCTTCCCGTTGATAAATGGAGTGAAAACCTCTTTGGGCGCCATAATCATTCCTCGGAGGAAGTAAAATTTGCGAACTTGTTAATCGAAAAAAAAAACTATATCTACACAAAGGGAGACGTCATGACAGGTAAGAATAACTTCACGCTCAACCAAATTTATCAACGTCATCTTCAATTACATCTTCTCCAATTTCATCTTAATGGTGGTGCCATCTCAAAAGTGAGTCTTTCTCAGGCGCTGGTGTAACGTGGTTAAGGGATTTAGCTGCGTTTCTCGTTGACTTTGAAGTGAAAATTTCATCAGGCGCTCCGAAGCTTTCACGAGCTAGGTAAATTGAGGAAACTAGTACTTCAAAGAAAAACCCTTGCTCTACACAAAGGAGGACACCATGACAGATGAGAATGATTTGACTAAGCCAAATTTATGAACATCATCTTGATTTGTGTCTTCTCCAATTTCATCCAGAATCCTTTGGATGGTCTTTCTCTACATCCCTCGTAGTTATCATGAGGAGATCTCAAGGACAATGATATAATCTTTCTAGTGGCGCTATATATCTATATCTAGATATATCCAAATTTAGACGTTATAATCCGCTGAAACAAACGTGGTTAACAAATTTAGCCGCGTCTTTCGTCTACTAACATGTGAAAAATTCATCAGACGCATCGAAGCGTAAAAATGAACGAGGTAAAATGAATGAAATCACTGTTCAAAAAAATCACAAACTCACCACAAAGGTAGATGCCCTAACCGATAGACTAATAATATTAAGACATAGTCAAGTTTAATAATGATGGGACCGCAATAGCTTAAAGATGTATCCCGATCGAGAGGAGCAGGTGCCCTAAGAAAATAGTCATGTTAAAAACTGATTTTGGAGTTGATTGCACCCCTATAATTTAACTTTTGCTCACACAAAAATACCGTTGACTTCCACGCAAGTCTTTTCCCTTCTGCTTTTTAAAAACTATCTACACTTAAAATACCGGATAAAAGCATATTGCCGAAAAACGTAATAGATTTTTTTTCATTGGAATTATTGCAGTACTCAATTTTTCCCACAACTGCTTTTAATGATAAATCCTACGTCTTAGGTCACTTAGTTCGCTTAGGTCGGATAAAGGTAGATTATTATCGGATCTAAACAAAATAGATGGCAATAGAGAAGAATCAAAGGACATAACTATCATAGGAGTATTGGTGATTGTTTTTCGGGTTCATTCCGTGGACGCAAAATATGAGTCAACGCGGAATGAACCCGAAAAACAATCACCAATCAACTCACCGCAGAAGCCTTCGTAATAATTTCATAGGAGTATTGATTAAGATAGAGCGTTACACTCATTAAATCGTGGCGGCTTTTTTGTCGTACTTTAGGTAGACGCGTGGTGCAAGTTATGAATCTGAATTAGAATTAAGATGTATAGGAAAGGGGACAAATAATTTTCCATTCCCTTGCATGGTTATTTTCTTTAAATGGGCTATATACAATTTTTCTTTAAGGATGTCTATATAGAAGCTGTTTTTAAAATCTTGGAAAGTACACTTGACTAAATCATAAAACCACCGTGTGAGTTGGATTCTTTACACGGCAAAGGTTTTTATAGAAGCCAAAACTGGAAAATGGTTAAGCACAACCTATTAAATGATTAAAAAATAATTCAACAAGGCATGAATAAAGAAGTGCCAAAAGTACAATTGTAGGTGATATAAAATATAAATATAGGTTCCATGAAACAAACGCATCAATAGAAATAGAAGTGTAGATATTCCGAAGTATAGGTAGGTATACATATTACAAAAATTGTAAAAGTGAAAAAATAAAGGATTTTATCCAATCCAAAGGACATTATAAGTGCTTAAAATATAGATAAAGGAAAAATGAGATATATAAATATAGAGCCCATTCAAAGAGCTCTAGAAATCGCAAAATGGAAAGAGTTGCATTTCAAGAGATAAAAATAGCCTCTCAAATATTGAGAGAAAACCAGGAATAAAGCATAATTTGATACACTAATACCGGAAAGAATTCATTGATTGAATACTCTTCCAATAAGCGTTATCAAGTCAGAAAGAGAGAAAAAAATACATAAAAAATAAATTTATGAACGAGAGAAATCAAGGATACAGTTTCTTCCGGTCTCGATACGATTTTTGGTCTGGTTCCTTACACGATTTTCGCATTCTTTAATTTGCCATACAATGTATGCTCTTCGAATCTTACTCATTATTTCCTTCATCGGTAAGTGTTTATAAATCACTCGATTAATAGACCAATTTATAAAATGGCGTTAAATTAATATCGCCACTTAATTTTACCCTTAAAAACACATGACTATATTTCAAAATTAATTAAAAACGTGCATTGAAATGACGTTGGTTAACTTGCGAAGGCTTTTTCTATGTATTTCTCTTCTTTCAACTCTGATCAAATACCTAATTCATGGTTTTTTAGGAAGGGAATTACAATGAGATATTTGAGTGCAAAAGTAAGTACTTATTACTTTAGTATAAATCAAAATATTAAATAAATTCTCTTTCATAGAAAATAGGAAACTATATCTGAAACCTTAAATTAAATAGTTTTTCCAATGCTAAACCCAAACTTGTACCATATATCTCCCATAGTAAATGGCTATAAATTATTATTTCAGGAAAAAATATACTATAAAAAATGACTATGTTGCGCATTCTTTTTCTGATACTGATTTTTCTGATCGCATACTCGAACCAAGAAAGATTATAGTACTGTTGCGAAATATTTTATTACACAATCCGCATTTCACATTCATTTGCATCTCTGAACTGGCGGCAAATTTAATTTCATTCAGCATTAAGTCTTCCTTCCTATACTAATTGACTTCCCGTCCCAAAATTACTCACTCTGTTGCATTAGAAATAAGGTTCACAAAAGAAAAATGATGGCTAAAAACTCACCTACTACCCGCCTGATTCATCTGTGACACCAACTCACGTTGCACACAATGGCTGGCGTCGAAGGTTTTCTTCACTATCGACGCCGCTGTGTAAGAAGTAGGTCTAGCATATATGAGTGCAAACATATACAAGTACGATTTTAAACATCTGCGCGTGGTACCGAATTTGAAAGTGCAATTTTGGTTACTTCGATTGGAAATATTTTACCCATATTATTTTTATGTTTGAAAGAAGTGGATGAATGGTAATTTGTGTAACATTCAATGTAAAAAATATAAATTTGCACATGTATAAGTTTTATACATGTTGATTCTGTCCATTTATTTTATTATGCTGAAATAGGGTTGATATGCAGACGGACCAATTAAATTGGAAAAATCAGACACATGACGGCCAAATGAAGACAAACGTTGAGGTACAAGTAGATGGTAAGAATGGAAAAGGAAGACCTCGAAAACATATATGGAACAAGTAAATAAGGATGTGGAAAAGAAGAATTTTACAAGTGCGAAAATATTATCTGATTGTAGAATTGAGTGGAGAGCAACGTAAAAGCAAGCTACGTTAGGATTATAATAAACTTGTTACCCCTCCTCAGTGTTAACCTCCCTCCCCCATCATCAATACCTCCTAATTCCACACCCAGATCCCAATAGTACGTGACCTTCACCCTTTCCACATTACCTACTTCCCCATGCCCCACATTGCAGTATAAAAATGAACTTTGGCTTGTTTGGAGATGGCATTCTAGCTTGAAAATGACATAGAACACGTCGAAATCGGGAAATACATGAATAAAAAAATGGAGGTAAAGATAAGTGTAGATATTACGAAGTATGGGTATACATATTACAAAAATTGTAAAAGTGAAAAAATCCTAGCTTCAAAATGACATAGAACACGTCGAAATTGGTCGCAAAAAATATAATAATTGTGTGGAAAGTACAAAGTGATTTTATTTTATTTTGTCATGTATGACTTTCAGTAAGTTAATTCACCAACCATCAACTTCATACGTTAGGATTGTTGACCAGTGATGATGATGAATGAAATTAGAGTTTTCAATACTGACCCCTGGTTATGGTACAGAGGAGCCACTATGAGTGCTCTAATATTTACTCTAAGAACTACACTATTACGTCACGTTCTTTATGGTCAATCCCCTCGGTGTAATGTTGGAGAACTTAAGCGAGCTGAAGCCAGAAAGGTCTAAGCGATCACCGCCTCCTAGAATGGGAGGCTCTTGGCCTCACTTAATACGTGAAAGTTGGGTGGGTTGCGAGTTAACAGGCGTAAAATTAATTTCGTTCCTCCTATGGGTCGTATGTAGCCGATGCGTAGCAGCACTTACCTCCCTTTGAGTGTTAGTTGTGGAAGGAGAAAAATGCGAACGATAATACGGGAAAAGAAGCTATTTTAAATTCCTCCCATTTAAAAAAAAGATACATATCTTTGAATTAATCATTAAGTTATTCAATTCAAAACTATTTTGGTGATTGAAATCTTTTTGGGCTATTTCACCGCATCATAATACTGATGGCCTCAAAGTCTCCCGACCACAGTAACCGAACACGTAGTTTTGTTCTACGTAAATTTTGGATTTTGGGACTTGCAGAAAACAAAAAAAAAGCTATGAGCGAAGACTGGTCAGAAAATCAATAGAAACACAAAAGTAGGAAAGAAGTCATTTTAATAGGGGCAGCGGCTTCAAAATAAGCCAAACGTTGCAGCCTTTGAACTCTTTAAACAGAATCCAAACCGTAAACCTCCCACCTTCTTCACCTTCCAACATTTACAGCGCCTATTACATAGTTGCGAAGAAGAATCCATGCTTCACTTGATTCCCTTGAGAAATCCACCATCATATATCGAGAAATGTTAATAGGGCCATCTAAATATTGACTCAGTGAAATAACCCTAGAATTTTTTGAGCACCATGACGACCACCCGCGAAAGTTTTCATGAAGAATCAAAAACTATCGTTCTTTTGTATCTTCTTTAATAAAAACACATCTTACTATTTGGTCGTTCACCTTGACTAGAAATACACTGTTAATTAAACGAATTAGGGTGATGAATGGGATAGGAAATGTGAAGGAAGGAGCCACCCCCTTCCGTAGCAAAGAAACTGCAAGCTATAGAGACGATATCTACAGCTCAGAAGTAGACTGAAGGATTGGGGATGATCGGATAAATTCTGAGCATATGGTGGTTAACTTTGAGAAAGAGGAAAAATATGTTGACAAGCTGTCTATAAGATGTATTACAACACAAAACTTTTAAAATCACGTAAGAAGCTTTAAATGTGAATCGAGGGCTTTCACCAGGGGACAGTTAGCTTAAGCCTAAGTTGCTATATTTTCACACATTCAGGGCTACTTTAAGCCATTTTATTTTTAATGGCCACCTCTTGCTAAAAGAATTTTTGTTAGTGGGGATTAAATGGATCACCCTTAACGCTAATCACAATTATTAGCATCATTCTCATAGTTACACCTGAACTAAAGGAATTTGCTTCTGTTAAATAATTTATTGGAGATAAATTACTTCCCCTTCCTCCAACTATTCATACTTAATTCCAATCTACGCTTCAATTACAACTGAATCTTACCCCCCTTTATTCATGAAAGGGAATATATGCAAGCTCATGTACTTCTATATCCCTGTAATATGAGAAAACGAACGCCTCGGATTATAAAAGAATATTTCCAGGAAACAATGGAGGGTTCGGTTTTTCATTTAATGCGTCAACTTTTTATATTTCATAAAATTAACCCTGCAAATGGAGGTTCTGAGAAATATCTTGTCCACCAAAAAACAATCCCTCAATTGAAGTTTGATTTTGCTGCGTTTTTATTCATCGTGGATCACAATTAATCGAAATATGCCGGCCTCGGTGCCGAAATATATATTTGCCGGGCTCGGTAGCGATGGGATAAAGTCCTCGCCTGCCAATCCGTAGGTCGTGGGTTCGAATCCAACCTGGGTAGACGGTCCCTATCCAGGGCATGGATGTTTGTGTTGTTGTTTATCCTCCGTTGTAAAGGCCCTAAAGTGCTGTTTACGGGGAAGTTGGAAGTAAAAAAAAATATCCATTAATTACCATTAGTAGCTAAATATTCTATCATCCAGGAAATATAATCATATCATAAAACGCCAGGAAAATTACTGGTGCCATTAATGTCGGAAGCAATTGCGCGAGTGGTCTGAAAATCATGTAGGCAGTTGAAATGGATAATTGAGTTAACCTTTATTATACGCCCTACTCTCTATATTTTTTTACAAAATTGGGATTGAAAAAAGATCATAAAATCCGTTTTAACTATATTGCTTTAATAAAGTTATTAAATGTGAATTGATTAATATAAAATTAATTAAATTGTCTTACTACTTAAATACACGGAGAAAGGCCGCAGACATTAAACATGACAAACTTGAAATATGGCGTGATTGAAATTGTTAAAGTAAAGAAATTTCTTCTTTGCTCTCTGAAAAAAAGACTCTTTAACAGAATTTCTATGAACACAGTTATTTTTCACGAGTGTCTTACCAGTGAGAGCCCACTCATACAAGAGCGATTTTCGGCCATTTTCCATAGCTCCACGATTGACAAGGTAAAATATGTGACCTAGTAACGAATTTATTGGACTGACTATAGCAATTTCGTTGTTTATAATGCCTTATATTTTGGTTGGAAATTTTTACTTCCATGAAATTCAATACTCAGGAAAAATGATGTGTCAGGACTGTAATAATGCCCTTATTCATAAGTTTTCACTTTGCCGGGGATCGGATTGGTATGGTGGCTAGAAAGTTGGCTTCCCACCCCGTTGGCTCGGGTTCGAGTCCCTTCGGTGGCAGAGATTACCCGTTCCCAACTAGATTGTTGTGTGGAGGACATTTCAAGCGCAACACTCCGTCCGTCGGATGGGACGTTAAGACGTGGTCCCATTGGCACCTTTCGCTAAGAGTATGCTAATACCAATGCCGGATTTCTCTCCATCCTTCCTCACCAACCCCTAACTCATGGCGCAAATGACTTAAGCTGTCTGTCGCCTCCTTCAGCAGATTAGCACAGGCGAAGAGAGCACTCCACCAAAAGAAAGACCTGCTCACCGCGGGAAACTTAAATATGGAAGTAAAGAAACAATTTATAAGAACCTACATTTGGAGTATGCTCCTATACGGAAGTGAGCCATGGACAACGACTGAAGCGGAAAAAGCAAGGATAGAGACCTTCAAAATGTGGTGCTACAGAAGAATGATGAAGATCGAATGGATCGACCGAGTTAGTAATGAGGAAGTCCTGAGAAGAGTAGGAGAGAAGAGAAGTCTCATGAAAACCTTGACAAGAAGACGGAACAACCTTATAGGCCACATCTGGAGACATGATGGCCTGATGAAGAATCGTCGAGGGGCAAGTGGATGGCAAGATCAGAAAAGGAAGACCTCGAACAAAATATATGGAACAATTAAAGAAGGATGTGAAAGAGAATAAATACGAAGGTGTGAAAAGATTAGCTGATAGGAGAACTGAATGGAGAGCTGCGTCAAACCAATCCTAGGATTGTTGACCAGTGATGATGATGTAATATTTATATCCTGCCACGTGAACGGCGGTAAAATTCCCAGGAATTGCGTTGAGCAAATATTCCCCGGAACTGATAAACAAATCACGGACCGCACTTTGGCTTTCCCGGACATTGCGCATACCAATAAGCTATCCACGTTATGGTGATTGTACCGAGGATAATGGTTATCAGTGTGAGGCCCTTGCGGTCCATCCAAGATAGCAACGCGAGGGAGAAAGAATTTCCAAGAAGCCACAACTAGTTGGGAGTCTCCGACCTGCACCAAAGCCGTGCATGGTGTTACTGTGTAAGATTTAAATCCTGCCGCGAGAATGGATGCGAAAGTCACGTGATACGGCAAGATAGAAAACTTCATTGCTCAGTGGATCGGACAGCCAAAATTCCGTAGATCTATTCCCGGTTCAGGGGAGTTTAATTTAGCTAGTTCATGTGAATTTACTAAGCTGTTTCCATTGCTCATTATAATACTGAGGTTGGGGTTTCAATCATGGCCTCGGTTATTGAGTACTACGCAGTCCTAATGCACGCCTTGTATTTATTCCCTTTTGGAGTGTTAAGTATATGGAGATGAGGCTTGAAACTGTGTCGTTGAACAACTTATAAATCGTGCATTAGGCACAATGTTCGACCTAAGTTCTCTCTGTCATTCTAGCAGTAGTACTTCAACATAAAAGGAGCTATTTCATCTGTTAATAAACCGCATTAAACGGTCTCACTTAAAAGGACAATCAGGACTGTTGAGTTCCTATAAATACAGGTATGCGTCTACCTTTCTCCGTAAGTTTTCAATTTATAGCCTATATCTCAGAAGTTCCCATCTCCGAAGTAGGGTGTATTGAACTTAATTTTCATTAGATTTAATACTAATCAAGAATAATTATCAGTATTTAAAAAATATATTTTGACGCTTTTTATGTACTTCATTTTTCCATTTCCAAAGAAAATACTGACGTTGGTGTTTCAATGTAGGCCTAGGCATCACTACACGTGCACAGCCACCTCGAGCTCCCTAAAGTATACTTTCTCTGAGGCCTGTGCACGTAAACATAATTTGCCAACATCTTGCACACTGCCCGTATGTGTTGGATACTTCATGTGCATCGATAACAAAGACGGCATTGCGCAGTGTAAAAAACGTATTTATAAAATAATTGGCTAAAGAAAGAAACAAAAAGGCTCAATCTTATAGTCATATTTCTATGGTTACTCGTGCATTAAAATGTTTGAAAAAAACACGTAAAGGAAGAGAAAAAGACGGCTCTTGCCTATAAATAGAGTTTGTTTGTTAATAAAAGAGTCTGTTTTAACTTTAAGCACACGATTTAAGTCCATTCTCCGTAGTAATATATGGAATGCACTCAAAGAAAGAATCCTTTCAGTGCACCTCTTGGAGTGCCCAGCGGTTGCATAATAAGAGTCATTCGTAGCAATATTTATTAATTTTTCTTTCTGGTGATTATTTTCTATCACTTTTATATCTATTATCCAGATATAAAAGTGAATGAGACCATGTTGCATCCACACGCTTACCGCGTCGCCGTACTCTCCGCCGCCGCCGGCCAGAACCGGAGTCAACTTCACGCTCGAAAAAACGATTTAAAATTCGGAGTTGCAAGTTGGTGCAAGGTTTGACTTTAGATCCACAATGCAGAAGCTTCATAAAACTACGTGGTATCAGTCACTTGGCGGAAGTCCGTGGCAATATCTACTTTTTCTCTAGGTTTATGTAAAAAAATGGGCTGAAAACAGGCTCCGCCATTTTGTTATTTATCTATGGTTATTGATGAAACAAAATCTTAAAAAAAACCCTCAAATGGAATAAAAAGAAGTTTAAATTAAGATGGTATAACAGTTTTGTCCATAAAAGTATTCATGAAACCACTGCACGAGGATAAAGTTGGCAGTTTTCAGAAAAAATCGACGTTGGTCGTTTTTTGCTAAATTTGTTCAACTTTGACCTCACATACATTTTTAAGGTGAAAACACAGGAAAGAAATAATCTGGAAAGTTATGCAAAATTTATTTGAGAATATGTAGGCGAAGTTTCAACTTCCTGGCTCAAATAAATCGTTTTTGAGGTTTTGGCCAGCTTTTTTCGATTCCAGCCCACTGTGCAGCGCAGCCACCTTAACCCAATATAAGCAACATCAAAAATGTATACATTTTCAACCGTATTCAAGAAAGATCTAAACTAAGTGTTCTTATGTGCTGTAAATTTTAATGGTGAAATATAAATAGAAATAAGCTGCAACAATAATTATGATTGAGTAGAAAATTTTCATTTTTTTACTCAAATGGAAATAAAAATTTCAAATGAAAGAGGTCTTGAAATTAAACTTCTCCCAGAAGCAGCTCTGTGTTAGAAAGGGTTAATCGCTCTCGCATGTATATTACCGGTGAGGACGAACCTCCAGACCGAATGGCTGACTGCGAAACGAACAGAAGGACGCGTGACGGGGGAATTTTTCAAACGCGACGCCCTTCGCGTCGACGCGGGTTCGGCGACGGCGCGGAAAAGACAGAGAGCAAGTCCCTGACGAACGGCGAGAAATCGCCCCTGCCTCTCTAGGGGGAGGAGTAGAGAGAGGAATGAATATATCCGCGCCAGTGTGTAGCTTACACCCTCCCCCTACAGTCCAATGCGTCCGGTCGCCACCCCCTCCTGCGGTGCTAAGAATAATCGCGTCCGACTCAGCTGCTGTTTGCCGCTTACCCCCTGAGATCAGGGGGAAAGGAGGGCGGTGGATGAGGGCGGGGGAGAGGGGGAGGAAAGACTCGCGCATCGGGGGACGTTCCGAGGTCCGAACCCAAAGCGAGCTCAGGGAGCCGTGGCAAACAAGATGTAATTAATACCCAGGAAAAAAATCGCGAGAACCACCTCTCAAGCAATTGTCGCTTTGATTTGATATCCTTGATGCTTCTTCTTTCCTTTGTGCTCTGCTACACCATGGCGCATTAGTAGAAGTGAGATGTATATTCATTTCAAATTTTGAGATGAAACAGAATTATTTATCGTTACGCAATTAAAACTGCTGAATACGCGTTGTGTGGGGATGGAAATGGTGTGGTGACTAGACTTACTAGTTGGTTTTGGCTTCCCACCTACTAAATCCGAGTTCAAAATTCGGCGGTGACAGAGATTTATCTGAAAATGCCCGATCTTTGCTTGTATTTTCGTGGAGGGCAAGCCAAGCACAGGGCCTCTTCCATCGGGACGTTAATCAATCAGAGTTCCTTTCATTTAGAGCAGGCTAAAGCCGACGCCGGGTTTCTCTCCACCATTCCGCTCCTACCCTTCCCTTATGGCGCCAACGAACACAGTCGCTGGGCGTCTTCTTCTTCCAAAAAACCAATCAATCAACGCAAAGTGCTTAAATTTAGAGCCGTTTGACGGAACGATGGGATATTTAATTACAAAATCTATTAACCCTTAAAATGCTTTGATACACAATTACTCGATAAATTCACAAGCTAATTTAAGCTAAATTCATAAATAGACAGCTATTTCACTCCCATTTAAAATGGATGACTCGAGTAATTTTGCCCCTAACGCAGTGGTCAACACGGGAAGGTACGGAGAGGTGAGGTTAGTGTTAATTCCAGACTTTACGCCACAGTCATATGTATACTTACCACGCATTCAGGGCAATTTCTTTCCCTAGGCCAATTAGCACTTGGAGGATTGATGATTTGGGTGGATTTGATCGCCCTGGATTTTAACCCATTATAATAACTCAATGTTGCTTCCAAGCAACATCAAAAATGTATACATTTTCAGCTCTATTCGCGAAATATTTAAACTACTTGCTCTTTTCTGCTTTGAAATTTAATGGCGAAATTTGTATCTGCAACAATAAATAAGAAAATTCACTAACTCATGCTTATCTTTGTGGTATTCCATTATAAGTTTTCTTGGATATTACACAATTACTTATACCACTTCTTTTTTACAGAGCGCGATCCGGGTTTCGATGAATGATCATCATCTCCAGGCGCAAATCAAAATCATAATTTGTGCCTGAAGATGATGACAATTCATCGAAACCCGGCTCGCGCTCTGTAAAAAAGAAGTGGTGTAAGTAATTGTATAATATGATCCAAGAAAACTTTACAATAATTACGATTGCGCAAAAAATGTTTACATTTAAAAAATGAGAAATCTTAAATTTTAATTCCTCCCAGAAGCTGTCCTGGGTTAATAAGGATTAATCCGTGAGCCTTCGGCGGGTAGTCTTCTCTTCTTCTCACTCGGAAACTGCGGTCCAGGGAATAAAAATGTATCCATATATTTTTTAAGTGCTTTAAATTTCACGTCAGTAAAATCATCTCACGCAGTAACATGTCACTATTTCCGGGTCGCCTGTAGAAACATGAAATAACGTTCACAATCATAGGATGAATTTTCTCGAAGTCAATGTCGGTCGTTCCGCTGTATAATCTCACTTTCGGACCCGCTTGCCTCCGCATACGTAAAATCCTCACGCATATCTCCATATTTCAGGAACTCTTCGAGTTTCCTCATGGGTGGTTAGACGGGTGTAAGCTCTCGCCAATCTTAAAATTATTACCTCTGTACGCTTCATTGTGCTCTATAAATTCAGAGGTAAGGAAAGAAAGGGATAGGAACATACAATGGAAAAAATGACGAGGACAACGGTGCTGTGGTAGGTGGAAAAAAGCCAGAAATCAGAGGATAAAAATGCGACCTGACTGGGACTCGAACCCAGAACCTCCTAATTGCCGGCCACGTGCTCTACGAGTTGAGCTACCGGGACGCTTATATTTAACAACATTTCGGCGGGGGTTTCTGTTGGTGAGTGATGAGCTGCCTCAGTGCCATCTATTGGTTAGTCTTGTGGGCCAAAGCAAAAGGAGTTTTCTGTGCATAAACCCCCGCCGAAATCATGGTAAATCTAAGCGTCTCGGTAGCTCAACTGGTAGATCATCTGGCCGGCAACCAGGAGGTTCTGGATTCGAGTCCCAGTCAGGCCACATTTTTACCCCTGAGATAGCACAAACTATTACTATAACCTTTCTATTCACCTACGTAGCCACCCCAAAAGTTTTCGCCAACAGCTCTTCGCCATCCCCCTCGGTCGTGCGAAGGGATTTTGTGGGATTATGTATGGTGTTATTTTTATTTGTATTGTCATCGTAGCGCTTCCGCCCACCTCTAGGTTTGTTCACAACGTGAAATAAGTTGTAAATCCAAAATTTGGTGAAGATTGGACGATAATAGCAGATTCGATAAAAGTATACCGTAGCCGGATATACTATAGAACTGTGTGGTTCATGAATAAATCGTTCAAAGTGAACGATTCAAGGGCATGAACCGAATGAATTGAATCTACGTTTTTCACTCGAATCTTTCAAAATGAACGATTTGATGGAGGATTCAAATCCTCCAAATCCAAATCGTTCAATAAGAAATATTTGAATTCGGATTGAGTGCGTTGATGCTACCCATGAAAGGCGGTGAATCATCATTAGATCCTGACGAATGGCAATTCAGGTTGGCAATATAAATGGATTATTCAATCATAATCAGGGGCGGATCCAGGATTTTTTTCTGGGAGGGGCACAAGCAAGGCCGTATCCAGGATTTTGTTCTGGGTGGGGCACAAGGATACCTCGCAATACAAAACGAATGCAATGATAATGGGACCGTATTAAAAATCTTGCATATTTTTGAGGGTCTAGGGGGGGCACGTGCCCCCGTGCCCCCCCCCCCCCCTGGATCCGCCTATGATCATAATTGCTATTGATTTGACTCGTATGAATATGCGATATGTATTATAGTGTGACGGAACTAAATAAACACTGATTTCGCAGGATGTGATAAGAGCTTTTTCACGGAGTAATCAGTGCAATAAGTATTCTTCTGACTATAAATGTGAAATGAAAATTCTTGAGGCAAGGGATTTATTCTCATAATGAACGATTTAAAAAACCGATTCTTTGCCACGAATCAAATCCCATGAACCGATTCCACCAAATGAGCCGTGATTCCCACCTCTAACTAGACTAGTTGAAGAAAGACACACTATTGACCGTAGAAGCTAAACGTTTACGTTTAAACAATGTTAAATGATTTATTTTCGTAGTCGAATAAACAATGAGTAAAATGATATTATGATACGATCCTACGCAGCTTCGGCATAATTTCATACAAATGCTTAAAGTTCAGCTTTCTACCTTTCTTTCGCCGATAGTAGTGTGTGCATTATTTTACCGGTGATGAAAAATCAGAATAATTCGGATTTCGCAGCAAATAAATCTAAATATTTCCTTCGAATCTTTTCGGCGTGACAGGACACTCGCGACACGAATGACTAATTATAGATGAAGGAAAGGATGTCTTGCCCGTTGAGGAACTTTGATCATCGCCGGGGTCGCGTAATTAAAACGAGGAAAACTGTCTCTGGATCCTCAGCTTCCGGACACAATTTTCCGGGGACTCGAGTTGATGAGTTGGGACTAATGAATCTCCCTCCTGCTACAATGCGAACACACTTCCGTCACGGAATGGAAAATCTTAGCAGGAAGTTCCCCTGGCTCCAGCCGAGTTTTAAGCTTAAAGGCAGGGGCGGAAACCTTTAGATAATACTCAATTTAGGAAATTTCGGAGAATATGCGGCTATGAAATCAAAGTTTCGTGTATTACTTAGGTTTATCGAAAGATACTTCATCTTCAATTCGTTGAAGATTATGCTGAGAGGTGGATCGAATTCCCCGGGACATTTTCCTGCTCCGCCTTCCTAGAACTTACATTGGTCACAAAAAAAATATCGTGAGGAAAAGCTCCATTCCATTTGCAGTGATAACCTTTAGGAGAAGGTAACTAATTTATGATTGATTGTCATGGCACGGGACCAAAACCCAAATGAGTCTGCAAAGAGGAAATCGAGACAAATGACTGAGAAAGACAATTCAGGTAATACGTTAAGGTCGCGTCCTAGTTAAAAAAAATCATTATTTATTTGTTTGCTTGTTTATTTATTTTTTCATGCATTTATTCATATTGCCATGAGGATCGTCGAAATAAGCAATGCTCTTAGCAATATGTATCCACCAAAAACAAAAGCATTCGGCCAGATAACAGCCCCCCCAAAATAATTTATAGAGGTATTAATGAATTTAATGCTGGCGAATGTCAACCAGATATGAAGCATGCCTCAGATCCCTAGTCAAGAAAACAATAAAAACAGCAAGAAATATTGTGGCCTCATCCCGCTGGGTCATGGTATGAAGTCAAACCCATGGTCAAGTATTGAAAATAGTCTTTTGGTCCCTTGAATGGGTATCTCCGAAGAGATTTACATTTTCAATATAATTTAGTGGGCTTGTAAATGTGTATACCGCTTTATATTTATGCTCTTTGGATATAATTCAACGTAATATATTAATTACCGTCGTGAATAAAAGCTTAAGTTTTGTGATGGGTCCAGATCACCCGCTCATGCTGATGTTTAAGGACGAAAAACAACTGCTAACTAAAGCACATCTAACCTAATTAATCATGCGCATTCAGTTAGCACAGTAAAGTTCTAATTTTTCATCCGGGAAATGTGCAGTTATAATCTTCAAATAATGGCAATCATCTGAGGCTTGCTCTGCTGCCGAAACAAATGGATTCTAACAAGTCGTTATTTCACGTTGGATGTATTATTAGTAATCCATTTTATAAATGAAATTTTTCGAAGAATTACAATTTCACTGAAATTTTCTAGGCGATGAAGAATCGATTTTCTATGAAGCTCATGTTTTATTTCAACTTAAATGGTCTCAGCGAAGCAAAATTCCCGTTTTCTTTTAATATATCCAGTACGGTTTTCCGTACTGGTTTCACAATTATGCTAATTAAGCCAAGTAGGTTTAAAAAGTATTGCTTTTGTGCATTCAAATTTTTACGATGCCGAAAAACAATTGAAGATGTAATTGCAATCCGTGAGAGTAGGTGCCTACGATGATGTGATATCCATAATTGGAAGTGAGTGCATTAGTACTTACGGAAATATTAAAAACAAAATCTGAGTGTAAAGGAAATACTACAGATATGAGTTTGGATATTAATAAAGGAGAGAAAAAAGTTAATTGAATCGAAAAAATAACATTTTATAATCATGCAACGGAGTTGAAATCCCATTCCCAAGGTCGGTGTCCGCAGAAGCTGCTAATCGAAATGTAAAAGCGGTCATGCAAAGGTAGCAAAAGTATGTAAAACTGATTTCCTCTTCAAGAGGATGAATTCGTCCTCAAAACATTGAGCAAATCTTCCCGCATTCTACTTAAATAAATTAATGAAAATTTAATGATGTCGACACGATCACCTGATGTAAACAAAAGGCCACCATTTTTGTGCAAAGTGCCTCCACGGAACGTCACCCTACTTTATTCAAACGGCATCAAAGGTCTTCACCGAATGGATGTTTATTTAACGGCCAAATGATCTAATTTCCTGGCAGTATCAAAGCCATTTGTTTCCCCTTAAACTCCAAAAAAATATTTCTTATAACACAGCCAATTTTATAACTACCGCAAAATGTCATTCTTCACTAAATTCAACTTCGTCAAATGCTCCGAGGACACAAAAAAACTCGATATGCACCTGTGTCATGAAAAAAATCTTGAATTTTTTCTCACGCAGCATATTATGAATTGAATTGGCTTATACACGCACACTTTCATGACGAGAGTGGGTATTTTCTCGATGGCTTTAAGGTTGGCGACCTCGGCCAACACAACTTTTATAAAAGCAAGCGAAGCAGAGAACTTCGTTTTCGTGGTCGTAGCACGTATAGATCCTAACACCTTGCTGGCAGCATACAGACCCCTATTTCCAGCTGGAAGATTGGAGTTGCATATCGAGGGATGTTTGTGCCTCAGGTATAAGAACTGATTCCTTCGTATCCCAAATCAGAGCCCGGTGCAGTGGTGAACTAGTTCAGAGGTGTTTCTCCAATGCACCGATTTTAGCCCCTTATTGGTCAATACATCTCGTGCTATAAACCAGTCATATTGGCGAGCATAAGATATTTCCACATATTTCTTAGCACTTCGAGAGATGATACTCGGAAGAAAAACGTGCTACTAAGTCATATTACTCTACCACCATCTCTTAGAGTTTTCCCAATCTACGTTCAATCCTCATTAAATTCAATATTGATTGCGAGCATATCACTACCTGATGAATAATTGGTAAGTTTTGCTCACGTAATTTACTTGTTATGGAAATGTGGAAGCCCATACCGTTCTCCCTTTTGATTATATAAGAAGAAAAGTCCTCGCCTACTCACTTTACGTAAATCTATTACTTTTGGCTTAAATCGGCATTCCGGAATACCGCCCATCCCTTCTTCTATCTAATCCTCTCATCCATGCCTCCCTTTCCCGATCCTTCGGAAGATCCCCTGAGGATGAACAGCAAGTCGCTGCTCGAAACGTTGGGTGACATGGAATAGATCAACCGGTGGAAAACCCGAGAAACTTTTCTGCAGCTGATACGCCGGGAAAACTTAAGATAATATATGCCTTCCTTTGTGCTTTATTTACTATATTTGAATAGCAGCAATATTTTCACCTCTAAATTTGAATGATCAACCGATTAAGTGTTTACTTTTGACGTAAATCGGCATTCCGGTTTCTAAGAAAAACAAAACCGCTGAACCCAAGCACAGGAATACCGCCCATCCCTTCCCCCATCTAATCCTCTCATCCATGCCTCCCCTCTTCCGATTTGGAGCTTTGAGTGATGAGCTGGCTCCAGCGAGTGAAAGATTACGATCGGCGGGTAATTTTGGCAGACAACCTAGCTTTAGGAGCTTCCATTTACAGAATAGATCAAGAGGGCATCGACGCTTCGGTCAAAAATAGCATCCCGAATAGAGCATTAGGCTTTCATTGACTCCCCTCTGTGACTGGTGGTCGGCAAATGGGATTTCAGCAGAAAAACATAATTAAACGCATCATTTTGCCATGGATATTAGATGATAAATTATCGTTGAAGGACATGTGTAAAAGAAGAATGGCAGAGATGAGCCTGAAATACACATTGCTGGTGATGAAGGATATAAAGCATAGTTTTTTAGAATAAAGGATGAGTAGTTGTGTATGTATTAAAAGATTACACTGGTCAACAAAAAATATTTTTTTTTGTGCCGGGAGTTTTTGAGCTGATATTAACAATATGTGTGGTGGTGAATCCAAATATGATATCCGTTTTTATGTAACAGCTCTACATTTTTAGATACGGCCCATTTTATGATTAGATTCTTTTAAATACTTGATATGTTTCAGAAAATATTTTTCAAATTTAAATCAATCTATAAATAAACTAATTCATAATCACTCTGCAGTATTTACTTTGAAAATCAACTTTATACCTTTGAGAAAGGGGAGCATTTGGCGTGTTTGAAGAAGGGGGAGACAGGCGTACAGAGTGGAGACAGTGGGAAAAGATACAACTAAGGGATGTGGGAAACCCACGGTGGAAAAGGACTCTAGTCATAACTGTAGAATAACGACACGTGGGAAGAATCACAGAAAAGTGGAGAAGAGTAAAAAATAGGGTAAAAAAGAGCGTGTCTTTGAAAATGGTGAGGCGGGAGTAAGTAAGGAGTAAGGGGATTTCCGAAAACAAATGGTCAAATTCTCAAAGTTTTTGTAAAGAAACCTCTAAAAATGAGCTCAATTCGAAGAAGCTGTGTAAATCATTGTGATGTGTTTTGTTACATTTGTGGGGAATATACTTTAAAAGAAAATAGGAAAAACATTACAGACTTTGTGAAACGTGCATACCTGGGATATTTTGGTGTTCAGCTTGGTGACCAAGGTAAAAAGTGGGCACCGAATGTTGTGCGTAAAACATGTACAGAACATCAGCGGTAGTGGACTACACGAAAAAGGAAAAGTTTAAAGTTTGGTGTGACAATGGTTTGGAGAGAACCTACAAACCATATTGACTACTGTTAATTTTGCATGGTAAATGTTTCGGGAATTAATCGAAGCAATCGCCAAAAGTGGAAATATCCAGATTTGCCTTCAGCTAGACGCCCGGTACCCCATTCAGAAGAAATCCCGATCCTAATATTTCAGACATTACCAGATGTATATGTGGATTAATATGAGCTATGTGAACACATTCCTGATTCTATTGACCATAGTGACAGTGACTACGTGGCAGTATCAACAAATCCTCAACTATTTAATCAAGATGAACTAAGCGACCTTGCTAGAGAATTGAACTTATCGAAGGAAGCATCTGAACTACTAGCTTCAAGGATGCATGAAAAGAATTTAATGGAACAAGGTACAAAAATTAATTTTCATCGCACAAGGGAAAAGGATCTGCTACCCTTCTTTACTCAAGAAGACAATCTTACATTTTGTTTAGACGTTAGAGGTCATCTGAAAGGAATGGGACTACAGCAATATGAAGCTAGTGATTGGCGTTTGTTCATTGATAGCTACAAGCGTAGTTTAAAATGTGTTCTTCACAATGTTAACAAGTTTGGCTCAGTACCAATCGCTCATTCAACTGAAATGAAAAAAGAATATGATACAATAGTATTGGTCCTACAGAAGATAAAATACCAGGGACATCGATAGATGATTTGCGTAGATTTAAAAATGGTGAATTTCTTCTTGGGCAGCAATTTAGCAACACCAAATATCCTTGTTTTTTGTGCCTCTGTGCTAGCAGGGACAGACAAACCACTGGATTAAGAAGGAGTGGTCAAAGAGAGAAAACTTAATTGTTGGGTAAAAACATTATTGCTGAGTCTTTAGTTGAACGGGAGAAAATCACCTTACCGCCCCTTCATTTTAAACTAGGCCTAATGAAGCATTGATTTGTAAAGGCTCTTGACAAGGATGGACCATGCTGCGGCTACATAAGAATAAAAATACCGCAGATAAGTATAGAAAAACTTAAAGCTGGTATTTTTGATGGGCCACAAATCAGACAACTTACAAAGGATCCTGCTTTTGTCAAGTGAATGAGTGAGATTGAAAAAAACAGTTGGCTTTCATTTGTTGAGGTAATAAAATTTTTTCTGGGAAATCACAAACAACAGAATTATCTCGGGCTGGTAAACAATATGCTCACTAACTTTAAATCACTTGGATGTAATACGAGCATAAAAGTTCACTACCTACACAGTCACTTAGACTGTTTTCCTGAAAGTTTAGGCGATACAAGTGAAAAACAAGGTGAAAGATTTCACCAGGAAATCAAAACAATGGAAGATCGCTACCAAGGAAGATGGGATAACCATATGATGGCAGATTACTGCTGTTGATTAAAACGAGACTGTTTTAACAAAAATTAAGGGCAAGAAAATCGCGCAAAAGAAGCTTCCGAAGTATTGAGTGACGTTTTTACGTCTTTTTTTCTTTAAAGTGTTTTATTTCAGTAATGAATGTAACTATTTGTATTCAATTGTATTGTAAAACTATTGTAATTGTAGGTGATTTAATATTCCTATAAATAAATCAAGTCTTTATACTTTGTGGGTTTTATCAATTATGTAATTATCCCATATCATCATATTGAACATTTTTTTACGTAAGTAACAACATATCTGTATCTTGAAAACTAGAGCTGATAGGAAAAAACTAATATCATATTTGGATTCAGCACCCCAATTATACTTGAAATTAGCTTTAAAAGGTCCGGCACCAAAACCACTGTTGACCTGTGTTAGCCAACAGGAGAATTGAGTGGAGGACTGCATCAAACCAATCTTAGGATTGATGGTTGTTATTATACTTATTACCACATTTTTCACTAAAATATTACAAAAAATTATCACCTAAATAATATTCAGTCTTTCCCTCTACATTCTGTCTGCGAGTAAAACAATGGGATCTGAACCACGAATGCTGATGATCACGCACTCAAAATATTTAATTATTATGAAAGCAAATGTAAAATGTTGCTACTGTTTGTCGATATAGTGCGTTCTCGTGACCACATCAGTATTTTCACATCAAATTTCAACAAGCATCAAATCCAAGTCTTGTCCTTTCAAAAGTCATGTACCATTCATTTCTGACGTCTTGCAACCAACTTATCAACGTTTTCCTCCTGTTGATTATTAGAACGGTTTGCTTTTTCAATAAAATTTACATTCATTTTTGTATGGAGATTTTCACAGCTTTTTTTTATCAATGCTGGTGGTTGCTTTCGGGAAATGCTGCGTAGGTAACATTATCTGCTCAACGTTTCACTCCTCCTACTCTTTCTCTTCTCGTTTCCTGGCCCAATCCAATGACCAACGGCTATCGCCTTCCGTGAAAATTCAAAACGGGTCAACAATGGGTTAATGAAACCTATATAAGATCGGGACGAGAACGGTTTCCCTCCCATTCTCTTGAAAACGCTCCCAGTAGGAGGAGTGAAACGTCGAGCAGATAATGTTACCTACGCAGCATTTTCTGAACACAACCACCAACAAAGTTTACATAAGTTTGCAGAGACTATGGTTACGTAAAAGTATTATGAAAAGGCTAGTTAAGAATCAGATCTGAAGAGTAGCGCTTCATGATGCCAAAACGTGGACGCTGAGGAAGGAAGAGTAGACAAGAGTCTTTCGAGATAGAGGGGAAAAATGCAAATGGCAAATTAAGTTAAGTAAAACATAATAATAATACGTCTTAATTGGGCGAGATTAGGACTAGAAAGTCCCATCTTCCTTCTAACCCCTCGTCAAACATTAAATTACTGCAGCTAAATACATTGCCGAGTTGCTCTTGGAATTACATGCACTCAATTATGGCAAAAAAGACATGGAAGTACGGTTTTCAATCAACAAATAAAATTATAAGTTAACAAAGTTACCATTTACCAAGAGTGAAAAGATGTGAGAAAACGTGGGAAAAACCTAAGACTTTCGTCCTCATTGGAAAAATCCCACTGCAGGAAAACGACCACAAAAGAAGGGGTGCGTGAAAAACCTGCAAAACCCTACTGATAAAGAGCTAATGTAAACATGGACTTATAAAAATACAAGAAAATGCCATCCAGTACCTGGAAAGAAAAAGAAAATTATACGAACTATTCCCAAGATGTTAACGTGTCTCGCTGTTGTCATCGGAGAAGTTTTTTGTATAGTGCCCTTTTGAAAGATGCGACTGATGATGATTTATGTATCGGTAAGTCAATGCTGTTCCACTCGCGACATGCAGTCACAATGAATGCTTTATTGAATCTGATTGTCTGGTGGTAAGGAATAACGAGTTTTTTATTTCCCCTCGTATTTGAGTCGTGTGCTCTACTAAGTGTTTGAAATTCGTCTCTGGGGTACGCTGGTGTATTTTTTTTTTAATTTGATAGAGAAGACGAAGGATATGCAGCCGGCGTCGTGAAATAGGCTTTAACCAATTGAGATTGTTAATATAATTGGTAGTATGACCTGATATGTGTAAATTAAATAAGAACCTAATGCAGGCGTTGAAGGAGCGTTGAATTTTAATTGACTGGAGCTGAGATATGTCTTGAAAGGCAAAATCGGCATAGTCAACATGGGGAAATATTAAAGTCGAAACTAATTACTTCTTTAAGGAGAGTAGAATAACATATTTGAAATGAATTAGAGGAAATAATGACTTATTCACTGCTTTACATATCTTAGTTATACATGATGACCAAGTCAGATTTTTATCAATGACCAAACCTAGATTAATAACTTCGTCGCAGTACTTTATAGTAGAATCAGAAATGAGCAGTTGCGGTAGTTGATCCCTGTCGTTTGACTTGAGTATTTTCGGATATCTACAGCTTTCGACTTTATGCTTAGAAAGTTTGATTTACTCCAATCGTCGATTTTTTCTAGGTCTTTATTTAAATTGCATATTCCATTGCATATGCTTTTAACATTTGAATTTAGGCATACTTGGAGATTGCCAGCATTAAGATGATATTTAGAATGATTAATCACTGATGCATGGGGAAAATAGCAAAGGTCCTAGTATAGAGCCTTGAGGCGCACCCCTTGCTGTTTTGATCCAGCTCTGACATGGTAAGCGAGGTAGAGGATTCGGATGGAGAAAGTACTTAACAGAGAAGGGATTAAAAATCTCGTTGGAGGGAAGAATGGTAGTTATACAAATAAGTGGGAGGAAGACAACGTGATTATTGGATAGGAAGACAGGGAATAGGCATTACTGGATATTGAAGAGAGGTGTTTAATTTGGGGGTGGGGTATGGGATCGCAAAGAACTCCGTGAAAACCTACCTTACCCAAATATATAATAAAAAGATGACTTTTCGTTCCCAACAAAATGCAGCTAGAATCATGCATTGGAGTTGTAACATGACAGGAGTAAAGATAAATAATTTGGCTACAATCTATGTTAAATAAATAGATTACAAAATGATGCTAAAAATATCTGAAAAAAGCAGAGACTAGGATGTCAAATGAATGAATGAGAAGCCAAGAGGAACAAGTGATTTATTTTTTCTATGCAGTGTTAGGTACAGAAATTAGGTATAGAAAACAGACAAGATCAATTATATATTTAGTAGTGCATTTTATTTTTCACTCAATGTCAGCACAGAACAGAGACTCACTCGTATCCCGTGACAACCATGTTTTTGTGTATTTCTTGTAACAATTAACTTTACTTAACTCCGTTGAGAAAAATATCACTTTTACTCCTTGGCTTCTCAAATTACCTTAACATGTGCAACTATGAAACAATATGAACGCTTATACGCCATAAATACAATTATACGTCAAAAATCAGCATTAGAGGGAGAGAGAATAAGGAGCCACAAATAGACAAAAGGAGACAGAGAAATGTTTTCTCATTAAGTCTCCCGCTCAATAACGGTCAAGGAAAAGACTTTTTTCCTCATTCTTTGGTTTCGCAGCATTTTCGGCATTGAGGAAATCACTCCAGAAAGAAAGAAAGAAAGAAAGGAATGTGAATTGAGGGTTCGAGATAAAAATGTGCAGGAACTGGAAGAAATCTCACACCGTGGGGCGGGGCCGCTAGAAGCGAGTTCAAATGTGGTCGATATCCTTTCTTTCCCCACCCTATCTTTATACGCCCCCTCTATACGCCACTATGATCCGAAAATACATGATTTTTATGTAGTATAGATTATGCATGGGCATTAAAAAATACGCCGGTGCGAACGAATGCTGCGTTGCCACGTCTTGCGCGCAAAACTTTGCTTCCTAGCAACCGCCACTGGCAGAATAAAATATCCTTTAAAATGATGTTTTATTTATTATAATGGTATGCACTGAAGTCCAGATATAAATTTGCAAAGTAAAGCGGCACATCATTCTGACGCCGACAGTAGCACTTGGCTTATCCCAGATAATAAAAGTAATAATTTATTTTCCTAGCGATTTCTGAATGGGCATTAAAATATGGGAAACATAAAAACATTAAAAATACTAATACATCATCTCAGGCAACACTCATACAATCGTTGCAGGTAACGAAATAGACCTACAGGACTCGTTGACCAAAATTGAAAAGGGGCTTCAGGAATACAATATGAAAACAAATAGGAAGAAAACAAGTGTGCAGCAGAGAGAAAATTGTGCCAACTTAAGGTAGCTTTCATGGCAAAGAGGCCGCTACTCTGCCCTTAGTGCATCATACTGGATATCAGGAAGCAGTACGTGAAAACATTACCATGGGCAGCCGGACTCTATGGTTCAGAATCTGGGACCAACGGAAAAATTGATCAGAAAAGAACAGAAGCCTTCGAGACTTGGTGCTGGTGGAGGTTGCTGAAGATTAAGTGGACGGACAGGGCGGGAAATGAGGGTGTATGAAGAGGAATAGGAGAGAAAAGGAGTAGTGACGTAGCCACGGGGATCGGGGGGGGGGGTCCGAATCCCCCAAAATATAAAAACGCAATTATTATCCTTCATGAAAGAAAACAAAATATTGAAAAATAATGAATTTACAAAAGATTTCTTTGAATAATTAAGTTTTTTCGATTATGAAAAGTGTTAAAAATTAGTTTAAAACCCATTTATTAGTACCCTCTCTTTCAAAATTTTCACCCCTGGTTTAGGAAACCTGCCCCCTCCCCCGAGCGAAATTCCTGGCTACGCCACTGGAAAGGAGACTATGGATCACTGTAAAAAAAAAGCAACACAGTGAATTTGCGACATAGTAAGGCATAGTAGTTACGTGGGAAGCATAGTGGAATGAAAAATCGATTAATAGTTCCTCAGAGGAAGACCAAGGGGAAAGTTCGTAGGACAGATCAAGAAAGATACGGGTAAAATGAGTCTCAGGGAGAACAAAGAACTAGCTTCGGATAGGAAGAAATGGAGGTCTGAAGTATACAAATCTCAGAATTGCAACACTACGCATTAGGGATACGCGAGTACTCGAAATTCGAGTCGAGTAGTTGGTACTCTATAGAGTCTCTACGAGTAGCATTACCAATGTCGAGTCGAGTAGTTTCGGTTACAGAGCTGTCGAGGCCAGTGGATTCAGAAAACTTCCGACAAGAGACTTTATCATGAAATTCTTGTAATAATATCGTTCTAATGCCTTGGCCTGGGAGTTTCAGCTTGCTGTTTACGTAACCACGCAAATAGCAGTCGACGTGGACGCCGAATACCTTTTCGTCAGCCCCGGCCTCTTCCGACCCGGCGGCGTTTTCGGAGTGAACCGCCGCTTCATTCATTCATACTTTCTCTTGCGATACTTCCATACCCTACTTTCTTTACTCAAACGCCGAGAGAATACGTAAAAATTGTTGAGATTTCCATGAAAAAAAATGTAACTTTTAGGTTTTAGCGGACAAACATGCAGGGTTTTCCCGATGTTTGACGTCATAAGTGGTGCCTTCTTTTAGCGTATATGAGTACTGCGAACGTCTGATGTTAATTTTAGTTTATTCCTTTGTTGTACTTAACATTCTTCTTGAACTTACAAAAAGAAGAGTTACTAAGGATAATTAAAGGATGAGGGAAATTAAGAAAAAAAAATCTTTATGGTCTTCAAAGCTAAAGCTAAGTTTTATAGTTCGTTCATCAGTTACTCAGTCAGCAAAAGACATAAATTGCCCTGATACTTTTGTTGAGTTTTGAAATGAATGGTGATAAGACTTCCCACTGAAATAAACAACATGAAAGCAATCGCTTCCTCAAAAACTGAGGAGTCAAGAGCAGTAATCGGCTGATTTTTTTCAGTAGAATATACTATGGCTAGTTCTTATGAGGCCACCATAATTCCAACAAGAGTAAGGATTCCTAGGAAAGGTGTTTTAAAAATGAGTTTAAACATTTCGTGCAAAACATCTGTATTTCCGTCCGGGATTTTTTTTAGATATTTTTATCGCGTGAGAGTTTGGGCGATCCACATTTTCCTCCATCACAGTGAAACATTTCAGAGCCAGTGGCGCCGATTTCATGGGGCCTGAGGGGGCCCGAGTCCCCTAAAAAATTCGTCTTGGGAGGTGAGGAAAAAATGTGTCAGTTTTTCCGATTTTCCCCGGAGTGTCCTGCTATCGAGAGTCGAATTTTCGGGGTTCCAATGTTGATCAAATAACTCTTCTAAAATTCTTTAAATAAAACTTTAAAACTCACTATTTTAAAAATTTTCCGGGGAAAGACTCCCATTATGGGCCAACCTAATATTTCTTATCAGTTGGCACCCCTATACAGAGCCATGATATCATTATGTGATTCGTGAAACATTTTTCTAAAGGATATTGAGCCAAATATTTCAAAATTTACATAGCGTACTAAAGAATGAGCAATTTTTCTTTTGTGGCGGGAGGCATTTTTTTATTGATACACGTCATTTTATGTTAAACAGGGAATAAAATTTCATCGAAAAATATCAAAACATAATAAAAATTCCACAAGTACCTTCCGTTAACAACAAAAGGTGTCAATTTTGTTTTTTTTTTCCAATGCCGATTCACATCCATTCCGTATCGCCGAGATGGCGAAAAAATTTCTTTCCGGAGGAAAACAAGAAAATTCAAGTTTTGGGACACAATACGATCTATTGTTTCATTTTACGACGTTTGTACAAATTCACTTCATTGTTTGTCGTCTTGTCCGGGTCAAATCTTGTTGTTCAATATTATCCCACCTTCCAATTAGCTATCAAGCTAAAAAATGTTACGGTAATGCGGATGAAAATGCAATATTCTGAGAATTTAATTACGATTGGAACTGTATCTCGATCTTTAATCATAATTCAAAATTAAATATCGATAACTAAGGTCTAACAACATGCATCTCAAAAAAAGCAACTTTTCAGGAGAGCAAAAAAACAATTATTTTTTAATTGCTTGTAATTTTATTTGAAATTAAAAACCAAAAATGCATAAAACCGAAAGAGAAGCATACATTTGCAAACAAAGAGTTGTTTTTTGCTTCAGTTTTATTGCTTATTAACAGTATTAGCAATATTAACTCAGACCGGGCAAATTTTGAGATACGTGTTGTTGAAACTTAGCCATCTATAAGGAGATTAAACAGGAAAGTTCAACTAATTGCTACCAAAATCCGAAGGCAGCGCTGCGATCGTTATAAAAGAAGGAGAATGGTAGAAAATTATGCCTATCAACAAATTTGTTCACATCAAGGTTTATAGAAACAAAAAAAATAGTTGGGAATCTTTTCTTCCTTTCCATAAACCTTATTTCTTTGCTCCTTTTTGAATTCATTTCCTTCTGGAAATAAACAAACTTCTCACAAATGGATCGTAAGAAGTGAATATACCTGCTTATTTCCGTGTACCTTCGTATCCGTTACATGCCCTTTTGCATTGAGCTTTGACGCAAGTCCATAATCCGCTTTCCCGCCATGAGATTCGCTCTGGATGTTACAAGAGAAGTAGAACAGAATTACAAATTTAAAAAAAAAGAAAACGTGCCGCACGAGGCAAGTAGCCTTATTGACACACTCGCTGGAGCGTTCGAAAACGGGAAGGGGGATGCATGGACGTTGAGGAAATACAGGGGGGGGGGTCTTTTCCCCCTTCCTTGTCGTCCTACGCGCTCTCCCATTACAACTCAAAAAAGCAGAGTTTTCCTCCTCGCGAAAGAGGAAGACTCGCCCACGTGACACGGTGAATGTGTTTTTTTACAAAAACTCAAAGGGATGAAAAAGGATGGGACTCGTGTCAATTTTTTCCACGCCGAGATATTTCACCGCATGCAGTAGCGAATTTCCGCGAGTAACGAGTTGTGGTGGAGAAAAATGTATGTATTTTTGCACCCGTTGAAATTTTGCCGCTTAAGTTTTCTTTCAAATTGGACATCAGCGACACCATTAGTGGAGATATGCTGATTAAGCAAGTAATAGGGTCCCTACTATACAATTCAAAGCAAATACGTTTTGCGTAAGTCATTTTTTTTTTAGTTTTGCCCTCAGTCACAATATCCTTCAAGGAAAATAAGTCAAATTAGGGTTGACAGAATGCGGATTTTTTGTGAAGATTTCTCGGATATCTCTCCGGGTAAGGTTTTAAATGTCTCCTTTTTAACGTTTGATATTTAAATAATGACTTTGATGCTTAATGAATACCGTTATTGGAGTTGTTATGGAGTTTTTGATAGAAGAAAAGGGGGACTGTTGATGAGGAAAGGAAAAGGCAAAGTTGATTTAAAGAGTTAAAGACGAAAAAACCTTTAATTTAAAGAAAATAAAGAGGTTTTTGAAAAAACAAATGTCTGATGTTACATCTTCCAACGTTTTGATGATCGACTCGCCCATTGTCCTCAGAGATTCCGTATCCAATGTTATTTTTTGTACATCGGGTTTGCATAAAATTTACTGCGAAAGCCTGAGGGGACTGGCAGCCAATCAGGGGACGCTGAAAGAGCAAACGCCCTTAACCGCGGTAAATTGTATTTAAACGCGATATATGAACGGAATGGCATTGGATTCCTGAATCCCTGAGGATGATAGTTGAGTCGCCCGTCGAAACGTCGGAAGGAGATATGGAGAATCTTTCCGGCGTGAAACCCGGGAAGTCTTCACCACCATTATTTGCCAGGAAAAGAAACAAGACATTAAGTAAAAGTGCGAATAATTCAATCCTTCCATTTATAAATTAATACTACTTCTTCCAGCTACTTGAGCCGATATTAGCGCCATTTTCGTGCAACTGAAACGATTTTACTTCTATTACATCATTGAATTGCCAATGACAAGAAGCTACGATGACGTGAATACATTTTATTTTCATAATTATTTTTATGGATTAATGATTTTTGCATCAGTTATTTCGTCAAAACAGAATGACGATCCATGACGGCCATGACGATCATTATATCGGTTTTTTTGCGTAAACCTCAAATATGAATCAGAAAAAATCAAAATTTTTCGATGGCACAACAGAATATCTCCATAAGAACCTGTGAGATAATGCTGATTTTCGAAAGCGAATTCCAGAGAATATCACTCGTAAAGCTAATTTTTGGGGCCGCCAGCAGTTGAAGCAAAACTACAAAAAAGTATTTAGGAAATTTACATGATAATGACGTAGACTTCTTTTATGGGAGAATTCTACTCATGGAAATTCCTCCACGATACATAACAACCTTTTTTAAATTCCAAAATATGTCCTTAATGCCACGGTCTATCGGCCACCGAACCTGATAATTAGTTTTTTCCGCGTTAGGTATGACTTTTAAAAACATGCTATTTTTCCCGTCTATTTAAGTTCTTCTCAGTCAGTACGAAGAAACAAATCGATAACGATTAATATTCAAAGGGCACTTCACACAAAACCGCATGCAACAGAAATATCTACGTCAGTCAATACGAATATGTGTCATAATAATGTAAAACTTAACTTACCACACAAATTGCTGAGGTTGAGTATGCTAATATTTAAATAAAAATAACTGAACAAAATAGTCGGCTGAAGCAGCTGAAAAAACTAATGATAATTAGTTTCATTTAATAACTTAGATTTTCAATGATTTTTAACCCAGAATATTTACCGTATGTGAAATATACCGTACCAAAAATATACACTAATTTTCGCTCCATGTAAGTTAAATCCTCATGAATAACAATTCAAATTGACGTAAATTGGGGTAACTTCAAATCTGAGGATTTTGGAAGACTGAGTACGACCAGAAATATACACATTTTAGTTGTAAACAATTACAACTTAAAGCAGCGTTACCGACTTGCCGTATCCATACGCTGTAGCCGATTCGATCATGCATGGTCGATCTGCATTATGATAGATACATTACTTAAATCATTAGCCTGGGTCAAAAAGAGTCATTAGAATTTTCATGAATGAAAATCGAATCCACAACTTTCCCGCGATATTAAGTTACAGCCATGGAAATTGTATAAGGGTGTTAAACATTTTATACAGTACTCATGATGTAAACGTGCGAATAGTTATCTTTCTAAAGCTTCATCAAGACATGTAAGTTTTTTATAAAAAATAAATAAAAAGAACGAAAGAAATAGCAACGTTTGGTCAATAATTGAAATCATGTGGCGACGAAAATTGAATGGCGACTAAACGACGAATGTATTTTTTTTTCGTGCTGTTTCGATTCGCGTCAGGTATCGATGTTTTGTACTCATCAACAACGTAAACTAAAGGCTTGCTATACTTACTTTTCACCACTTTGCTTTCCCACATCGCGTCGGATTCCCCAGCCATATTTGATCCATTTTGAATAGGGAATCTTCTTCTTTCATTTTCTATTGCCCCCACCATTGTAATCCAAAACTACGTGGGCCGCTTTTTTTTTCAACCTCCCATTTAGCTCCACAAAAACACCACACGAGAGACAGGCGGGTACAGCGCGGATAGGGCAACTGCGCGTCCTCCGCAACACACGCTCAAGTCATTTATGATAGTAAGTTGTTAGTTTAAGGTTAGCAGCAATCTCATGAACTACGCTTCCTCAATTGATTCTCCCGCCAAGAATGCACTGCGGAGCGACAGCCAGAAAACTCGCCGATTAGCTTCAGCAATTGACCTTTATTCCCATAAAAGAGAATTTTTTATGGCACTGTGGCTAGAGTGTGAAACAGTGTGAAAAATTACGTTCATTCCCCTTCAAAACAAAAGAAGAGACACGCTGACCTCTGGAAGTGCTCTGATCCATGACAACGACCGTCATCTCAGCGCTGATGTAGCCCAACTACTCCTTGAGCAATTTCAGTGGGACATTTTCGATCACCCACCGTGCAACGCCGACCTACTTCCGTATAACGTCCATTTTTACGCTGAAATGAAGATGTGGCTTGGAGGTAAGCGTTTTCAAACGAGCAATGACATTCAGGACAAAGGCAAAAATCATTGGAAGTCGTTGGCGGCACCATTCCATGAAGAAGGAATAGTAAAGCTTGTCCACTGACACGATGGATTCCTCAATCGCCGATGCGATTTTGTCGAAAGGATTCCACAAGTGAGCTCAATTTTTAAATGTGAAATAATATTTAATCAATCAATTCGTCTTCTGTTCATGGCCCATCGGAGCTTGAAAAAAAACGGTCCTTGTATGTTATCTCAAATGTGACTTCGTCCGGCATGCGTAGCAAGGTTTCCGGGTTGACCTCCGCGTCGATTCATCTTCAAGACGACAGTTTCGCCGGCGTTGCAGCTAGCGTCTTCAGGTACGAAGTATCGGATGCAGGTTTTTGCCCGTCTTATATAGGCCTTGGTTTGGGCTAGGTGCATTCTGATTGGTCCGTGGGTAAGAGTCTCTTCCATGTGTTTGAGAGCGAATACCTAGCTGTCCCCCCTGTTGAAAGTGGATGTTTTCGCGATTTCTATTGCCTCTCGTATGAGTCGTGGAAAGTAATGTTTTTCTCTAGCGATGATTCTTGCGCTTTCGAAGTCCACATTGTGTGTTGGTCGATTAAAATTCTCCTTGTCGTATATTTGAAGCAGTTAAGTTTCAGCTTCGATGAAGATTGGTTCTTATTTCTCGCCAACGCATCTCCCAGGCATTGAAAAATAAACAAGATAATTACATAGGGAAAATACTTCCTGGTGCGATATGGTGAAGAGTATCCTCGCGAAAACAGATAACCCACTACACTTGAAGATAATTTGAGACTTTCCTCCAATGATCTTATGAAATACCGTAAGCAAAACGAGGAAAGGACGCCAATTTTTAGGACGACCTAGAGACTTGCCAAGAGTAAATATTGACGTAGGCCACGATTCTTGAAAAGTACCAAAGATAGCTGCCTATCTCGTGCGCACAATATTAATCCCTGAAACAGATAATCTCGTACCACTTACAACATAAACGACGAAGTTTACCCACGTCAAGTATTTATCTTTCCAAAGCTCCATCAAAACCTGTCAGTTTTTTATTTTAAAAAAATAAATAAAAAGAACGAAAAAAATGGCAACGTTTGGTCTACGATTTGCATTCATGTGGCGACGAAATGTGTCGTTTTCTGTACCGTTTCGATTCACGTCAAGCATCGATCAACGCATCGCTGGTACGCATCAACAGCGTAAACTAAAGGCTTGCTATACTTACTTTTCGCCATTATGCTTTCCCACTATATTTTCATTGGAGCCGAGCTTGAATCATAAATGTTCGGGCAAGTTATGCGATAAAATGCGCACATGATATCTCAGTAAAATTGGAAAAAAATTCTAATTAATACGGCTATTAAGAAATATTTACTGTTATTATATATTATATAAGAAATATTATTGTTCAAAGAAACTTCCATGCTTCAATTAAAAATCATACATAACACTGCATGTTGCCAAGGGGGTCTTTGGAGGCTTCAGCCCTCCTCCCCCAGAACTTTTTCTCTTATGATGACTACCTGCTACATATGCGGGTTGTTCAATGAGTTTTGCCCCATTTTTTTCTCGGAACATTTTTATTGTTAAGAGTCAGAATTTGGCGACAATATGCACCAACATGTCTTGACCATGTAGAATTTTTGAACAAAGTGTCCATTACGTTCTATGTCGGTGCACCAACATTTAGCGGGGGAATATATTCCCTGGTGGTAAAAGCTCTTGTCTTCTAGGCCGAGCGTGGCTGATCGTGGAGTTCTGTTTCTGCATCTCCTCAGGCTGTAATTCTTTACCCATCGCCCAACTGTACTCCTACCAACTAAAGATTCGTCATGCGCTTACACAAATTCTAATGGATTTTCACCACAGTTTCTTATTCTGCACACAAGAATTTGATAACAGCATTGTGATTTTGACGTGTGTAATAGGTAGACGCAATTTTGATGCTGTACTGCGATTCTCTCATCCGCTGGAACGGCGCCAAACTTCACCAGCACAGAGAACAAACTTCAATTGTTAAGCACCGACAAGGACATTGATCTATGTATAAAAATGACTTTTTTTTAATATGGGGTATTACTTATTGAACGACCCTCGTTAGGAGACCACTTTCCCAGGTGCATCTATCCCTTGAAACTCCATTTTCCGAATTGGTTACATTTCCTGCGAATTGTAATAATTAGGAAGTCCTAAGAAGATTAGAAGAGTAGAGAAGCTTTGTGGAAACCATGTTAAGAAGACGAAATAACCTGATCGGCCATATCTTAAGACATAATGGCCACGTGAAGACAATAGTGGAGGGAAAAGTAGATAGTAAGAACGGAAAAGGAAGGCCTTGAAATGAAACATTTGGAACAAGTAGAGAAGGATGTGAATGAGAAGAAATATGTAGGTGTGAAAAAATTAGCTGATAGGAGAATTGTGAAGTGGATAGCTGCGTCTAACCAATCTTAGGACAGTAGACCTAAGATCATTATGATTTACATTTCATAGTGTCCAGAAATTAGGAACGATGGATTTAACTTTCATCAGAACACAAACGAAATAAGTTACTGAAATGTAAGGTTTTCCGATACATGCGAACTGACCAAAAACTGTTACTTAGGCAACCTGCACACCTCCTAAGCAACTGCGGAAGAAAATTATTGGCTACGTTCCTGACGTACTACAAATATTATGCAGACTACCAGTTACAAGCGTACTTATAAGAAAAACGAAAACTTTTTTGAATTCGGAATTTTCACAGTTGCATTTTATTTAACGCTATTAATATCCAAACATATTACACGAAAATATTCACTAAGGACGAAAATCGCCATTTTAAAAAATCAATGTTTTCAGCAGGGATTCGAACCCGGATCTACCCAGTACCAGTCAGCAATACCATCAGTTAAGCCAAGCCATCGTTCAAGCTGGTTCAAAGTCGAAACTCAGAGTGGGTTTATCGAACAAGGTTGTTTCATGGCGTGCTTGGTGTGAGAAAGTAATTTTGATGAATTATTTGACAGTACACTAGAGTATCGAGAGTAAAATAATTGTAATCATTAACATTAAAGAGAAAATAACAGTTGCATAATGAGTAAATAATTTCCAGATTTTCTAATAATTATTCTTTCGTACTTAAGAGTTGGAGAAGCTGATAAAATTCCATTTCAATTATGCACTTTTTCAAATAATTCCAAAACTAATTTTTTTAAGGAATTTAAACATTTTCTGATTTTGTGAAAAAATACATCGGATGTACGTGGAAATTTTAACTTTTAATCCCTCAACTTCAAATAACAACTGTGATGGAAGAACATACTTTCTACACATCACGTACGCAATTTTGTAACCACACATTTGTTTTTTATCCGGTAACCGTAAAGAAACTTACTTTTTAAAGAAATACTTAATAATTCCGAATTTCAACACAAAGGCTAGTTCACACAGGTGAGAGTAGAGCTCACCTTAAATCAAGGAAATGATGCATGAAATTCACACAATCGGAGCAAGGACAGTTCATCTCCCTAGGCTGCCGAACGTCACGAGAGTTTTTGTTTTGGGGTGTGAGAGGGCCTCAGCCGGCATTTGAACCATGACCCTTCAACCTCAGTGGCTATTCCACCAGGCTACCATACTCTCCCGAAAAATTATTTAAATTCTCAGTCATTATCACAATTGAATGTAAACGTTAAGAAAAAAAACACTGAATTCAACGAAATAAATTTATTTGTCATGTATTGATAGCACCAATCCTGTATAAACAGTGTATTATCGTAGCCCCAAAACGATTTCACAAGGGGTACCTATATGTTCCACCATACTTAAAGGATTTTATGCTGTAATGTAATTGCATATGAGTGGAATAAAGGTATATTTCAATAATAAATAATTAAAACGAACTAACTTTGTATTAATCCACCAATTTATTTTCGTGGTACGACTAGTTTCGACGCAGCGGCGTCATCCTCAGGTACAAAGGTTACAAGCTATAAAATATCCTTATATATCATGTGGTTTCCGTGGGGGAGGAAGAAGGTAGGTGGAAGAGGTGGCTGGGAAAATCTCAAGTATATGATGTGGCGTTGTGGGCGGGTGGTGAGAGTTGGAGAGGGGCGGGGTGTGGAAGACCGTTGGTCGGGAGTTTCGACATGCCCTGATGATGATGGACAACTCGTTCATCGAAACGTCGGCCGAGATAGAGTTGGAGAACCTGACCCGGTGAAATTCCCGAATAACCTTCCACATTTTATAATTTTCCTGCCTCCTATGAAATATTATAAGAGATTATGAGTCGTTGAGTCAACAACATTTTCAAACATTGTGAATGTACGTATTTTTCATTGATAGACTCTCATAATTATTCTTTAGGACATTCATGATTATGCTTTGCGCGTTATACCGTACTATTTGGAAGAGCTATTACTGCGTAGGCGAATTTAATGTGAAATCAATTTCTATTACGGTAATTGCAAATTGTAACTTTAAAAATAATTGATATTTTTTTTCATCTTGGGATATTGCGAAATTAAAACTGTGTGGCGTTTCATATACATCTGTGAGCTTTCAAGAAAAACCACTTAACAGTCATTTAAGAATACTTATGTAATTCGTGCTTTCTTAATTAAAATTACACTTTACCGTTTTATTTATTTGAGCTCATCACTCTTCAGGCATTAAAAACGATTGCTAACATACTGTGTTTACGAAAAAATTGATACATAATTTTAATAGCTATTTCCAGCTATGATGAAAAAACTGCTTCCCACATCTATCTCAATAGATAGTTTTTAATAAATCACCCAAAAATAGGATAAAAAAGCATTATTATTATAATATTTCAGCAGAAAATATTTCGTTAACATTTACATTCGTTTCCTAAAACGTAATTTGTTAACGATACCATAAATCATTTGTAGAATGCTAACTAAGCTATTGCCATCTTTCTCACTCAAAGTAATAACTATTTTTATGCTGACATTGAAAAATTATATTGCTCATATTGGTATTGTAAATTTTTTTCACAAAAATATCGAATTGAATATTTATCATTATTTGGGTTATATTCCTAGGCTAATTGAAATTTTAAAATTAAATATCAAAAAAGTGAATGGATTGTTAATGTTTATTAATGTTTTAGAATATATTTTTAGAAGTTGGGAATGTGAATATTTTATTGCGACAAAACTTTAATGTCCACATTCTCACATCCAAATTTCCACCCATCCTGTCTCCCAAGGTATTGCGACCTGCGACTGTCGACAGCGAGACTGATTTGGGAATGAGGCGAAATGAAAGACACGCATCGCAATGAATGGAATGGACTGCGCCACGGTCACTCAAACGAACGCATGTCCTGGCCTGCTCCTATTGTTTTGAAAACGAGACACGATGGAGGCGCCGTGAGAGCAGCTTATGCCATCTATCTCCCTGATAACGAAACATTTGAAGCAAGGAAAACTTCCGCCACGCTATCGCGACCTCGGCGGAAATATATGCGAGAGGTCTCATAGGTTACTGCGGATGGAACCATGATTGGAACGGCAAAATCCTAGATCACGCGATGAATCCGTTGGTTCTGACTGTTAAAGTATCAGGATAGTATGAAAATTCATTTATAATTGCTTCATAAGATAAATTTTTCCATTTACCATTGTAATACTCAGGGGCGGTAGGGCCGGATCGCTTGGTGGTCTATCACCGAGGGGCCCGAGCTTAGGGGGGGCCACTACGCTCGCGTATATCGTGAAGCATATATGAAAGGCGTAATTAAAAAGACTCAGATTACTTTAATAAAAATTATTACCAATTATAAAATTCAACGTTGTCATAAGTTGCTTTATTTATAAAATACTCAGCGTAAAAATATTATATAAAAAATAAATAAAATAAGGTAAGAAGATAAAAGAACACCTGATGTTTTTTTTCTGAAAAGGCTATTTTAGATTTTAGTGCAGTTTTAAGGAACAAAGTCAGTAAATAGATAATAGAACCATAATACAGTATCAAATTTTAGGTACCTAAGCTGTTAATTTCTCACCTTTCATAGTACTTCTTCTTACGAAACCACTATATTTAATTATCTTTTATCGAGCTTTTAAGACCAGAATAGCGTCAAAATCCATTTCCGGCCATGCAATTTCCTAAAATTTTCCGGGGGAAGGTCCCTGAATCTCCATGTAAGGAGGGCCTCATCATTAGCCTCAGCCGAGGGCCCCAAATCACCCCAGACCGCCCCTGGAAATACTGATGAAGTTTGGGTATCAAAGTTGGCCTCGGCTTTAGATCACTACGCACTAAACTAAACCTCAGAGCAAGGGCGCATTTGTAAAAAGATTATATAAAAAATATATAAGAGAAAGGTCTCAGAAGATAAAAGGGATACTGATCCTTTTTTGGAAGAATTATCCGAAAAACTTATTTCAGTTGTTTTATTAAGATTTAAGTGCAGATTCAAGGGACAAATTCACTAAATAGATAACATAAGCATAACACATTTTGAAATTTTATGAGTAGTGAAATTCCCACTTTCATAACATTTCTCCTCACGAAATTAGTTTTATCTAGTATCCTTAAAATTTTCCGGGGGAGGACCCCACGACCCCCTGGTAAGGAGGGACAGCAGCCGAGGACACTCGATCATCCCAGACCGCCCCTGATCCCTGATAACGTATTAGGTTTAATCGGTTTAATTGACTGACTGCGACGATAGTGTTTGTTTTCTTGTCGTGCATTTCGATTTGAAATCTCATTTCCATTAAACTGGATACTTACAAAGAATTAGAAAGTATCAATAATTGTAATATAATCACCATTTTAGTATTCACTTAGGTAACAGCCCTGGATGACTAGCTAGATAGTAAATCGTAATGTGGCTACCCGTTGCACGTTTTTATTTCATCAGGTCAACAATTTTTAGCAATAAATCATGAATATATCAAAGTCCCTTGTCTTCTCTTATTAGACCTCAGATGCATTGCCGCTGAGAGGTATTGCATATCATCAAGGTACCGCGGAATGTCATGAACGACAAAAAAACAACACCTTTAATCTACCCCAGGAGGCGTTTCTTTTTGCTGTTCATTACGATTTGAAATCTAATTTCCATCGAACTGAATTCTGATAAGATAGAGAAAGTATAATTTACTGCAATAATAATTCTTTTTAAAGGTTTAATTGACTAATTGCTTCATTTTCCTATTATGATACAGAAATTGAGGTATCAAATTTGACCTCTGTTTTCGTTTAGTTGTCATCACGCGCTTTCGTATGTTTCCCATTAGATTACAACATATTCAGGGACGAGAGTTGAGACGACCCATCTCATGTCACCACTAATATACACAGTTTTAGTGGCACCACGACCAAGGTTCTCTCGTGCATTTGGGAAGTATAAAGTAAGCAATCTAAATTGCCCTTTTATTCGATTAGATACGGGCAAATAAAAATGAATCAGGTGTTATCGTCCTCCATCAATACCACTGATTACTATTATGATAATCCTATAAGGGGCGGATTCAGCATAAAATATGGGGGGGGTGGTCATGACCTGGGTTGGGGGTATATGGAATAACTCTCCTAGAAGAGAGGGGCGTTTTTACATTAGGGACAACTACGCTCTACCATAAATACAACCGAATCTATCACGTTTGGGACTTGTAGCCATGCATTTGTATATGTACCTCCTTTTTTCTTTTATTAGTATAGAAAAACTATTAACCTCCTCTGTCCCGGGACACATCTACCGTTATTTTTGGTCTGAATTTCATATTTTATGGTTAAATAAATGTTAACAAAAAATATCAGCGATTCCTATGAATCATACTTTCGTATGATGCTGTCAGTCAATAAATAAATTGGCAGATGATGCCTAAACCAAAATTAAATGCTATCGTGACATCTTAAAACCTATATCAAAGAGATATTGTATCAATTGTCCATCAACGGAGGCACATTTTAGGCGGTTACGAACTGTCTTAATTACCTTCATAAGGGGTGTTATCCATTTAGACCCGAAATCGCAATTAATTACAAAAATTTGGCATATAAATTGGAAAGATAATTCAAGACTAAAATAAATATTCCCGATTTGGTCATCCGCAAAAGCGTAAAACTAAAATAAAAAACAGAAAGGCGCCACCCAGTTTTCATGAGTTGTTGACGTCATTGGATTTTGAACAGTTTTGGTATTACTTTAACCATTGTAACTGTGGTGTTTTAAAAGTATTACAGGCATTGGAACTATTTTTAAAATTTACAAGAAAAACCCTCCGCACGGAATCCAATGCTTTTCTTATGGGAAAACGCTCAATCTGGCTCAGTTTACTCGTTCGGGGAAAAAATTTCATAGGGGAAAGGAAAATCTCACTACAGGGTTAACAGGGGTTAGGGGTTTTTGGTCATATTTTTCTTCCCTCTCGCCGACAATCAACAACACACCGAATAACACAAACTGTAATGCATTCCGATAATGTCGCCATAAATTGCTAACAGAAACGTATCAGTGGAACATTAAGCCACTAAAATACTAAAAACTCCACGTATTTTAATCTTACATAAATTATAAACCAGATAAGTCGCATAAATTAAAATTAGCATAAACTCCATATGAGTAAGGCGTGAAAGCGACATTCACAAAATATATATACGCTGTAGATATCGCATTCTCTTCAAAAAAACAAAGTATTTTATAACTTTCTTCGTATTATTAATTATCAATATCTGAATCGAATAAATGAATTCAAGCTTAAATATAAGGTCGTGCACCTTCTTTTAAAATATGTGTTCAAAGGACAAAGGAAATTATTGCTGTTATATCCCTCTTAAAATTATGGAGAAAAACGTTGTCTCATAAATCTGCCAAAATATAGGCAATTGCATTCAATGGTATGGGTAAGGACAGTAGAGTTCAATGTTATTTATATTTTCAAGATCCATATCAGCCACCTGACTATTAATTTTTAATTCGTGCATTTTCGCGGCTTGGACTGTTACAGAAAAAAGGAAATCCATAACATTCCTCCCCAAATACTCTTTCTGCCCATGACCACTTTCCTCTTATATGAATATTCATCTAATATTCGAGAATATACTGGAAAAATAACTAACCGAAGAAATAGCACGCGCTATAATTTTCCAAGAAAAAAATTTAAAGCCTTTATCCCGTTCATATTTCACGCACAAGTTCAGGGATAATGGCAATGACAGGTGTAATAATTAATTTCGGATATCATCATTTTCTTGGATAGGAGCAATGATAGGGAACTGTGTCCCTTTTCCCATCATTTCAGACGGCCGCGTCTTCTGCCTCAGAACAAAGTGAAGTTACTGCTGAAAATAAATGCGCGTATATTTTTTTTATGAATTCATGTAACTCTGGTGTAACTGCTCCATCATTTACTTGCGAACTAGATAAAAATCGAGAAATTGCGTCTAAATCACCGGTAGATGAATCATTGACCGGCAGGCAATATACGATATGCCGGTGTTTATGTCTAAAGCCTGTTCATATGATCATTTATTCCGTCCCTTCCGAGCGATAGCTCAAGCGATCGCTCCAATGATTGTGGAAAGATGATCGTTTCACACAATCTTTTTCCACGGTGGCTCCAGGGATGCGAATCCTATCCCTTTTTCCGTCACTCGGTACGTCCCTTTTTCCGTTGCTGAAACTCCATCCTCCTACTCCTCTAACTTCCATCGCTAATACCGTCTTTCAGCTAGTCTAAACTCACGGCTGCTAACAGCGATTGCAACGCCACGCTCGGTTTTTATTGAATAACAGTTGTATACGCGTAAAGTGACGGACTAAGCGATGTAAAAAGGGACGGTGGGAATGACCGTGCGATTCAGAAAACGATGAGACGAGCAATCACTCTTCCGGTCCCTTAAAAACCTATCTCTAGAACCCTGAGGGAAATAAAAATGATCGCGTGGTTCAAGCATAAGAATCGCAAGGTACTATGGGCGTACCCAGCGAGGGGGAAGGGGGGCCGCTGCCCCCCCCCCCTCTAGAGGCTAGAATCGCAAAAGTCTTTAAGGAAAATCAGGATTGGATTGAAAGGAAAGTTTTCAACAAATTTTCTTTAAACCCACGAGAAATGGTATTATTATTATTACACAAGTGACTAAAATATTTTTTTCACGCAAATAATATTAAAAACCAGTTGAGCGCTGTTGTATTTTTCTTCAAATGTCGGTTTAATTCTCATTTTCCATGTTTAAATATTACAACTTGAACAACCATAGCTTGCTGCCCCTAGTTTTGATCCTGGGTACGCCTTGCGAGGTATTTCTAATTTGCCACACAATGAGAAACACAATGGCAGGCGAAGTAAATTAAACGTTTTGCTTAGAGGCGTAATTAAAATGATTTCTGACCAAGTTAAGGGTGGATGGCGATATTTGGTGGAACTGTGTAACAGAAAACATAATCGCAGACACACTAATATTGCATATTCCACAAGGAACTTACGATTAATGTATCTGTGGTTATGTTTCCAAATTATTTCTGATGCTGATGGCAAGGGCGTGCCCAGGATAAGCCAGGGGGGGTAAGCCATGGTTGTTCAAGTTGTAAGTAAGATTCAAGAATGGAAAAGGTGAATGAAATCAACATTTTAAGGAAATTAGTTCTTTATCATTAGGAAATTAAATATTTATCAGTTTTTAAGATTATTTGATTGAAAAAGTATTATTTTCTTTAAAGAAATTTGCTATTTTTGCTTCCGGGGGGGGGGCAGCTGCCCCCTCCTGTCCCTCGCTGGGTACACCCATGGTTGATGGCATGAAATTTGGCAATAGCAAGATTCAAGCTCGAAGATAATCGGACAGTATTTCCTATTCGCTGTTTCAAACGAGGCCATGAGAGCTAAAAGCATGCGAGAAAACAAAAAAAAATTCATGACGAAAGACGTTTTTTTTATTGCTGGGGCTGAACAGTGTCAACCCAAGGCCTCTGTTCCACATTCGCTCAGGGCGTTACAACACGAGGAAAACCAACAAAATTATTAAAACAAATAATTTACCTCATCCATGGTCGTCTTCGAAAGGTGATGATGATGATAAACAAACGCGAATCCGGTGAAATCCAAGCGCGTTTGCCAAGCGGGAAGTCACATCCGCCTCCTCGTGGGCCGTCAGATCAACACAAGACCTCGCGCGCTGCGGGACAATCGCGCCCTGCCCCAAGACTACGGGGACTCCCCTGGCTTGCGGCTTCGTCATTCTCCCCCCGCCCTCCCTCCAGTGAGGCCAACCTGAAAAATTGTGCGTAGACATCCTGCGCTCCAGATAATTCTTTCTTTTTTTCCAAGCCACGAAAAAAAATCTTCTTTTTCCGACTTCTTATCCAGTAACTCCCGTGACAATTCAATCTGCAGAAGATTTAATTCCGAGTGAAATGGGGAGGCAAACTCATCGTCGTCGTCCCTCCAGAAAAAGAAACGCTTCTATAGAACTTTAAAGGTATTACACGGGGTACTTACTTGCACAATCTGAGGTGTGCACGAAGGCGCAGCCAAAATTGCGTCGTGTAAAGCGGCGAATTGCTAGAACACATGCAAGAATGCGAGGGCGTGAATGGCAAAATAGCCCGTTCTAATTCCGTTCACGCATTTGCGCAATTACGCGCCATTTCAGAAATTAATGCAGTTCTAAGCTGCACAAATCTGTGCCCCGTGTAAAACGACCTTAAAATAACTGTAAGAATACTGTAAACTCATCTTTAAGTATCTGATGAAAAAAGATGTATCTGAAAGGAGCTACGGGGTAGATATTTCAGTAGACACAACAATACCCCTAAATCAATCTGTTCTAGCGACGAGGCACTCGTTTATAATTTACGTTATCATAATAAAATTTACATTACATGTATAGAATATACCGAAGTCGACATTTTTCCTGTACCCTAAATTTGAATATTTTAACTCCAACTTTTCTCAGGCGTACATATTTTCTATGTATTCCTCCTTTGTATTCCTCCAACTCCTGAGAAAAGTTGGAGGAATATTTTCCTCCAACTTTTCTCAGGAGTACAAAAATAAGTGTAAGAGTGATGCGTCCTCATGAAACCCTACCCCCTCTCTCCCTTTCCCCCACCCCCGGCCAAGGGGAGTGCATAGAGGAGGCACCAGTCTGTCACGCAAAAAATTGATACATGATGCCATTAGCCACAGCAGATTGGACATCAAGGGTGGAGGCATTCTAAATGATGCTACATGTATGTGATTGATGAAAATACAATAGATTGACCGAGTGAGGAATGAGGAAGTTCAAAGAAGAGTGGGACAGTGGAGTAATTTACGAAAACTTCAACAAGAAGGCGGAACAACATATAAATCACACGTTGAGTCAGGATGGCCTGATGAAGAAATCGTCGAGGGAACTGTGGGTGGAAAGAATGGAAAAGGAAGACCTCGAATAAAATACATGGAATAGGTAGCGCATGATGTGAAACAGTGGTGTCATGGTGCTGGAACGACGTTCCGGCACTGCTTAACAAAAGATATAACAGTCAAATAACACTTATCAATTTTGTTTCCTCAAAATTTCTAATATATTCTATATTTCTATTTCTAATATCTAATATATTTCCTGTACATTCCTAAACAAGCCAAAAAATGCGATAAAATGGCCTGTAATAAAAAACAGTATTATTTTACTCCTCAAAAAAGTTATGGAAAGTTCGTACAGGCGCTGCTAATTTTGCCGTGGCGTCACTGATGTGAAAGAGAAGAAATACGTTGGTGTAAAAGGATAAGCTGACATGAGAATTGAGGGCACATTTTAATTTTAGTTTTCAAAAATGACCGCAGAGTGACAATGAGAGGAGACAGATCAATTAATTCTCAATATTTACAATATAAGTATTACTTCGCTAGGAATAGCATCACAAGGCTATAAATTAGACGGATCAAATTAACACGAAAATAAAATTTAGTAAACATTCCAAATTGCTAATTTAAGCTATTTTATCCGCGAAACTCGGATCGCTCTCCGAGGAGAGAGTGGAGACTTACATAAGCCAATTTAAAATGCGCAATATGTGAAAACAGGCCAACTGGAGAACTCGCTATAGGGCCTTCCTCAAAGAAAACGAAAGGCATTGATTGCGATTCGTTACCCACCATTAGTGTATTCATAATATACAAAATATTTGGTTTTAGAATTGCCAGTTTAGACGAATGGTCAGTTTTAACCGCATTTGAAAAAGGCCAGATTGGCGCCCAAGCAATGCCACTCCACGTGACGTCACATGGACTATAGTTTCTATACGATTAGATAGCAGTTTTACATCGTCTGAGTTTACCAATGCATGCATGAGGCACAGACTTCAGGGAAACATCTCTTAATAATCACCTATTAAAACTGCCTATGGTCGGAAAGTTTCCTTCGTTTGATAAGGTATTAATAATCCTTATTTAAGCCAAGCGCTACCTGCTAGCAGGGTACTCTGCTACCTGGTAGCAGCCAGCATCACAGCGGCGCACAATATCCTCGCCCCATTGTCACCTCCCACGGCGAAAGCGGGATCCAGAATGACGTCAAACGGACTTTTCCCAGCATTCATACTTAGCCGTCGCGTTTTCGCACGCTTGAAAATTTTCATTTTTCAATTAATCGCGAAAAATAGATATCGTCATTTAAAAATCTGAAAGCGTGAAATGCGTACTCCAGGAGTAATAATATTTCGATTTAGGCAATAAAAAAATAATAGGAGGCCACTCTATCTCAATATCTGTGCTATTGAGTCAAAATGGGTTATCCATCGAGGTCTCATTGAGGAAAACGTGGAAATATACCAAAGGCTAGGGTTATTAATAATGGTAGAACTATTTCGTTAATATTATGAAATTGTATCTGGTTATTAGATTTTTTCATAAATTCCGCTTGAAAGTACGCCAATCGTGTAGGAGGCCGAATGCTCCACCCTCCTCATACGTAATTCTTCAGAAAAAAAATAAAAAATGGTGACTCTTCAATGCAAAATATCTGCAGCACCAGGAAAAATGATTATACGTCTTCTGCTTCACATTTCCCCAAAGTTTATATTTTCGAAACCCCACGTGTCGATTAATAATGACTAAGAACCGATTTACAACCTTGTGGGATTTTTATTCCCCTGTGCTGCGACACAAGCTGTAATATTAGTTTGAGCATGGTGAATTTTGGGGAAAATTCAACACGAGTACCTTTCGCGAAAATTATTCAACTTCGAAGTCATGGGCGTAACCAGGGAGGGGCAGGAGGGGGCTGCTGCCCCCCCCCCTAAAAGCAAAAATCGCAAGTGTCTTTAAGGAAAATAATATTTTTTCAAGTAAATAATTTTAAAAACTAATAAAGAGCTGTTACAGTTTCCTTAAAATGTTGGTTACATTCACCTTTTCCATGCTTAAAACTTACCTAAAACTTGAATAGCCATGGCTTGCCCTCCCCCACCCCTATTTTTGCTCCTGGTCACGCCCCTGTTTGAGGTCATGTATTTTTATCACAAAATCATCCATGAAAAAATGGGAGCATCTAAGGTGGCCTAGTGGGTTGGGCGCCTTGCTAATCGAGAAGACCCGGGTTCAAATCCCAGATGAAACCTTCGGACACCCCCAAACAAAATCCTCGAAGTGCGAGGGGGCCCAGGGAAAGGAACTGGTCGACCTACCCTGAGATTCACACGTCTGTGACTTAATTCGGGGTGAGCTCCACCCTAACATTTCCAAACCAACTTTCTGGTTGAACCACTGAGGGAGTGACCCGCAAAAGCTATATTCAACATCAAATGTACAGATTTGTAGGCAACAACTGAGCAAAGGGTATACAGCCGTACTAAAAATAGTATTTTTGAGGCATTGGATAATATTTTTCAAACTGAAACCACTTTATACCCTCAGGCAACGACCGTAATGCGTCCCTTATCGAAAGCAGCATCGAAAGCCACCTAATAGATAATTAGTTGTTGATAAATGTCTAATAACGCGGATGTGGACACTCTTTGACTAAGGAATTTCATTTGAGCGCATATTTTCATATTGCAATCCCAATAAAATGAACCTTTTCGCTGAGGATAATAACTGGTATAAAAAACGAATGGACCCTCACACGTATTAGCCACCACGTACGTAACCAGAAATTTGATTCGGCGAGGTCTTGTGTGTTATGTGGGTTGCCTATATTGGATAGTGTTATTCTATTCCTACGCAAATGAAAACCGCATATTTCATTAAATACAAAATAAATTTTGTTCGAATAACGCTTAAATTGAAGGTCGTCGTTGGCTAATGAAATACTCGTAGTTATTATACAGGGTGGGGCAGAATGGGCTCCCTGATTTGAGAATTGAGATCGATTTTGAATCCGCTCATCTGGTACTGTTAGGGCTACCAGATGAGCGAATTGATTCGGTGGGCGATTGTTGAGCGTTTGTGCAGTGGAGGTATCGATTTTTCGTCTGCTTAGACAAGAATATTTCTTCATCCATGGGTCCGTAGGGAGTTCGTTCTGCCTCACCCCGTAGCTTGATCTCCGTAGATGTTTCTTTAAGAATTCGTCTAATTTTTCAAGAAATTTTAATTAGAGTGCTCTGGCGACAGTGGTTATTATTATCCTGGTTTTTAGCAAATTTTGCATCTGAGTAGTTGGGTCAAATTCAGAGGATAAAGTCCCCAATTCTATTTGTCTCCTAACAGGAAGCGTCGTCGGGCTCTCATCGGGGCGGGGCTGCCTTCCTTTCTCCTTCCTTGTCCTCCCCCTTCCGGGGTACAGAGGTGAAAAGCGAAGGCTTATAGACCCTGCCGGAGGAGTGTAACCCCGTGAGCCCGCCCTGAAGTCTCGTTTCCACTGTCTCCCCTAGGGGGGTCCAACTAAATGATCTTTGGATTTTTCTCCTCATAGAAGAGTCTACCAATTTCGTTGGTAAATTAATTAATGGTTTCGCTAGTAGTGGACCCCGTTGTCTCCATGGCAACGAGGGGTTTGTCCCTATCCTCTCCTCCTTAGAGGCGTCGACGGGCTCACATCGCGGCGGCGCGGTGTCGAGTGCAATGCGATCCACTTTTATTTCTAGTATTTTTCAATGTAATGTTTGTCTTTGCGAGGGATAGCATTGAAAACTAATGAATAACTAATCGCTTCCTTGTCTATATATATTTAAACTATGTGTACTAGTTAAACTCAACCTTCATAGACTAAAGCTAAATCAGGATATACATAATCACCAAACTAGATCACATACATCCATCCACATAACCCTCCACAGACGAAAACTTTCCTACACAAGCCCCATAGCTATAGGCTCAAAAATATATAATTCACTCCCCCCCCCCCCCCCCCCCCAAACTTAGGAGCATCTCCTCAATGAACAGATTTAAAGCTGACCTAAAAAGATATCTTGTAAACAAATCTTACTACAGCATCCAAGAGTTCTATATTGATCCCTAATAATATGTATAAATGTATGTGAATGTCACTTATTGTTATATTGTGTTCAATTGTTTAGTGTTACATCTACTGTTCAGTATGTTACATTTTTATGATTCACTTAACTTCCATGACGTGTCCTATATCTATATTCTGTGGCTCACTGTAATATATGACCTTCTGGACAAATAAAATTATTATTATTATTAATATGATAGATCACGTCTGAGTGTGTATGCATTTCGGTCAATACCCCTTCTTTTACCTTATTTCCCCGTGAAACTCGGATCAATTTGTCCGTCAGCGACGCGAGTGGCGACGTCCGTCAACCCAATTAAATGCGCGGTGAGTGACAACACAATTAGAGGCACGCTTACGGATCCTCATGCGTAATATTCGTGGTTGTATCCTTCAGAGGGGTCCCTTGGGCCCTCGTTCTATGTCTCCTAAGGGCATATACAGATGGAAGTCGCCGCACGGGGGGGGGCGGTTGTGAAACCCCAAAACATCCCCCTCCCTCTGACTACTTGCCTTTCACCTATACGAGCAGTTCAATCTGCCTGATAAAATAGAGGGAGGGTTATTTTGCCACATCGCATTCGAAAATCTTCATTTTACGCGATACTCTATACGATACGTCTCATCACTCACGCAGAATTTGCACATAAAAATATTCAGAGTAATATGGCATTTAATCAAAGCATCTTAGATGAGGAGGTTGACTCCAGTGCTCTAAGGTTTAAACTCTTTTATCCTCTCCAAGTATTTTTCCCTTATTTCTTCGTTCCCCTGAGGCTGAAATGAGAAAAACAAAAAAGATACCATAATATACTCAAGTCGGAATGTAATTTGACAGATAGTGACAGATAATAAGTAATAAAATAATCAAGTGACAGATACAGCAGTTAAAGGTCTTCTAAAAACATACAAATCTCTATTGCTTGTTAAATTTATCACATTGAGATTTCCCAATAAATCTGGGCATGAAATAACATAGTTACTAATTTGATACTAGGCAACATGACGATCGCAGATTTAAGTACCAAAGTCTGGTCAACCAGTAACCACCGTCCACCGGTGGTACCCACCGTCAGCAATGGGTATAGAATTGGCATTTTAAAATTTCCTTTATTAACTCAGCGCCAGTAATTTTGACACGTTGAAGACATAGATGTGTTTAAGATCTATAACGCTGGTTCCAACAGTACCCATGATCCCCATAATTAATTTAGCCTTTTAAATTTATATTAATGATTATTGTGAAAGTTTAAAAATTAACATAAAATTTAAAACAAAAATGAGAAGTTATAGCTTTAGCCTACTTCCTACCTAGGGTTTTTAGAAGAATATTTACATTTTTTACAGGATTGTTCGGGTTTCCTAGGCTACCATATGGTAGAGCAATGCATTTTCTCTGTTAGGAAATCGCCCGTGGCTACCATTGCCTATGCTTACAGTCATAGGGCAAAAAAAACTGCTGAAAATTTAAATTTAACTTCAGACAGTTTCGGTATATCCCACTAAAATTCCTAAAAGCGTACTCTAATTTGAATGCGATACAACCAAACAGCGGTGATAAGTACCGGGAAAATACTCCTTAAAGTGTGAAAATCACAATTACTTCGCGGCGATAAGAGGAAGTACGTGGCATGCGGTTTCTGAGATTGTAATATCTCATTATCGGAAAATAAGCGGAACGGATCTGTTGCCTAAAGATTGCGAAAATCTGTAGGTACTGTATTTTTTCAGCAAATATAAATGTCCACACACAAAATAATCATCTGAGGAATATCTAAATGCGCAAACACCACGACTAGACCATAACACAAATTGTTTGGCTCATGGCTTTTGTAAATAGCGCATTCACCTCGGCAGAAGATTGCCTGGTAAACGCTCACCGCAAAGTAAAAAGCATTCACCTCGACTCTACATAAACTTACAACGGAGCCGAAAAATTTTTATCGTTCCACTCCCAAAGAGAGGTAATACTAAACAATTAATATTAAATTCAGTGCTGTAGTTGGGCCGGTACGGCGTACCCCCTAAAATCCAAACTCGTTATATGAGTACCGATTAAACTACATTTTTAAATGTGTAAAAAATAGCCCCAATGTAAATTGTCCAACGTATTTCAGAAAGAAAAATTTGAAAAGATTATTTACTTGTTCAGAGTTACCTCGTGGCACAACTCGGAACTAATATAAGAGTGGGATTTTGACATATCAATCGCAGCCGGGTGTATAACACATGTTCAACTGTTAGCAATTTTTGGTGAGTGCCACCTAAATTTTTCTACCAACTACAGCACTGATTAAAGTCGCGCGTAAAGTGATGACTCGAGTTGATGATTTCCTGCGATACCTTGAGGAATTTTCTGAGCATTTTGAATGAATAGCTAAAACTTTGTTTTCCACAGAATTTATCATTAAAACACGACCAGAGTTCCTACGGTTAACCAGTTTCCACAAGATGACGTTAACGTCAAAACCATGGTTGTGTTTGAATAAAAAATTCTGAGGATACACAAAGTTTCATTTATTCATTCAAAATGGTGACTCAAGATTTCAATCTACATTTACATTACTACCCAGGTCATCTACACCTAAATCTACCCCGCAAGCTGCCTAAAAAGGCGCGTGGCAGGTGGTGTTAGGACACCAGCAGAATAAAAAGCAAATGCTCAGTCAAAATTATGACTAGCATTTCTTAAACTCCTTTATGGTTCCGGGGAAAAAACTAATTTCCAAATCTATTCGTTCGACAGTATATCTCTCTTAATTTATCGCTACTGTCGAACATGGAAATAAAGTGGGGCCTAAGATAATGTTCTCCATATCGCTCATTAAGATATCTATTCACAATTGCTCAAACAATCTAAGCCTAGAAAAGTTTCTCGGGTTTTCCACCGGTTGATGTTCTCCATGTCTACCAAACGGTGGAAAACCCGAGAACTTTTCTGCACCTGGTACGCTGGGAAAACTTAAGATCATACATCTAAGCCTAGCGCGCAGCCTCCAACTCTCTGGGGGCTCCCAACCTAAATCATTTAACAACTGGGTAGCGCCAGAGAGGAGAAGCGGTAGCGCTGCCGGTACACCCGTAGCAGTTTTTGACGAACCGCGCAGCCTTTCTTTGTGTTTTATTCAGTTCGCGGATTAAGTCTTTCTGCACCGGATCCCATATGCTCCCTACATATTAAAGGTGCGGTCGGACGAGTGAGAAATAGCACCTCTCGTTTACATTCTCATCCGAAAATCTTCCCACAATACGCTCAAGGAATCATAATTTCTTCAGAGCTATGCCGCAAATATTCCTTGCATGTGTTCCCCACGATAGATTCGAAGCCATCATAACTCCTAGGTACTTAACTTCATCTGTTGCCTTTATTTTAATACCATCCACAGCATAAACATGGTAATAGTAGGGCGAACTCTGCAAGAAATGTACCGCCGTGCATTTGCTCAGATTAAGTCCCCACTCTTGGCTCCACAAACGAACATTTTTCTAAATCCGATGATAGAATTTCATAGTCAGAGTGATCATTAATTTCGCGATAGGTAGATGACAGCGTCGTCGGCAAATAAAAAATGGAAGTTGTCACAGCACTTTCCTCAAGGCACCGGTGAAAGTATACCGTAAAACAGAGTAAAACGTAATACTTTGACATAAAGGGTTATAACAGTTTCCGGGGCTACTTTGACTGAAAGTCTATGATGCTCACACACGCAGTATCGAAATCCAAAGATTGGTATATTGTAGCCCTCCTTATCCCAGGCTAATTATGTTACCTTCCTGAGGGCCTTCTCCCCCGTATCATACTTGATCTGTCCTCTGTACTTGTACCTTGGTACCTCTGAGGACTTTTCCATTCATTTTTCCTTCCAATATCCTTCCACGCAATTTCTGAGTCTCATCAAGTGGCCTATTCTCCGTGTTCTCATCCGCACGGATGGCAAGGGAAACGAAACGAAAATGTTTTGCTTCGAGCCGGAGGGGAACGAAAGTAAGAGACCTAGGTTTAGTTTCGTTCCCGCACGAAATTTAAATACCAAGGAGTTTAGTTTCGACCCGGGACGAAACTTTACTCCCGTGAACGAAACTAAATTCATCGAAACTCCGCTGCTCATATTTAAGTTTCGATCCCAGAAGCTGAGTGGAGAGGGACAAGAGGGAATAGTTTCGACCCATTAAGTTTGACACACGCGTAGGAGGTTAAAACATTGAGCTTCAAAATCGAATGGCCAGTTAGCGTTCACCGTTCTCCTGTCTGTGGTGAAAATATGAGTGCCCCATGCATCTAATGCCGGTAGGCGGAGCCTCAACTTCATTCAACCATACTCTGTACTCGATGTGTGGGCCGAAACTGAACTGTTCGAAGGTGAAGCACGTGGTCCCTCCGGTGCGGAATATTATCCACGATTCGTTTCATCCGAGAGTTTTAGTTTAATTTCCACCAGAAGTAGTTTTGACTCCGATTATGTTTCGACCCTGAGTTAAGCTCCCTGGGTTTCCCATTTCGTTTCGTTTCTACATTCCGCTCCCTGGAACGAAACTGTTGAAATTTTACTAGTTTTGACTTTCGTTTAGTTTCGATTGCCGTCCTTGCTTATCGGAGGCAAAACAGAGAGAAAAAACTGGATGCAAGATCTGGCTTAGGAGAAGAAAGGAAAAAATGTAGCGGATGGAGAGAAAAAGGAACAATGAAGTGCTTGACAGGGTGAGGGATAATAAGGAAGATATTCGACGGGACAGGGATAAGAAAGATGGTGTGGATGGAGCAATTACTAAGCAGAGAGGGGATGCTGAGGAAAGAATGTTACGTTAAACCAGAATGGGGTGATAGAGAATAGGATTTATTGGTGGAATTTAAGGGTTAGGCCTTAGTTTGATTTGAAAAGAGAATTCTAGCTTGAGAGGGGAGACTGGAAATGGTAATTTACAAAAGGCTCGAGGTAAAGTTCTTCAAACAGCTGTAGAATTCTTAAGCCAGAATCACACGATTATTTTTTCGTCATTGGTATGGTATGGTATTTGGAGGAGGCGACTGAAAGCTAAGGGCATTTGCGTCATGAGAGAAGGGTGTGGAAGGCAGGGTGGAGAGAAACCTGGCATCGGTATTATCCTTCTCTTAACGAAAGGCGCCAAAGGGCTTAACGTCCCAATCCGACGGATGGAATGTTGCGCTTGAAATGTCCTCCACAAAACAGTCAAGCAGGTGTTGGGCAATCTCTGAATATTCTCTGCCACTGCCAGGATTTGAACCCAAGCCCACAGGGTAGGAAGCCAATGCTCTAGCGACCACACCAACCCGATCCCCTTTTTTCGTCATTTTCGAGTGCTCACTCCAGAAATCACTCAGAAATGATGGTTGCACACGATTGTTTTTCCCGATGGCTCAAGTATTGAGGATTCCCATCACTTTTTTCATTACTCGGCACGTCATTTTGTCCGTTACTCTAATGGCATATCAGCCAATCCGAACGCATGGCCGTATCGAGCGATTACAGCGAAATGTATGACAATCATGGGAACAGCATAGGTAAACATGAACGACTAGCTGTGAGAATGCTGAAATGTGATGGACGGAGAGATGGAAAGAGTGACAGAAATAATGACTGTGTGATTAAAAAAAAGTTATGTCTCGAGCAAGGGCGTACCCAGGATAAAAACTAGAGGGGGGCAAGCTGAGGTAGTTTAAATTGTAACATAGACAAGTTTGAATGGAAACTAAAACTTCAAGAAAATTATTACGACGCCATATTTGTTTATAAAATTGTTTTCTCCAAAAATTATTTTTATTTTAATTACGTTATATACTAATATCAATTTTCTTGGATTTAAAGAAAACTTGCTCAACACTTTCGTTTTCAACTAAATTTACTTTTCCTTTAAGGGGGAGGCAGCTGCCCTCTCCTGTCCTTCCGCTGGGTATGCCCAGTGGCACCGATTCCATGGGGCTTGAGGGGGCCCAAGCCCTCTCAAAAATTCGTTATGGGTGTGAGGAAAAAATGTGTCAGGCTTGTCGATTTTCCCCTGAATGTCCAGATATCGAGATTCTAGTTATCAGGGTTCTAATGTTGATCATATGACTCTTCTAAAATGCTTAAAAAACTTAAAACTCACTACTTTAAAATTTCCCGGGGCAAGATCCCAGGTTTGGGACCCCCCCCCAATATTTTTTTGTAAGTCGGCATCCCTGGGTATGCCCATGGTCTCGAGCAATTAATTTTCCAGCCCCAAAAAGTGATTACTCCAGTGAGCTCTTAGAGGGACAAAACAAATGATTTTGTGATTCAGGCTTTGAATTATAGCCCATCTAATCCTTCTCTGCTGTCGGGTGTTCCATAGTATCCTTTCTTCTCCTATTCCACCACAATTCCGGTAGAGGAGGCTAACTTCCTTCACTGGGCCTTTTCCATGAGCCTACAATCACTTTCACCCTCTCATCTACACTCAATCATTCTTCTCACCACATCTCAATGCCCTTCCAACCGGAAAATTAACCAATAAAAAATAAAGATGCTATAGTAATAAAATAATGTACTTTAATTTTACAATTTTAAGTCCTCTATTCATGTTTGTACAAGTAAACTTATGAGAAAACATCACAAAAATAAATTAAATAGGAAAATGGTGACACATAAATATTTGATATTACACATCTTTAAACAACATATTAGCTTTACCAAGAATAGTCTACTTGCCCAACATCAAGTCAAAATATAATAAAGTCTTCGGGGTTTGCACATAGTATCACAACCCTTGAAAAACTTACTCTATGGTTGAAATAAAGTCACCTTTGTATCAATCGCACTAGCACAAATTTCAATACATGTACTACTTCTTATATTTGACAAATACCTGAAGTTCTGCCTACCTCATCAGTCCACCAAAATAACCTCTTTAAGTCATCTCTTGGCATTGACTGAGGAAACGATGAAATTCACTTCATATTCAATCTGACACAGGTATGAATTGAGAGAAAAAAATTCTAATTAGATCTCAGTAAATCATTATACGCACTTCACTCCCCTACTATGTACGTCCTTTTTCTAAACTTAAAAGGGGTGGAAGTGAGGATACAACAGTGAAGATTATTATACATATTTCACACTAGCAATGCAACAGCTCCCTCCATCACTTTTGCTGACAACTCTTTATCACACCTTTTAATACCAGGTACTCAGAGTTGAATGACTGAAAAAAGATTAAACCTTGTCTTCCACGGCTCAACTTAAAAAATACACAAAGAGCTCCTAATGTTTATGCAGCAGTTTCTCAACTGTCCCAGGCAAGTTCTTATGCTGTCTCCAAATAAGGTAAGTTCTCCAAAACCATCAATTAGTTCCAGGAACAGCAAAACAATTAAATTTCAGAAAGCCATTCCCACTCAGCCTCATGATCTATCAGGTTGCATGACCATAATGACTAATGTATATACATTCTAAGTGCATTGCTTGCATGCGAAAAGTTTCTCCTAAAGGAACCATGAAAAAAAAGGTTGGGCAAGCCTGACTCATTGATTCACGATAAATAAAGAAATGTACCTGAGATCATACAAGCAATACACATTGCACAAACACCCACAATACATCAAAATATTTATGAATGCCACAACCATAACTGACATTGAGTCCATGACATATTTCATAATTTTTTAATGTTAATCCCATAGTTACCAAAAAACACAAGCCTTAGCACAAGGGATCCCAAGTATGAGTGCCAAATCCATCTATAAGGTATATGTAGATAAGAAACTTAATAACAGTTAACTAAATCTGGCACTGAATTTCCAATATGGATAAGTAGTTTACCAACACAGCTTGAGACAGCACACGACAAAAAAAAAAACAAACATAAATGTTAGAACACTACAACAAGGGAATACTAATGCAGTTTAATATACCACAGTAATATAATCTACCTAGTTTGCCTAGAATGTTGAAACATGGATCTAAAAGCACCTGTAGATGGTCCATGAAACAGCCCTGATGGGCCAAAAATGTCAGCAGTCTTTTCAATACTTACTATGAATAAATCATGATAACTTCATGCAGGGCTATTTTGGATGACCAAAAAAGTATCAAACAAGCATCACTCCCCCTTCAGGATATTTTTTTTTTAATATAGTGAGGGATAACAGTAGCAAATGGCCCCCAAAGAAGCCACCACTTAGGACAAAAGGTCAGTAAATGTGAATTGTTAAAATATACATAAATATTGATAACATCATCCTATAGCCAAATCATACATTAATATGTACACAAAGTTTCAACCCTTTCCCTCCCATATGTAAGACTTAGTAAGGAATTTCCGCTGCATGAAAATACTATGCTCATTTAAAAGGTGAGATTTTCCATTAAACAGACGAGTGTGGACACCCTAATGGGATGGCCAAACACTACAGCAGCGATAGAAAATATGTATATACATCAGTAACTACTGATAAAATCCATGACAACTTCAGCTACTTTCACTAAATTCTTTTTTCAAGACATACACATCCCCACCATTGGTAAAACACAAGATGGTTGGCCACTTTGCTGGCATATATGTTAACATCTGATTTAGGGGGAAAATCATAAGACAACAGTACAAAAGTGTAAACAATAATTATAAAAACGAAGGACACAGTTGTAAAGATCTAAATTTTAAATGAGCTTTAAAATTACAAAAATAAAACTTTTGGGGACATCACCATTTATATCACGAAATCCTGTACGTGAGGCAAACTTTAAGCTAATTAATAGCAAACAGAAAGTATTCTTTCTCACTGTTCAATGCTATTCATGACATACACCATAAATGAACATCTCAGATCACTAAAAATATTTCAGCTTTAACTTAAGGTAATAGGCACCAATGAGACCAGTCACAGAATCTGCACATACAGAGTTTTAAGTTGACTGAATGCCCTTACTTAAATTTTTGTAAACCAGGCAAATATAACAGCATTAAATCCTCATTCATCTTTTCAAGGAGAATACTCCAGAATTTTTTCACGACTAGCATTCGAGACTCAGGGAGCACAATGCGATGATGGGGTTGAGAGGAATTATTTTACTTTGGCATAACCTAAAACATTGTACCAATATTAAATAATGATTATGTATATCCAATGATAAATCTCATTATATGGAGATATATTTTTTCACAGTGACAACAAACAACCATAAACTACCTCAATCAATATCCCCATTATCGCAATATTCAAAACAGGGGAGAACAAGCACAGCTGAACCATTTGTTCCTCGAGTTATTATCATTATTTTTGAAGTTACTTTTAAAACTAGTATAGAATGACAATCCATTAGTTATTCCAAATTTACATATTAGATAATCAGCAGATTAAATACAGAAAGCAACTATCGCAATAAACTTTGAATATGATGACAACAATAATGATTAGGGAAATTAAATGCCCAGAAAAACAGAGGGGGCCTTCTGCACCAGTGCCTAAACCATCAGCAAAAAGAAACAGTTTGAAATGGTGTTTTTTAAAGAAATCATACATAGCCATAAAACACATAACATGATGACTTGCTTCTTTGGTATCAAAATAAGTGCCCAAAAATTAGTCAACAGTCTTAAAGGATTTCACATCAAACACATTGTTATGCTAACAAAATTACTAGGTTTAACAGAAGCTTCCAAATGAAAGAATCAAATACAGATTTCCACAACTCACAATAAACAACCATTACATTTCAAAGTACTGTTAGGTTCTCATTTATACATCAAATCAGAAAGGATTAGTACAATTTTCTAGTTACTTCAATCACATTTTAAATGATAATGATAAAAGAGAAGGAAACAACATATTATTCAGGAAAAATATCACGACAAGGTGAACTACAGGTTTCAACAGAAAATACCCAAGAATAAATATTTATACATTAAGTATATGATGCCTGAATGATGTCAGGTAATCATCAAATGCAATTGAAAAGCTATACCTGTGGGCAACAGATCCAGTGATCCCATAAGCATTCTTGCCTAAGATTTTCGGTTGTTCATTGTCAATCGTGCAATCTCTCTTCCAAGTGTATCGATATTTTCCTGCAAAGAAAGGTAAATTTTATAGTATCTATTCATCCTACCAGTGGCACAGCGAGGGGGGGTTTAGAGGGATAAAACCCCCTCCATAACTCAAGAGAAATTTTTAAGTTTAATCCACTTTACTTAATTGGATTGATATTACTAATAGAATAGTGTAAGGATAAATAAAATATCCCTCAGAAAGCCATAAAACTCACCATTTTGAACCATTTAGGCACTTTAAAAATTTTCTGGGCAAGTGCCCCCACACTTACCACCAGACTCCTCTGTATTAGTTGCGCCTAAAACCCCCTTTTTCCCTTCATAAGCTTGTGCCTAAAAACCCCCATAGGCTTAATTCCTAGCTTAAGGGTATTTGGCTGGAATTGAGCTTTTGTTAAATGACCTAGTCTTCTTATATGTGAATTTAAACATATTTCTGTGACATAAAAATTTATTTTTGATAAGGATGGCCGGATCGGATACCTCAGATCCAAATATCTGTGGATATTGCCCTTCATCGGATACATCGGTTCCAAAGTCACAGAAGACATCGGATCTGGATCCGAAATTTTAAATAATAGCTTCACTGAATGCATAAGGGTGGAAAGACTTCCGGTTCTCTCTTCAAATGCGCCGTCGCATGTGATTCTTGACCTACTTATGAACCGTTTTGTTTGAGAGCTCTCGCAGAAGTTAAGTAGCAGAATTTCAGCCGTGGAAAATAAAAAAGGCAAAATACGGCTGGCACATAGTTTGACCTTAACACATTATGGTCCGCACACGTCTTTTTACGTGTTTCCGCCGCCAGCGCTTATGTGCCGATCACGCGTTTTTACGTTTTCATGCAGCGTAGTCTCCTGCTGACCTCTACGGATTTATTTGGAACTATTTCGACCTAGTTCTGGCAGTTCTGGTTTGTGCGTCTTTAGGTAGCTTTACTGTTTGTTTTTGTGAAAGATTTTCTTATTGACGTCTTTTTTATCGACATTATAATAGTTTGAACATATATTGAGGCCTATGGCATATAATATGACCGGCCCCAATGGCTAGTCTAGTTTAAAGGGTGCCGGACCAAGAGGTGTTAAGGGTAACGGTTTAGGTCCTGAGCATGTAAAGATGTTTTTGAAAAACAACTTGAAAGCCAATAAAAATTATTTTTAATTTATAAAAATAGTAAAATGTGTATGAAAATCTAAAAAGCATTCCTTTGATCATATGCACCCAAAATAAACTTGCATAATTACTTCGATTAATAGCAGGAATTTGAAAATGAATTTGGATCCGAAAATATCCGATCCGAAAGATCCGGCTCCGAAAATCAAGGATCCGAAAAAAATCCTGGATCCGTTCATTCCTAATTTTTGACATCTTTATTGATTTGTTTTGAGATATCAAATTCACATTATGCACTGAATGTGTCTATTCCGTGCCAATGTAGTACTAGTTGCCTTATTTTGAGGGAAACCATTTAAGGGTTTGACCCATTGATCTCAAAATTCTGCAAGTTATTAATCTCGCACCTACCAATTATTCTGGTGGGTATTCATTACCCCCACACACCCCAGTATTAGTTGCACCTAAACCCCCCAGCCTTAATTCCTAGATGCACCCCTGCATCTTACTACAGGGTAATTAGTGCATGAATTCAAATCTCTCTGTATATAAAAATGGTCTCTCCAAGTACATATGTATGTCAGAATAAATGACAGGGCCAATTAAGACGGATGATATTCTGGGGAAAGGTGTGGAGGGGCTGCCCTCTCTATAATTTCTGGAAATATTTTAAAGATGGTCATTTTTAAGGAGGCTTCCCAAATATCACTTTTATTTCACCAGTTTAATGACCAATGTTTTAAAAAAACTTATGAATATCTAAAAGCCACATGTCTACATATATCAGACCTCAGATGCAATGTCACTGAGAGGTATTACATACCACCATCACACCATCAAAAGTAATAAACCCCACAAAACAACAACTTAAATCAGTCCCTGATAAATCTACAAATAAGAGAGCTTAAAGCTCCATTCTGCACCTGGAATGACCTACGTTAACTCATTCCACAAAGCTTAATCGTCATCTCCACGACAAATGATTTCAAATTAAATGAACATCTTAAAAGTTAATAAAAAAATAGGTTCATAAAATTGAGACACTAACCTTCAGTGTGATATTCTTCAGTAATGTGTCCTCCAATACCGTTTGAAATTTTCTGTTGATTTCTAGAGACATTTCTAAAGTCATATTCTCATCAAGTGGTTTGGAACCATACACAGAAGCCATTATTCCACCATGCTTTGATAATTCGGCCTGAAATTGATATACAAATGTACAATGAAATAATGTAATGCACTGTTGTGATAAAAAAAATTATAATTCATCGATAAGCTGATATAGTTAAATAAGTCATCAATCCAATTGCACTATTCAACCTTCCAATAAAAAACCCAATTATTTACAAGCACACCACAACTGCTCTTCCTTATGATTCCTTTAAACAAAATAAATTATCGAACATATCAGTGGAAATTTAACACTAACATTACACCTTTAGCAAAATTCTGTTAGGATTTAAATTCACACTAAATAAAGGATAATGCCTCTTTGCAGTGGTGTCACTATAGGGGTGCAGATTTACACAGAAAATATAGCTAATTTGGGGATGGCTACAGGAGCCATTCACCACACCAAAAGAGTTCACACATGCACTTTGTCAACCCAAAATTAATTAAATAAGAACTTCATGCAAATCACTAACAGCCTAAGGGAGCTTTCACAGCTTGGCATGGCATTGATGCAGCAGCTGGTAAGCCAACCAGAGCCAGTCTTCGTGAATTGATGACGTCATTCTGCTAGCTCACAGTGCCATAGCAGAAAATCCGTTTGTATTGGATTTTCTCTGCAAGGAGGCGGCTATATGCTCGGGATTTCAACAAGGTGTTTGCATAATGAAAGTTTAAGCATACAAATATGTTGAAGTAGCCCAAGTGGGAGTTAAGTCACTATGTGCTGATTTCATTTGAAAGCATTGATATTTCAATTTTTTCCAGTAAAAGATCAATGTTAGCCCTATATTTAATAACAATCATAGAGGAGCGTTCACTAACATAAAAGCAGCCCTTCACCAGTATCACATTTTTGACACATTGCGTACCGGGGTAAGATAATGTTTAGAATATAACTTTACCCAATCAAATGTTATGATGCATCAATTCATTATGAATAACGAACAACAACTGAAAACGCTCTAACGATTACATATTGTACGCTTTAAAATTGTTTAGGTTGACACGCCTAAATGACGAGAATCTTCGTAATCCATCTGGAACGTTCGGGAAAAGAATGACGAGAATTCTCGCCATCCGTAAGCAACGTGTTAATACAGTCTGTAAGCTCAATTCTATTGACTATCGTTGATTAAATACTAATACACAATTTAAAAGGAATCCAATTTAACTGGAACATCAAACAACATGTTTTAAAATACTTTTTACTTAGTTTTCAAGTTTTTCGAGACACTTCTTATAGCAGTCGACCAAGTTATCTGGTCCATCCTTTTGGAATGGCATAAACAAATATGACACCCATTACAGCATGAGTGTTTAGGGAAGTTTGACAGCATGAAACATTTGTTCTCATAATTTTCCCCAAACAAGATCCTCATTCATTACAGAAGCGCGACAACTCCTAGCCTTATCATTAAGATTTATTTCTCAGTCATTGAATTTCTTCCCCACTTCATCACTTATGGCATTTTCACAATGAGCTTCGAAAAAATTCGATGAAGAAATTCGACCAGCTTTATGTTCCTTGAGTTCAAAAACCGAATCAGCGAACGAATATTGTAGTCAGAAGGTTCACCAACTGTCTCAAAAACTTCAAATGCACATAAATAAGGAAACACATATATCAAAGAAAGCAACCTAACTGGAGTCCATGGTAGCCAATGAACCATGAAAACAAGTGTGAATACGTGGAGCACAAAGGAGCAGTGCTGCCGTGGCGCAAGAACAAAATCGTACTTACTTCCTGGGTACACTTCTCAATATGTGATTGTTATGATTCTTTCCATTGCAAACGAAGTTTCATGGCTCTGGGTTAAAAAATCATTATGGAAATGTTTTTACCACATCTACTGACTCAAGTAATTTCTCTCACTTTAAAGACTCATTTGAACAATTCCTTACTGATTGACCTAACTTTGGTGCTTTTTTTACTCCCCCAGAAAACTGAGTGGTGACACTAGTAATGAAGTGGTAACTACACAATTTACTCTACAGGGTGGCACCAACCCTAACGACACCACTGCCTCTATATCCAAAACACTACAGCAATTCTACCATCAGCACTAATTAAATAGCTAAGCTAAAAGTTTTCACATATCAAGTTATAGGATGCAAATCATATCATACCTTTATCTTTTTCCTTCCACGTATATTAGCAAGCTAAAGAATAAATATAAAGCAAAATTTAAATAACAATGTTAAAATTATTTAGAAGGGCATAGAGGTATGTAAGTTGTTTCAAATGAAAACTCAAACAAAATATTGCTATGAAAACAGAATACATAAGAGATTATTTCTACAAAATTACTACGTAGTACATAGTAGAATTTATCACCAGCCATTCCATGTAATTTAACAAGTTTCTATGACAGCAATATCAACGAAAACTTGCATGAACAGAAAATATTTTAAGGCTAGAACTTAACTGGCTAAGAGTCAAGGATTAATAGATAGATTCTATAGGGCCTATTTCCCATATTAATAGCTACAAACATTTACATTGCATTATTAGGTTCAACCACACCATTTTATTTTAGCGTTAAAGAAAGACAGAGGAAATACAAATACATGGCAGACATACAAAGCTGCAACTTCGATTATTTAATTGGTCATGAGCAAGGTTGATTATGACTAAAAATTATGTACATTCCCACCAAAATATACACCATCACCATAATTGCACAAATCAAAGTTGATTTTTTTCCATACCTAGAATTTTGGAGGAAAATGAGTTATCTTATGAATGGATGCAAAGTTTCAGCAATAAGAATATTTATTAATTAAGTTAATCCACTAGTTGATTTGACTGAATGCATTCAATGGCAGGACATCCAAATGCCAACTAGAGACAAAAGGAAAATATCTCTGAAAGGGGTTTTTCAATTGCCCTAGGCATTCCTCAATGGGGAAGAGAACGACAGATTGGACTGGGCTAAGTGAGACTCTTAGCCAAGTCCATGGTGTGTTAATACCTGTTCTCCTCCTTAATTTGATCGCTAAATACAATTTCATTCAAAATGACAATAGGGTGGTTTCCTATTATTTTTTTATTGCCTATATCGGAAGATAATTACTGCTGGAGTACGTATTTCACGCTTTTATATTTTTAAATGACTATATCTAGTTTTCGCGATTAAATGAAAAGTGAAAATTTTCAAGCGCGCGAAAACGCGACGGATAAAGAAATCTCTCCGTGTGACGTATTTCTGGTTCCCCCTCCCGCCTTGTGAGGTGACCTTGATCGAGGCTCTGAGCACTGATAGGACGCAGGATGCTAGAGGGTAGCTGAGTACCTTGCTGTCTGGTAGCGCTTGGCTTAAAAAAGGTTTATTAATACCTTATCAAACGAAGAAAACTTTCCGACCTTAGCCAGTTTTAATAGGTATTTATTAAGACATGTTTCCCTGAGCTCTGCGCCTCATGCATGCATTGGTAATCTCAGACGATGTATAACTCCTATCTTCTCCTATAGAAACTAGGTCCCTGTGACATCACGTGGAGTGGCGTCGCATGGGTGCCAATCTGGCCCTTTTCAAATGAGGATAAAAATGGACCATTGCCATTCGTCTAAACCGGTATTTCTAAAACGAAATAATTTGTATATTATGAATACAGTAATTGTGGGTAACAAATCGCGATCAATGCCTTTCGGTTTCTTTGATGAAGGAAACTACCCTATTTTCACTCCTGTGAACCCAGGAAAATCAAAGACATTCATGAGAAACAAGAACCTTATCCTGGGGTCATTCAATAAGTCTTTAGAAAAAGGTATAAAAACAAAATATATTGGGTCAATTTTTTTATATTTCTCATTATAGCCTCCTTTTAGCTCTATAAATTTATGCAAGCATTTTTCCAAGCATTTTAAGCTGTCCAAAAAAATAGAATTTCGAGATATCCTCAAAATCGGCATTAGTCTGAGTGATGACCCTCTCCTTAGATGTAAAACTTTGTCCTTCAAGCCATTTCTTCAAGTTTTGAAATAAGAAGAAGTCACTGGAAGCCAAATATGATGAATATGGAGGATTCTGTAATAATTGAAATTTTAATTCCGTGATTTTGGCTACTGCAACTGAACGGGTGTGCAACCATGCATCGTCTAGTTAAAAGAAGAACATTTTCTGATTCAAATAAGGATGCTTTTCTTGATTTCTATCAGCAACCTGTCCACTAACGATGCATAATACTCTACTGTAGGGGTCTCCAATTTACTAGGCCATGAGGGCCACATTCCAAGTTCCAAATCGCCCCGTGGGCTGGATAGCAAATTTGCCGATGACTGAAGTATTCGATACCAACGTCTACTGAAGAATACGGTGGCGTATTTCTTATTTACGAACAGTTGAAGGCGACTTTGATGTGCAGTACAGTGTTGCAATGCTCCTAGCGGCGTCTCACAGAGTTAAACGAGTGAGAATCGCGCATTACTTGAAAGCCCTTGCGGGCCGAATTTTGGAGACCCCTGCTCTACTGTTATCGCTTTTCCCTTTTTCTAGCAATTGATGAGAATTATTCCGCATGAATCCCAAAATATTGTTGCTATGACCTGACCGGCCCATTTCAACATCTTCACCTGCTTTGAAGTCCATTCATCTTTAAAATTCCATTGTCTTTACTGTGTTTTGTCTCTGTAGTGCATTGATGAATCATTATTTCATCCAAAATTATGTATCGACACGGAAAATCCCCAGGATTGCGAATGAAAAGCACCAAAACAGTCTCTGAGTTCACCACACTATTGCGTTTATTCTCCATTGTGAGCAAATGCGGCAGCGATCGTGACGAGATTTTTTTCACACCCAAATTTTCGTGCAAAATTAAAGCAATTGTACATTGCAATATGCTATGGCCTTAACTATATTGCCCACTTTGATTACTCTATCACTCAAAACCATACCATGGAATTTGTCAATAGTTTTGAAGTTTGACACTTCCACAGGGCATCCAGAACAATGTTCATTTTTATGGATATGAGGCCTAGTTATACATATATGTATTGTCAATTTATGTGAGCTATAACTTCATTTTCTTTTTTGACGTACCTAATACCCTTGCTAAGTGATTGTACCCTATGTAGTGTCAACATATTGGGCAAATAAATATATTATATTGAAAAATTGGTTTTGGAGATATTTTCCAACAATTTTTTAACTCTAATTAGGATTTTTGCATTCAGAGATACACAGAAATTTTAAGGTTCTAGGAATATTTAGGAATAAGAACTTCAAGGTTCTCCCAAGTCTACCACAGGTTCTCAACTAAATTTAGCATTGATCATATATTCAGGTAATCCTCATTCAACTAAAGATCACGACAAACGAGTTTCCCCAAAAGGAATTTCCATCCTTGATGCACACTTGCAAATGGCTCTGGAAAGTTTTACTGATGAATAGTCTGTTCATTCCCTACATCATTTATACAGCAAGCAAAAACAAATTTTATGTACAGCTTAAATAATAAAGGGAATAATGTGCTGTATGCCTGAACATGCTCCCTAGTGGCATAGTAGTCCTCTAAAGCCACCAAAATTCACACAGTACAAAGATATCTTGATGGCTAAATTAGGTGGGTAGAGCATCTTAAGATAACCAGCTTAATGCAATCTTACCTTGTTCATTTCCATGGAATTGGATGATAGAGCACCAGATTCTTCCCTCATTATATACATTTGTATGATACGAGACTTTTTCTGTATCTCTTCTAATAACTGTTCCACATGGTCAGACAAAAAGTCAAGCTTTTCTGTCTTTCTTGCATTGTTACGTTGAAGCTCAACTAGTCTTTCTATTAATACTTGGCGGCTCGGCTCCATGGAATTCCCTCTCCCCTGTAAATAATAATGAGGGTATTACAAAAAGTGTCCAACAAAAAATACCTCTAAGATGACAGAATATCCACCATCAATCAGTACCACATGACCAGGCAGGTAGCCAGAAATTTTCTTCAGAGGTAGTTAAGGTGGTATGAAGGTTGCCCATATAGATATTTTGACGACTATTTGCACACATCAGGCATCAGAGCCTCTCAAGGGGAACACATATAAGGAATACATAATTGTGGCATAGCCCTGAAGAAATTAGGATTTGTCAAGCATATTGAGGGAAGATTTTCAGATAAGAAAGTAAAAGAAAGGTGCTATTTCGCATTCGTCCGACCATACCTTGAATATGTAGCGAGCGTATGGGAACCGGTGCAGAAAGACTTGATCCGCGAACTGAATAAAATACAAAGGAAGACTACACGGATCATCAAAAACTGCTACGGGCATACATACAGCATTACCCAGATGTTAAGTGAATTAGGCTGGGAACCAATGGAGACTCGGAGGTTGCACACTAGGCTTAAGATTCCTTGAAAAATTGAGAATAGATATCTAAAAGAGCGACACAAAGAACATTATATTAGAGTCCTACTACATTTCCAGGTCCAACAGATGCAATAAATTGTGGGTGATATTTTGCCATAGGGATAGATATGGGAATTCCTTTTTTCCCCGAACCATAAAGGACTTGAATAAATGCTAATTGTAATTTCATTAAAGCATTTCCTTTTTATGCGTAAACGGCTGGTGTCCTAACACCCCCTGCCACACGCCGTTTTTAGGCAGCTTGCTGTGAGGTATGTACAGAAGAACCTCCACTATAAGACCTTCAATTATACGATGACCTCACTCATACACCGTTTGTTTTTTGGTCCCGTGAACAACCCCATATGGACCCATGAAATTCCAACCACGGTTATGAAACTTTTCATTTATAGGACAACCTTGGCTACGAAACGTATTTTTCCAGTCCCTTTACTTAAATACCTGAACTGTTCTTTGAGAAGATTGCGGCACACACGCTAATTTTAGTCACACGAGCAGGCATGCTGTGCATGCATTACACAGGGATACTAATTTATAATACTAAGTTTTCAATAATTAGCGATGCTATATAATAGATATTAATCGTAATTATAGTAGATGATCGTTTATCTGGAACATTGAACTGCGGAATATTTATCTCTAATGGATGATTTTCAAGAATTTTGCTGTTTTGAAGTCTCCAAAATGGCTTTCCATGTCTGCGGCAATAATGCCAGGGATGGCATCATTAGATCCACTTTGATTTCAAGGCGATCTCTACCAAAATTTCAATCAAAATCTCAATTTTTCACTATATTTCCGGACAGTGACGATTCAGATGAAAAAAAATAGTCTGAATAACATTGGTTGGCTGGTTGGTTAGATGAGACGAAGGAGCCCACGTTGCAGCCATCTTCACGTGGTGGGCTCTGGGTCGCTTGGCTAGCTTCTCTGGATAAATGAGCGAAGAGCTGCACATTTGCTAGTACATAAATCCCTTTCTGACCACAAGGGAGGTAAATCTGATCCTTGAGGGACATAAAACCATCTTAGTGAACCCCAAACGATAATTTCCATCTTCAGTGAAACATATCTTCTTACACGAAAATAAGGTCAATATAGTCAGAGATGGCATGAAAGAGCATACTCTCATCTTAGTAACTACCCTTGGCAATTTCAGACATGATTTCCACGTTTTTGACTGAAAAAAATCTCTATTTAGCATCATTTATCGCATGCATGGCGTAAAATGAGGCGGCGTGTTGAGGGTTGCCCACCCCACAAAACTTCTTTAAAAAACTATAAAAGGTCATTTTCTCAATAGTTAAAAGCAATATAGCTAACGTATTTGGTCTAAAAATACTAAAGTCCAAAGTTATACCCCATTGCAACAAATGAGTGCTCGCACAAACCAAATTTAAACTACATTTTTAACGTTTTTCGTCACAAAATTCAAAATTTTAAGACAAAATGGCGGACAGAAGATATTAACCAATTTTGAAAGAAAATCATATCTGTAATACCCACCCAGGTACGCAACTTTGCCGGATAATACGATTCACTCCTAAAAAAGTGGCAAAACGAGGCACCCTAAGGAACACCATGCACTGACAAGAGGAGCTTTCCATTGTGAGAGGAGCTTTCTTCCTGAGCCCATATGGGCACACCAGGCATTCAAAAGTTAAGTGAACAAAGCTGAGACGAGAGACATGACTCACCTGTCTTTGCTGTTCCCTGTCATGATGCACGGACATTGACTCGTGTGGGTTGCGAGCTTCAAGGGATGACTGGGAGCTTGTTCGTGAGGATGGTACCAGGGCATTGCTCTCGGTTGGAGAGGAAGGCTGGGTGAAATTGTTGTTACCACAAGCACTGCCTCCCTCAGCTCCTCCCTGTCCACCAGCGGCCGCAGCATTTGCCATCTCCAGACGACGATGACACTGCTGAAGCTCCTTGGTTAGCTCCTGAGCAACAGAGGAAAGAATCCAACTTAGCAATCAGAACATATATAGAAATGATAATACATATTAATAATTCAATTCCTCGTATTAAAACAAAATATATTTCACAAAATGAGCACTGATAAAAGGATAAATTAGACAACCATTTTCTTTGACTGCCAGGTCATTAGAAAAGAAAATATACTGAAACTAAAATGAAAATTACCATAATGCATATATATCCTTGCATGACTGTCAAACATTGGTCACTCACTCAGTGATCCAACCCGGAGATTAGTAAAGAAAGGTGAAGGCAGAGCTCACCCAAGCCTAAGCCAAAGATGACAAAGAAGAAAAGATCAAAAAGATTCTAAATCTTTTAGAATCTTTTCGAACTTGTCTTTTGATCTTCAAAATATTTTAAATCTAAAGATTCTAAAAAATAATAAAGATCTTCAATCCCAACTTGTTTACCTTCACCGTCATGGCCTGCCTGCGACGTAGCACATTCAGATCTCCCTTGGCATCTTCCAGATCACGCTCGAGCTGCTCCACCCGCTTGGTCTTCTCCGCCAAGTGGCGAGCGAGCAGCTTGCTCTCCTCCTCCCTCTCCTGGTGCTCTGCTTCCAGGCTCTTCTTAACATTCTTCAGCTCTTGTTCGAGTTCCGAAAGCTGCTTCCTCAAGGGCTCCTGCTCACTTTCCAATTGCTGGGCCTGTTTGACGAATGAATAAAGAATTCAGTAACAACATAACCAAATGTACTTTACATGAAACATCAACCGACCACATCTCCATTACACAGGAAAGGGGGTTGGAAAATACCTCCCCTATCAACATTGATGCCTCACCCCTTCTTCCCAAAAATCCTAGTTTTGACTCGCAATTCAGCATGAAAAATATATTACGAACCTCATATAATGCATTCAGTTAGTGACTAACTCATCCCTTCATCTAAAACAACCTATATTTAAAAAATTCCCTACAAAATAAATTTGATCGGACATGAAACATAGTGACTTAGTTTAAAGATGATAAATCACTCCCTCTTGATAATTAAATTCTGTATTTTATGGTGAGGCATAACTCACTTGATACTAAGTTATCATCTTGAAACTGTCAGGCTACATAGAGTAGATCCCTTTCAATATTTGCCTATATCTCAGATTTATTTTAAATATGTAGATGAGAAAATATCAACACAAATTTTTTTAATGGAGATACTGGCAAATGCAGACAAGGTTCAACTTTACATACCCTGGTTTCATGACAAAAGCATAAGTTTTATACTAGTACTAAATAACTAAAAAAGACTTGTTGTTCAGAAGGGTCCCTTATAATAGCTTTCTGTATACCTAGTTTTTATGCAGGATTGTGAATTCACAGGATGAGCTAAGTGTTTATGTGCATTGAAGATTCGACTCACAAATGTAGCAGCTGCTGTCCACTGTAATTAGAAAGTTTTTTTGATGGGATGAGAATTTCTGACTATGGATTACATAAAACTTTTTTTATGATAATGGAATTAATGAGATGGTGTATTCCAAATCCATTAAAGGCAACAATGTGGGTTTTAGCATACTTTTTATGAAAAGTTGTGGAAATTAAAATTGTGGAAATGAATTAAATCCTCATTGAAAATACCAAGTTTATAGTTTCCTATAAATATTTTGTAGAACCAAAAAGGTGCATCCTATAATTACAGTACAGTGGAACCTCGATTTGTCGTTTTTCAGGGGGATGGATGAAAAAAACGATGAATGCTGGAAAACGATCGATGCGGAAATGTTTGTCCGGGTTGCCTATGTCCCAGGAAACGCTGGATTTTTGCGAATTATGATATTCATTAATCGATTCAAACAAGATTTTATCTGATTACGGGAATATTATTACTTTATCGAAACACTTAGGTCATATTGTTGATTCGACTTATCTCTCTTTCAAATATCCTAAAGGAAAAAGCCGCCTTGCTAAAAAATGTTTGCACTCCACTCGGAATTTTCACTGCTATGATGCATTTCTGTCTGATGTAAAAATTCTTAACCATCAAATCCCATTTCAAGTACAAGTATTTACGAGAGAAATGTGTGTGTTATGCCTCAAACAACTGATTTCGCCGTCGCAGTGATTGGTTATGAGATGGATCAAGAAGGCCAAAAATAGTTTATTATTTGAAATGTTCCTTTCTAGCAATTAAATTTTTAATATGATTGAGGCAATGTGGCGTTAATCGTCAGCGGCACGCCCACCTGATCCTCGGCTTCATCCCACTTCTTGTTTTCACCAGGGATCTCGCTCTACCCCCACCCCTGCCATCACGTGCTACCGGACATACCGAGGCGTTCTGCAATATTCACGTATTTCTAGCCCGGATTCTTTTCTTCATCATCAATTATTTTCAGTCCATCTTTTAAAGTTATCACTTGTGTCTTCGGAAGAGCCATGGTCCGAAGATGAATAAGAATAAAACTAATAAAAATGAAACCGGACTCCATTGAACCCACACGGAAAACACTAGCTAGTTTTAAGTCAACCCACCCCGGAAAGTACGGAACCACTCGTACGAGGTGAAGTTCGGCACTAATGCTATCGCGTACGGCGTAAGCAGAGCTTACTGGAGAGGGTGAAGCATGACCATATGACTGCGCAATGAAATTTTTTATCCTATAGAGAAGGCAACTTACCCACTCATTTCTAACATTAAGTAGCGTAGCTCTAGATGAGCAGATGAATTCAGATTGCTAGTAGAGAGAAACAAAATATCCTGAGAAGACATCGCTTCGTTAGCAACTCAGACAAGTGAGACTTGTGGCATAACTCATAAATTGTAGCCAGACAAGAAAAAAAATCACATCAACTGCCATGAAGCTCACTCAGCTGCGAGGATATCGATATTCGCCAGAAATCACCATCGTATCATTCCAACTATTTCCTTGCTTAAAATGCTTAAATAACGTTAGAAATACGTCGTGTTTGGTATCATTCTTTACTGAATTACGTGCACATCACTAATATCTCAATCTAATAAAAGTACAATACCAAATACCGAAATTCATTTTTAGACACCTTTTGGGCTAATTGGTGATTCATGCAGCAGCTGACCTCCAGAAGTGGGGATCTTTGAAGTGAGTCGGCTAAAAAAAAGTCAGCGGTCGAGAAAGGGGGAGGCGTGAAAAAGGTTTCTTCTGCTCTCGAGTAACTTGATATTTTCTTTCGAAGCTAAGGTCGTCGTAATACGATCCCTGCTCGAGCTGGGACCTTTTGTTTATTTCGGAGAAGTGGAAAGCTTCAACCGGGGGGAGGCGAGTGCTGAATGGAGGGGGATACCGGATCTTGTGAAATGCGCTAATGTAACTATCCCACGGCACTCTGCTTCTCCCTATCGCATTTCAATCTCCTGGGGAAGATTCAAACTATGTGTCTGTCATTATTAGCCATAAATAACACGTTGTAAACACTTCGTCTCATTTTTATCAAAAGATGAATGCGGGAAAATTATTCGATGGGACCGCGATCTTCAAACAATCAATACGGGAAAATGATACTTCAGGGAACGATAGATGCGGGAAAAAATTACATTGTCTTTATGGAACTTAATTTGGGACCAGGAGCGGCAAACGATGAATGCGGGAACGATAAATCGGGGTTCCACTGTATTTGCATTTGCATATTTTTTTGCTTTCAAAAACTGGTTTTCATCTTCTCCCCACGTGCATCTATAATTAAAAATTTTCAAATAGAACTACATGAGAGTTTCTTTTCTCTCGTAAGACGTACTCCACCCTGTGACAGTGGAGAGGGTTCTCTTCCAAGTATGGGTGCCAGCAGCAGAATTTTCTTTGTGAATGACAGGAGTCATATTTTGTTTATTCTTTTTATCTTACAAAGTGTTGTAAGTTATTAATGTTGTCGGAGAGTGTGGCCCATATGTGTGTGATAAGCTAGAGGAAACTACCTGAATGAAGGCAAAATTTTGGAATGGTGAAAATCTTTGTAATCTCAGAATGACTGTGAAGTATCATTAAATCTTTATGGAAATTAATCGTGTGTCTGTTCAAATCCATCTTGCCAAAAGAGACTGTGCCGTACTTTCACTTGGTGGTGCATCCTATGTATGCACCTGGCGCCCTATAAAAAAAAACTGTCTCTCAACCAAGGTTTTGGGGAACCACCCCCATCTCTACCATCGGTGGTGCGTTCTCCGGGGATGAGCAATGCCTGGGCAACAGACCGTTTAAGTTTGTAACTTGTGTTTCATACAATGTGGGAATGTGTCATAGTGGCTAAAAATACTAACCTTTGCTTCAGTTGCAGAAAACTCAGACTGAAGCCAAACATTCTTGTCAGTGAGCCTTTGAGTAAATGCCAAAAGCTCAGCCTCCCTCTCCCTGCATGCAGCCATTTCCTGCTGCAATTCTGCATTACTCTGTCGCAAACGCTCCACCTCTCCTTGCACGGCCAACACCCTCTCCTGCTCACTAAGCATTCATGAAATGCAAGAAAATGCTAAATCAAGAATAAATACATACATATATATATATATCATAAAAAACCCTAGGATGGGCAGTAACAGAACACACAATAAAGAATAGAAACTCAAACTCACTAAATAACTAAATTTTCGGTGGCATTACCACCTTCCTCGGAGTTAGGTAGAAGACTGTAGGTAGAGGGTAAAGGATAGCTGAGGGAAGGGGAAATAGAGGGGAGGTAGGGTCCAAAGAGGGGGGGAAAGAAGTGGGTTGAGGCAATTAAGGGATTAGCGGTGGATGTTTAAGCCGGGAGGAAGAAATGCTTTGAATAGCCAAATGTAACTTAATTCAATAGAATTAAGTTTGAGTGGGTGGTCTGTGGGGGGAAGGGAGGCTAAAACTGAAACATTGTAGCAATCATTGAATTAACGCTGATGAGTGGCCGCATGTTTCGCCACCGGGAAGGACGCAAAGTCAGAGGAAGTGCATGATGCTCTGTGGTTATTGATTCTAAGGTTAAGGGGAGTTGAGGATATGCCTATATAAAAGGAGGGTCAGTGCTTGCATTGAATTAGGTAAACTACATTTTTTGAAGTACAGGAGGCCGCAGGAGGTGGTGGTAGGTAGGAGACGAGATGACTGGGGATAGAAGGAGGGGTAAAAATTGGGCAGGTCTTACATCTAGGACGACTGCAGGGCGAAGGTGTGCTAATGGGAGTAGTGGGTGACTTCTGTAAGGGGTTAGTTGAGCGGAATAAATTTAAAAGGTTTGCAGGTCGTCTGAATGTGACAGTAGGGGGTTTGGCAAAAAGATAGGCTGTCGCCTTTTTGTTTTTTAGAATAGGGAAGAGGTCTTTAAGGATAGATTGCAGGGATTGTATTCCAGGAAAGTAAGTGGTGCAGAGGGAAAGGTCTCGTGGTTTGTTTCTATTGCACGGTTCTGGGGGGCATTTGTGTTTAAGAATTTTTTTACGTAGGAGGGACTCTGGGTAGCCTCTCTGGAGGAGGGAACGGTGAAGGTTGTGAAGAAAATTATTTAAGGCATCAGGATTATTACAGATACGGTGGCCTCGAATGGAAAGGGAATAGGGAAGGGAGCGTTTAGTGTGGGAAGGATGACAACTGCTGAAATGAAGGTACTGCTGCTTATTCGTGGGTTTTACATGGACAGAGGTGAGAAATTTGTTGTTGACAAGAGAGATATTGACATCAAGGAAGGTAATCTGGGAATTAGAAATGGTTGAGGTGAAAGAAAGAGAGGATGAGGAATTGAGAGTAGCAATAAAATTTTCGAGGGAATCATTACCATGGGCCATAGGAGGAATATGTCATCAATAAATCTGAGCCAAAGGAGGGGTTTCAATGGATATTGGGAAAGGAAAATTTGTTCAAAGTGGCCTAGGTAGAGGTTTGCGTAGGAGGGACTGAATCTACTACCCATTGAGCAACCTTTGATCTGTAAATAATGCTTATTATTAAATGAGAACGAATTGTGCGTTAGGACGATATTAGTTAGGTCTAAGAGGAAGTCGGTGCTAGGGGTATGAGGAGTTGGGCGTTGGGAAAAGTGAAATTAATCACCAAGTACAATTAAAGTTCGCACCCAAATTTACATTCGTCGGGATGGACTATCATTTACCTCCCCAGTCAAGAAATCATTGAAATTGTGTCATATTTACGTGTTCACCACCGAACTTTATTTTGTTCATATCATTTGTTACATTGATTTTCATCTCGAAACCAAGTTATATTGTTGTTTTTTTTTATTTATTTATCATTGATGTTTCATAAGTGGCTTTCACCAATTCATATTTCATTAGCGTATAAGAGGGTTCCTTTTTGTTTTTGTCATATGCAACATTACTTGTGTGAATTATATTTTGTTTAATTGAAAGTGTTTGAGTGAGTGTTTTGTTCTGATTTCCTTCACGGGTCACCTCAAGGAAAATATCCCTCGCCCTTCCTTTCGCCCCGTCCGTTTTCCTTCCGTAAATGCGTGTTGGACGAGTGCATCAGCGCCCGAACGTCACCCATCAGTTTGAATCGGGAACCCCCCACCCGCAATCATCTTCACAGAAGGGGAATATTTTTCTTATTTATGTGAATTACGAGAAGTGAGTGGCATAGTTTTGTCCCGTAGGTCCCATGCGGGAGGGATCTTCGCGGATTTGTATATTTCTTTTTATTTTTGTGCGACGTCTCCCCCGGTTCTATTGTGGTATCCGGGCGAGTCGGGGGTGGGATGCCACAATATATATATATATATATATATGCACAGCACTCCAGTAATATGTAAACATAAAAAATTGGTGAAAAAAATACTCCTAGTGCTAATACACCAATCACAGCATACAGAAGTATCCCCTAGAGGAACTTTCAATACCTGTCCGTTTCAAAATGAATGAAACCTCAGTTTGAAAGTTTTTATCTTCAGTAAAAAGATGTAATACAAAGACAAACCATGCATTATCATAAGGATTTGTTTGTGTTACAAGTACAGGCGGTCCTCGACTTTCGTACACTCGACTTTCGTACAATTCGCACTTTCGTACGTTCAAAATTGACACCAATTACTTGACTTTCGTACGCTAAACTCGGACTTTCGGACGTTGGTCTGTAATTTTTTAAAATTCCCGCGATGTGTATTGCGCATCCCAACATTCAATTGTTTCAAATGGCAATATATGCGAACAATACGAACGTATATAATGAAGGGAATTGTTGGTAGTTGACTCTAATCTAGGTGATTTATTTGGGAGAGAGACTGCCTGCTATAGGCTCCTTTATCAAGAGAAGAAGAAAGCCTTCATTGAAGATATTTTTCAAAAGAAGTTGACCAGACATCATCAAATAGCTTTCAATAAAACTAGTAAGATCTTCTTTCTAATTGTGTTTTTTCGTTTGAGTGCTGTTTAATTCATGTACACCTTCAGCAACGATATTGCACGAAATATCACCCGAATTCCGTTTGTCTTTTGTCTTTTTTGAATAACATGCGAAATATACGCGATCACGAATGTCACCTGCCAAATGTCGAATTTTGGTGTAAAAATTAAAAGGTATCCAGAGTGCGGGTTCAACAACTACATTTTGTTATGCTTCTTGATATGTCTTTTTATTTATAGTGGACGTAATAAGTGGAACGTCAACTTAAACGCCAAGAGGAAGTTTTACTCGATAGCCAACGGAGTTCTTGTTTTTTAAACTTTTATTTTTTTTACTGCATTTTCTGCGTATTTTCGAAAGAAATTAGATGATTTGAGGAGTTTTATTAACGTATTATTAAAATTAAGTCAATTGAAATGAATTCCGTGAAAAAAAGGTTGTTGTACGTATATTCCGCTCTTTTGGAACGTAACCCCTAATTAGTATGGAAGTCAATGGTTCGACTTTCGTACATTCGACTTTCGTACAAGTTTTCGGGAACGCATTGTGTACGAAAGTCGGGGACCGCCTGTAAATTCTTTTTAGTTTTAGATAATGTCTTTACATCTAGGTTGAAAAAGAAGTTTTTTGACAGTGAGTGTAATGTAACTTCCTAGCCATCTCATGAAACACAACATCTTTTCAAGTGTTGATTCCAGTAAAAAATATGAGACTTAATCACTCATTCACCTTTAACGCAGTATGCATAGCATAAGTAATGCACTTTTGTAGCCACTCAAGAGATACTCACTGCTGCAACTGCAAACGGAGGGATTCCATTTGAGTCAATTTAGCACTTAGGTCAGCCATGTTCTGCCTCTGATCGTCAACAACCCTCTTTTGGCTGGCTAAGTTTTTCTCATATTCCAAACGTTCTTTCTCGAGCCTTTGCACCTGTAAGTGGAAATGCATTCAAGTGAAACAAGTAGCAATCTCAACTCTTGACAAATTGCTTACAAGCAGAGGAATAAAATTATGAATAAAATAGATCATTCCTGAGCAATGATCACTATAACTGGATTGAGATCCTTGCAGATCCAACGGGGACACAATCTTGAGGCCGGGCTCATAAATTACTTTCTCTTATATGCTCAGCACCTCAAGAGGGGGAGGTAGCAAAGGAAAAAAGGAGGCACCAACGTTATTAAGGAGATCAATGATGCTTCTGGTGTGGGGATTGGAGCAAAAGGGATAAAAGAACCATTATGTTCACACTACCATTGTGTTAACGAAGGCCAAAATCACAGTCCTTAGAGAAATGGACAGTGATGAGAAAAGTATTGAAAAAAATGTAATCAGGCTCAATTAGAATTACACTGTCAAATTTTTCATTATTTACAAATGCAAAATTACTCTAAAAAAGTATTCAGGGGGATTACATTTACAATTACTTTAAATTTTACTCCTGTAGATAATGCAATCGCAGTCATTATTTTATCAAACAGGAAGTACCGTATTTACCTGAATAAAGTGCCCCCTTTTTGTCCAAAAATGCCCGTGGTAAAATTAAATAGTGAGGGACTATATTCAAATACATTTTTAAATTTTTTCCCGAAACTGAAGCTCCAAATTAGGGGGGGAGAGACTACATTGAGAGGGGGAAATATGGTACAACAGTAGACTCTCGTTATTACGAAGTTCACAGGACCAAAAAATGGAGGTTCGTAATATTGAAGTTCGTATAAACATCTATTAGGAATCGTCGAAAAAAAACAGTATATAATAAACCCGATTAAATTACGCGCAAATGTATGCAAACAAGAAATTTGTTACAGTTTATCAATAGAAGAATGCAGCATAACGCAATCGAGGGTTGAAATCTTCCTGAATAAAGGTCTATGCATGAACTAGATGCATTCCAAGACCTTGTTTGTAAGGTGATAAACCTACAGTCCAGCCGCCGAAAGTTGTCCGAAGACAGGCAGAATGGTCTAGTCTGGAGTAGGGTGATAGGTTACCCAGTATGAAATGGAAACGCCCACGTCACATGTAGACAAAAGGCTTCCCTGAAGAAAGGAGCCAGAGGGGACGACAAGCATGAAGGACCCAAAGGAAGAATCCCTTGTTTTGATGATTTGAAGAAAGGGCTTGTTTGGGTAGCTCAGTCTAATTTCGGTGCTCCGTACGCATGTGACAATGTTGTATGACTAGGCAAGGGTGTGAGGTGCGTTGGTGGAATCATGGTTACCCAATCATAAACGCTCGTAAAATGGACGTACAGTTAGTCCTCTTCCTACGAACATTAGATTTACGAACTTTCAGAGATACGAGCATTCAAAAATTTCAAATTTCGAATTTAGCGCCTTTCGATTTGACCGATGCGACGCGGTGTGGCGTAGAGGAACTCTCACTTAGGGCATAATCCTAACAATGTGTCATTGAATCTGGTGTGAAGTTAGGAACTGTTCAGCGTGTCGCCCGTTCTTCCTTACTGTGGAGAGCGATTTTTTACAGCTCCGGCTGCGTCGCACACCCAGCTAGATCAGTTCATCACAATCATGAGTTAGCGCACAATTGTGATGCAGTGTTGCATTCTGCAGGATGACCGTACTCCTCGATGCCTTGCATGCAGCCCGGCCGGAGAGAGTTGTCCGGTGACAGCACAAAAGGAGGGTCGGAAAAAACCTGTGCCAAAACGGTTTGCTGCCAATCGCTGTGAGGTTTATGTAGTTCTAACTCTCTTTCAATCAGCACACGTGGATTTCAAATTTCCACTTTTGATTACTAAAAATGTAATGATTGCTTGCGCCATCTTTGGGTAAGATTAAAATTAAAAATTACTACATAACAAACATATCAATTACAAGTAAAAATTACTAATGACATATGTAATTGTTAACATTATATCCATGGAGAGGAGAGATCATAAGGTATAGTGTCCCCCAAATGCGCCTCACACACTCACCTAGTCATACAACGTTGTCGCATGCATATGGAGCACCGAATTAAGCCTGAGCAACCAAAACAAACCCTTTCTTCAAATCACTAAAACAAGGGATTCTTCCTTTGGGTCCTTCACGCTCGTCGTCCTTTCCAGCTCCTTTCTTTAGGGAACCCTTTTGTTTACAAGTGACGCAGACGTTTCGCTTTCTTACCTGGCAACTTTGCACCTTACTACAGACTAGACCATTCCGGCTGTCTTCAGGCAACCTTTGGCAGCCGGACTGTAGGTTTATCAACTTACCAACAAGGTCTCGGAATGCATATAGCTCGTATATCAATGACTTAATATATATTCGGGAAGATATGAACCCTCGATTGCACTTTGCCGCATTCTTCAATTGAGAAACTGCGACGAATTTTCTTGTTTTTATATATTTGCGCGTAATTTAATCGTGTATATTAAATACTGTTTTTTATCGTCGATTCCTAAAAGAAACGTTCATACGACCTTCATTAATATGAACCTCTGGTTTTTCGGTCCCATGAACTTCGTAATAACGAGAGTCTATGGTATTATTTAATGCCTTCGCATAAAACAATAGTTAAAATTTTTGAATTAGGCTTTTCAGACATTGGCAAATGAATTCTACAAAAAATTTAACCTTAAGGGTGAGATTTATGTAGTTGTAACGCTCTTTCAATCAGCACACATGGATTTCAAATTTCCACTTTTGATTACTAAAAATGTAATGATTGCTTGCACCATCTTTGGGTAAGATTAAAATTAAAAATTACTACATAACAATGTATCAATCACAAGTAAAAATTACTAATGACATATGCAATTGTTAACATTATATCCATGGAGAGGAGAGATCATAAGGCATAGTGAAACTGTTATGGTTAATGGTATTTTGTATTCTTTCACAATTTTCCTACACAAGAATTCTAATAACCAAAGGAATGGTCTGACCTTAATATTGTTTAGAGTGAATACCTGTCATTTTAGCACCATGATTTCATTGGGATAAAAAGTGTGAGAAAAATTAGCCAGAGCTAAAAGAATTTTGGCACATTTAAGTTTCTAAAATTCACATTAATTTTAACCCCAAAGACAAAAACTGATGTTTCATTCCAATGTTCAACAGACTTTAACAGTCAACAACTCACTTTGACAGACAGGAGGTTATTTTCTTCTATGATGACCTTATGTTTGGACTTGAAGTTTTCCACCTCCTGCAGCAGAATTTTCCTGACTCCTTCTTTATCTTCCTTCTCGTGGCGCTCCATGATTAACTGAGCTTGCTGCTCTTTCAGCTGCTTATCTGTAAGTAATCAACATACCATCGAATCAAGCAAAATGAAATGATCTTATAAATTAATGCCAACACAAAAACATCTAAAGTCTGGTTATCATTCAATTTAATTTCCAGTATCAAATTGAATTAAAAAATTAATTACCACTCCCAGCTCTAATTAAGTATGTATTAAGAAAATCATTTCAATCAGGAATTAATGTGGGCAACCATCACTAATCATTTGAAATAATATGAAGGGTAATGACGATGTTGAGGAGTAACACTGTGTTGTTGGAGGATATCCAACAACACAGTTATTTCCAGCATCAGATTATCATCAATGACTTTTATCAGAATAGCAAAATAATGATAAGGTTGGTGGCTGCTTTCGGGAAATGCTGCGTAGGTAATATTATCTACTCAATGTTTCACTCCTCCTAATGGGAGTGTTTTCAAGAGAATGGGAGGGAAACCATTCTCGTATAAGTGTGGGACGAGAACGGTTTCGTTAACCCATTGTAGACCCAATTTGAATTTTCACGGAAGGCGATAGCCGTTGGTCATTAGATTGGGCCAGGAACCCTCTCCATATGCGGCTGAGGTTATATCCATCCTCTTTATTGAAGTTGTTTGACCTTTTCGCTATCTCAATGGATTCTCATATAAGATGCGGATGATATTCTTCCGCCTTCACTAATACCCGTGTAGCATTAAACATTATTTTATGCCCAGGGCTGGAGGCGTAATGTTCAGCGACCGCATATGCGTCCCACTGATGTAGTTTCAACGCTCTTTCATGCTCTTTAAGCCTTTGGGAGATAGAACGCTTGCTCTGTCCCACAGAGCTTCTGCCGCAGCAGCAGGGCACCTCATACACTCCCATGGATTGAAGGGGAGGATGGCTATCCTTCGGTGAAGGCAGGATATTTTTAATTTTCTTCACCATGCAGAAGCGAGTCTTGATGTTGTCTTTTAGAAGGATTCTAGCGTTTCTATCAGTGACTCCTGAGATGCATGGAAGTTTAGCATATGCTAATGGCTTCTTCCCCTTGTGGTCGTCATCTTGAAGTGGGTGTCTTTCTTTCATCGCTCTTTTTATGAAAGAGACACTGTAACCATTACCTTTCAGTGCCCACATAAGGTGTCGCATTTCACCACTGATATGCTCTGCATCACACACGATTTTGGCTCAGTGGGTTAGCGTTTTTATGATGCAGGCCTTTTGTTGTGGGTGATGATTCGATGTTGAATTTAAATACCTGACAGTGTTGGTCTTCTTTCTATACACTGGATGGCTTAGGCTTTCAACCATTTTTCTTTCAACCAGGACGTCTAGGAAAGGATCATAAAAACGCTTACCCACCGAGCCAAAATCGTGTGCGAAAACGTTGAGCAGATAATGTTACCTACGCAGCAATTCCCAGAACTCCAGGACTACAGGTAAATGAGAAATTATATGGCCTACAGGAAATTTTGAAAATCAATAAAATTCAACTTCATCATTTTGTGAACTAGTTGAAACACCCACTTACACACCCTTTAATTCAGTTGTCAAAGACTCCACCCACTAGGCAACCATCCTGCCTAGTTGATACACCGTGCATGTAAATACTAGAGATGGGTCGAATAGCAGATTTCTCGAATTCGAATATCGAATTCGAATATTAAATCATTGCTCGAATATTCGAATACCTCGAATTACGAATACCTCGAATACTAAATGGCTGGTATGTTTGACTCGGTTGCCTATGCAGCAGGCAACACAAGATTTTGGGGAGTAATTTTGATTTCCTTTAAATGATTCGAACAGGAATTTAGCTGATTAATGAATATTTTAATTTTATGGAAACAATTGGGCATGTCATTAATTCAACTAACATCGCTTTACCCCCACTTCTGCTGCCAAGTGCTAGCTGACAATCTGAGGCATTTTGCAAAATACAAGCTCTATTCCACCGGATCTTCTTCAATTATTTTCAGTCCATCTTTGGGAGTTCTCACGAGATAAGAAGATGGATTGGAATTTCTATCAGGGAGAAACCAAATATTCTGAGAAAATATCCCTTTGTCTGGGACTGTAACAATAAAGATTTATACAGTAGACTCTCGTTAATACGAACAACGTTGTTACGAAGTTCTCGTTATTACGAAGCAAACCGTTGGTCCCATCAAAAAGGCCTATCCACGCTATAGTAAAAGAAACGTTATTACGAAATTTTCGTTTTTACGAAATTACGAACCTAAGTCCCGGTCCCGGCGGTTACAATACGAACTTTAGTACGAAGTTGCACGCACAAGTCACGGCATTTAAGTGGATATTCACTACACTTAAGTTTCAGTAATTGCGTCACGTTTAAGTTATTCTCGTTTACTGTGCCTAAGAGCGTCAATTATGGTTCTTTATTTAGTTTACACGCAACATCATATAACTATGTAGCTTCATTACTGTGTAGTCAGGGTGCCCTACTCATAACCGTTCGTAAATAGGATGTACAGTCAGTACTCTTCCTATGCACATTCGATTTACGAATTTTCAGAGATACGAGCATTCAAAATTTTCAATTTTCAAATTTGGCGCCTTTCGATTTGGCCGATACTACGCGGTGTGGCGGTGGGAAACTCTCACTGTGAACATGATCTGAATAAGGTATCAATGAAAATGGTGTGAATTTAGGAACTGTTCAAAGTTACGCCCGTTCTTCGTCACCGCGGGGAGCTATTTTTTCGGCTCCGAATGCATCGCAGGCCCCGCTAGATCAGTTCACCACAAGCGTGGGTAAGCGCATACGTGTAATGCAGTGTTGCATCCCACAGGATAACCGTATTCTGCGATAAATTACATACAGTCCGGCTGGCGAGGGTTGTCCGATTACGGCACAATAGGATGGGCGGATAATCCTGTGCCAGCACGGTTTAAAGCCAATCGCTGTCCCCCAAACGCACCTCACACCCTCGCCTAGTCATACAACGTTGTCAAATGCATAAACGAACACCGAAATGAGCCTGATCTACCAAAACAAGCCCATTCTTCGAATCACAAGAACAAGTAATTCCTCTATGTCCTTCACGCTCGTCATCCCTTCCGGTTCTTTTCTTCATGGAACACTTTGTCAGCGTTTCCCTTTCTTACCTGGCCCCCTCACACCCTACCCAGACCTAGACCATTTTGTCTGTTTTTGGACAACTCTCGGTGGCCGGACTAATTTTATCAACCTAGAAACAAGGTCTTGGGACGCATCTAGTTTGAATGACGAGTTCATGTATTCGGGAAAATATCAACCCTCGATTGCGTCATGGCGCAGTCTTCTGTTGAAAAACTAAAACGAATTATCCTGTCTACATATATTTCCACGTAATTTAATCGCGTTTATAATACACTATTCCTTTCGACGATTCCTGAAAGAAACGTTCTTACGAACTTCGTTATTATGAACCTCCGATTTTTCAGTCTTGTGAACTTCGTAATAACGAGAGTCTACTGTAGCACCACTCATTAATTGTAACTTGATATATGCTTTCGGAAAAAAATACCGCATCAACTTCCGAGAAGCTCTGCTGCTCATATCGAGTTTCGCCAGAATGCTAACAATAAGTCTCCATCGTATTTTGACATTTATTTCTTTGCGTAAAATGCTTAAATAAACTCAGAAATACGTCGTGTTTGGTCTTATTCTTTTTGAAAGTACGCGCACATTACTAATATTTCAATTCAATAAAGGTGTAACATCAATTGACGAAAGTCATTCTTAGACACCTTTTGTGCTAATAGATGACTCATGCAGCGGTTGACCTCCGCAGAAATGGGGAACTTGGAAGCTGGTAGGAAAAAAAAGGTCAGTGGGGGAGAAAAGGGAGGGCCCGAAACACGTTTCTATTGTTCTCGTGTAACTTGGTATTTTTTCGAAGCTAAGGTCTTCGTAATATGATCCCAGCGCGAGCTGTGACTTTTTTTTTATTTCGAAGAAGAGGAAAGCCTCAGAGTGGGTGAGGCGAGTGCTGAATGGAGGGGGATAGCGGATCGTGGGAAATGCGCTAATGTAAGTATCCCAAGGTACTCACACAGCAGTCGACCTCCAGGAATGGGGAACTTCGAAGCAGGTACCCAGAAAAAGGTCAGTGGGTGAGAAAAGGAGGAGGGCGTGAAACACGTTTTTATTGTTCTCGTAACTCGATATTTTTTTCGAAGGAGGGGTCTTCGTAATGCGATCCCTGCGCGAGCTGGGACCTTTTGTTTGATTTCGGAGAAGAGGAAAGCGTCAGAGTGGGTGAGGCGAGTGCTGAATGGAGGGGGATAGCGGATCATGGGAAATGCCCTGAGGTTGCTATCCCACGGCACTGAGGTTCTCCTGGTGGGGGGAATCGGGGATTTTCGGATTTTTTCACCCGACCATTTTTGGTTCCCCTCGTCGAACTCTTTTCACCGCTAAAATCCAAGAATTTGATGTAATTCGTCAACTTGCGTAAAACGGCGCTGCGAGCACTAAATGACTACAGTTCTCCACATTTTTCCGAGTCAACTACCAACGACGTGCGTGCGACAGTGTATGACGCGAAATTCAAAGTATTCGAGGTATTCGAGGTGGTACTTTACGCATAACTATTCGAAACCTCGAATATCGAATACTTTCTAATATTCGAGGTATTCGCGGATACTATTCGCACATCTCTAGTAAATACTATGCTGGAAATTTGTAAAATATTTACTATACCAAGAGTATAAGCACGATTCTCCTGGCTTTCTTGATATGCCCGAACCATTTCTTGGCTCTCTCTCCGTACACTCTCAATCTCATCTTTGAAGGACTGCATTTTTAAATTTTGGCTTTCAAGCTTTTCTCTCACTTCCTGCAGGAGACCAAAAATTTAAGAGTGTTAGTTAATCCATGACACCAGACATGTTTCAGTACACTTAATTAATGAACTGTTTTTATACCAACTCATAACAGTCATTGTAAACCACTCATAATACATTGATAATTTTTTATTCTAAGAAGATAAGCCATAAGCCCAAAAATGAGAAAATACAGACTTTACTCGATAAAAATGGTGCATTGAGCATTACACATTTACGTTCACTATGGTATCAGTATTTATTAAAACCCAGCTACCCACTAAATATCAAGTCAAAACCTTATTCCATTGTGAATATATATTGTATATTAAAATAAACCATGGAATAAGTTATATTGTATGTATGATCTGAGGAGTGTGGAAGGAGATAAAGACAAAAATAGCCATGGGAAAGGAATCTTTTGATAAGAAGAGAAAGGTGCTACGTAGCAGAATGGACTTAGAACTGAGAAAGAGACGGGTGAAATGTTATGTGAGGTATGCTATACTGCATGGATGCAAAGACAGGACCTTGAGAAGAAGAGACAAGGATAGGAACAATGCTATTGAGATGTGGGTATGGAGGAGGCTATAGAGAGTGAAATGGGTAGAAGTCAGAAATGAGGAGGCTTAGGAAAGATTAATTAAGGACAGAACATGATTAAAAACCATGAAAATCAGAAAGGGAAAAATTGATCGGGCACATTTTTAGAGGGAAAGGGATTTTAAATACAGTGGTCAAGGGAACAGTGGAGAGAGAAAAGAGAAGAGGAAGAAGAAGGCTAGAAATGATACACAAAATCAGGATAAACAGAAGGTACAAGGAAACCAAGGAGGAGGCCTGGGACAGGAGTGGGTGGCGACAGCTTTGGTATTAGGGGCCTACCAGTTAAGGATGATATGAAAAACATTTTAGTTGTTCATGTGTTTATATAAACAAGCGACGGTGTTCATGCCAACAATTCACCAGAGAGAAGAGAAGAGGTATTGAAGCAGCTAGATGATATTACAAGGGAAATGCCTGGTACAACACATCTAGTAGTGATACAATCAGTGGCGGTCATAAGTCTGAAATGTGATGGTTTACTGACCAGCATACTATGAGGAAGGTTAAAAGTCACATACATATTCCCTTTTCATGTCTACATGCAACTAGCACTACCTATTGCCTATTTCAAGCATAAGAAATTCACCACTTTTCTACGCACATGGTTATTTCATTTGCATTATCCGATTACAACAATAAGTAGCTGCATTAATTCACTGTGACTTCAATGGAGATGGTATCTTTGAATATTGTGAGACATTACCAACAAATACCTATGTAACAGTTCACTTTTTGGGATCTGTTGATAGACCCTCACGCAGTGAAAAATACAAATCAGGCGATTCAACATTAAGGCTAAATAGTGAAATGAAAAAATGTTAAAAGTAAAAAGAAAAATATTGGTAGTTCAAGGAATCAAACTGGAGACATTACATCCACAATCAGCAGCAATACAATTCAAATGAAATTCTATAGTCCAAAAAGAGCAGTTGATGAGTGAAGGATGAGGCAGAATGAACCCAGGGAAAATACTCCCATTAGAACCAATGATATGCAATTGAGAGCAATTTCTTAAAAACACACATAAATACACATATATGTACTCACTTTATGGCCTTCTGTTTCAATTTTTAGTTTATTCTGCGTCCATTTCAATTTGACCTCACGAAGATTCAATTCTTCTTTCAGCTTCTCATTCTCCTTCTGAACTTCGGTGAGTTCATTGCACTGGAATGTAAAAAATTATTTTTGAGAGCTAATGAAATTACAACAAATAATAGACAGGTACTTTGGCATACATATATTTTTATTTTAACCTTTTCGCACCGAACGTCGGGTGGAGCCGACGGGCATTTTCATATGCAGAAGACCTGACATCGGATATAGCTGTCGTAGATGTTTCAAGGCAAAAGACCGGTCATCGGCTCTAGCCAATGTGAGGGAAGGGAAGTGACCGCTGAGGTAGCCATTGTCAGATGCATTCCGGACTGGCCTGAGACCCAGCTTAGTGTGACCTTAAGGCAACTCCTCGGCAATTAAGACCGACCCTACCACTCATTTATGATCATCCTCACCGCAGGAATCCATTGGGAAGTGGTTATATTGCCAATAGTTTTTTCAATGATATATTTTGGTGCATACTACAAGTTTATTTTATACTTCGAAATGAATTCTTCGATTTTTTCTGTGCGTAAGCAATTTTCAAACGAAATTTTAGTGTTAAAAATAACGCACTTCAGGACTTGTAGCATTATTACCTTGTACTCACTAACTTTGTTGCCATTAATGCTAGAAACCCATTTAAAATTCCACAATCCTCAAAAAAATTTCAGTAATTCTTTTAGAAGAGTAAATTATTGAACATCAAATGCAATATTTGGTTGAAAAAACACTGGTAACGCAATAAGTTGACCATCCATTCATGTTATGATAGGGTTAGTGAGCCTTGTCAGATGGCTGGGGTTAGAGAGGGGCACCCCATTGAGTTGGGACATTGAGTTGACCCCAAATATGAGGGACAAAAATACCAGGGTAACTCCAACCTAAAAAAGAGCTCCATACAGAGAGTTTAAAAATATCCTCATGCTACTCATAGCACGGAAAACGTTTTACAATTGTAGGTGCCTCCAGGAAAGGGTTAAATGAAGAGGACAAAACTCCACTAATTTATCCATACATTAACTAAAGAAGAGAATCATACATAAACATACACATCAATGGCGAAGATTGAATAGCCTTTGGCCATTTCCTTTATGCACCACATATAATTAAATGTTTGCAAAGATGTTTTCACTGCTGATAAGTATTTTTAGAGAAAAATTAATAATGGATTGGATTACCTACATAACTTTTTTGTAACTTGCAATATTCTTTGATTTTCATTTTACACCTATCACCAATTTTATCTTGACTACAACAATTTTGGGGCACAAAAAATGGCAAAATACCTAGAATGTAAGCATTCAACAAAACCAATAACTCAAAATTGTTTTAAAAAAGTTAAATTCCATACAGTTTCCATTTTGAAGACCCCAAAAGCAGAATGTTCATTATATTTTCACAATAGCCGATGCAAAGGTGAAAACTTTCCAAGGATGGAGAAATGTTGGCAATAATACACAGCATGATATCTTCCTGTATCCTTCATTTTCATTCTGCAATATTTTCATAACATTGAGAGAAGTTCTGCTTTGGATCAGTGAACTGAATTAAAACCTCATAACTACCAATAATAAGATAATTTTATAATTGGCATTCTGCAGATTGCTCATTTGCTGTCTCATAGGTACACACCATGGATACCTCAAGAGAAAATGCATTAAAGCTTGACAGAGCTGCCAAATAAGTGAAATCTAAACTTATAAGCAAATTTGTCACATCATCCCATAGCATGACCCTGAAATTTTAATACAACACAAAGGGCAAAAGTCTAACTCTCAGCCACTGGATATCACAGCCTTACCTTCCCATCTAGAATCAAGCATATTCGAGCCTTCTCTCCATTCATAGCTTTGACTTTGCTGACAAGGATCTCCCTCTCTTTGACTGCTTCTCGTAACTTCTTATCCAGGTTATCTCGTTGCTTCTTGCCTTCAATGACATCACGTTCTGAGGTAGCATATCTAATCACCATTGCTTCTTTTTCCCGGTTAGCACCTTCATACATTTTTGATAACTAGAGGAATAAATAATAATTAACTCATTGTTCCTTGGGGCTGCAGGCACAAAATATTTTTAATTGGATTACTATCAATAAATTGGGTTCTTTCCCTTGAGATATTTGTCACCTTGGTAATAATAAATAATTGTCGCATTCAGCCAACATAACCAGGAGTATATTTCCACTGAGCTCAATGGTTTCTCACCAATCAATTTATTTATGATTTATTTAAACCTTAGGTATAGGACCACTGAATCAATCAGTAAGACTGGTCACTCAATGAATTTATCAGCAGAGCATGACCAATGGCTACAAGCATTTAAATTTCTCGTAAAAACTGTTAAAAAGAGAGCATTTATATTATTTTAAAAATAACTTTTTGTTGAAATTCACCACTCAGCAATTTGCAAATGAGTTCCACAATCATTATAATTCCACATTCTAATACTTATTTTCACTGATTTGTGAATGAAAAACTTTGCTGTTTCTACAATTTGGAACTTTATTTTCCTGACTAGTTTCGATACACTGTATCATATTCATAGGACTAGCAGTACAAGTAGCGTTGCTGTGGGTTATATACCAAAAAGGGGGGGGGGGGCAAAGAGTGGAAGGGGTGGGGAGGGGAAAGGGGTGGAGAGGAGATGTCTGTAGAGCGCTACATTGTTGCACTTTGCGTAGGAGGGGGGGGGAGAGGAAAGGGAACGTACTTAGGGAAGGCTGCGCTCTACAGACATCTCCTCTCCACCCCTTTCCCCTCCCCACCCCTTCCACTCTTTGCCCCCCCCCTTTTTGGTATATAACCCACAGCAACGCTACTTGTACTGCTAGTCCTATGAATATGATACAGTGTATCGAAACTAGTCAGGAAAATAAAGTTCCAAATTGTAGAAACAGCAAAGTTTTTCATTCACAAATCAGTAAGATGGATTTCTACAACGTGAAGGCCTCTACTATTCAGTGCATCACTTATTTTCAGCTCATTCACATTTTCAGGGATAACCACTTATTGAGGAAAGGAATCACTCACAAGCATAAGCAACAACAAAAAACCCAAAAATAATGCACACGGCGGAGGAATAGCTGAGATGTGGTGAACTGCACATCATGAATTCGTGATGTAATCAACTAATCGGTTAAATTGTTAAGGCAGTCAATTTTTTTACAGTAAATAGCTCCAGAATTAGACGAAGCATTGAAAAACCAAAAAATTACAGGTCTGTTCACTTTTCAAACTCTATCACAATTAACAGTAAATCAAAAATGGTGAAAAGCTCACTCAAAAACTGGGTAGTCTTCATTGAAACAGAAAATAGAGAAACCTTTCCTGTAGCATGATTTTTACGATAAACATACATGACAAACTAATGGCTCTCAAGAGACTAAAAGGGTTATCCCTACAAAATGTGTGCATCATTGTTTATATGGATAATTATTTAGTGAAAGTAATGATTGCTGTGATTATGAAACCCAACTAATTCACCCAAATAACATTTTTAAAGCTTCCTCATCCAGGGATATATATTGTTAAATATGTTTTCATGTAGCACTGGGCACTTCCTTGGGCAAAGTTTGAATTCTTTGTTTTCAAGAAGTAATAGGCATAAGAAGGAAGTCCGATTAATTCCATGGAAATTTTCAGGGATCACAAAGATAAGCTTAGTTGACTAGCACCATTGGTTCAGAGCACAGTAACAGGGTTACTATGGTTATAGTGAGTGATGGAATTGCAAGCTCCTACAGGAAATAATTCATCCGGAGGCCTACTCATTCTTCAAATACAACATTGGTTTTCTTCTCAGCAAAATAAAAGAAGTAGTTTTTCATTCATTTTTCCTTTATGTTTACAAATAGTAAACATAAGTCACAAGAAACTGATGACTTAGTAATAGGAGGAGGAGTCAAACAGCTAAGGTCATTTGCATCATAAGGAAGGATAGGGAAGCTAAGGTGGACAGAAACCTGATGTTGGCATTTGCCTGTTCTTAACAAAAGGTACTAAGGGGATCATAGCGTAAAGCTCTAAAAAATCTCTGCCATCTCCAGGATTTGAACACCCGCCCCAGGGGTGATAGGCCAACACAAGCCACTACATCAACCCAATCTCATCGACTTCTTTGGATACTATGAAAATCATAGAACTAGAATGGATCCTCATGATCAGAAATGCAAAAATAGATCTATGGCTTTTGTGACCACCAAACAATTTAAAACTTCTTGGTGTACAGATAGATACAAACATAAATCGGAGGGACCAACTAAGAAGTATACCAGCCAATCTTACCAGAGCCTGCTCCAAAGATGCTACAATCAGACCTGTACCTCACACTAGGGTTGGGCCTCAATTCGATGCTAAAGCCATGCTTAGATTACATGGGGTTACATATTTAAAAAATTAACAGAGAAATTCACATTCATAAAGAAGTGGAGTGAGAGAGGGTAGAGCATTGGCCTATTGATCGCAGGATCCTGAATAAAATGTCAAATGAAGCCTTTAGGTACAACAAAATAAAAATCCCCCTGTATCAAAAGGCCCAGGGAAAGGAAATAGTCCCCCAAACCTGAATGTTTAATATCATATGCCAATAGCATGGGCAGAGCCAGGGAGGTCCCAGAGGGAACCAAACCTCTCCCAGATGGCTCACGGCCCCCGAGTAGAATTTGACTTGAATCAAAATTGTGGCAGCCACGCTTCACACAATGCTGGGAACACCATTAAGCATTAAACGTTAATGTAATGAGAAATTAACTTCTGAGAAAGTTAAATTGTAGTGATGACACAGTGAGGCTCTTCAGTAGCACAGGCAGTATGGCCCGTGCTTCGTCTTCCATAGATGGCTACATCGTGACTGACCAAAGACAAGAGACGAGTGACCAGTGTCAAGAGATGACTGACAACCAGTTCATTTTGATAGCATCTCCACCGTAGCATTACATAGGAAAGATGAAACTAGGACGTTTTTGACAAAGAGGAAAGTTCAGCCATTCTCGAAAGTGAAAGGCACAAATCCCAAGGCATAGTTTGACATTGCAGGCTATCCTCATACATCATGCACCAACACATGCAAATTTTTGGAAATAGAATTTTTCCATTACTGGGCCACTACAAAATTAAAAATATGAGAGAGAAATCTTGAAAAGAGGGTACCACCCAGTCCCATGGCCCCTCAGCCAAATTCCCTGGCCTGTGGCTTATTCCGAGGTGAGCTCTACCCTCAGCTACTTAAACTAACCTTCAGGTTGAATCACTGATAGATTGAGTGAAAGTAATACAGGTCAAATATTGACAGGCTCGACATAAATATCGTTGAGTCGGTCAATATTTGACCAACATTAGGGTGAATAGTGACAGACTATCCGCCCCCACTTGACCTGTTTCGTAAAAAGGGCCAGCCAACTCACAAACCCAGCCCTGATTCTAGAAAGGTTAGGTACGCGATTAACATTCACATACCTTTTGCAATTTGCTCTCAAGATCTTGCTTCAATTCTTGGTAACTTTTAGCAGTGGTCTCTTCCAAATGTTTCTTCTCTTCTGTAAGGGTTTGAATGGTCTTTTGCTGTTGGCTAATTGTTTTCTCCAAAGCCTCTAACTGAACAATGTAGATTTCATGCGACTTTTCCGCTTCCAAACGCTGATTCTCAGTCTCCAGCCTGTAAATAAAATAAATCACTTGGTTTTTGTACATATTTTATGGAAATCATTAGACGTTATGGAAAATTCATCGAAAACACTTCATATTTTATTAGTCGGTTATCCTATGAAACCAAACCCCAAACTTCAAGATTAAATGAACTATAAAATTTTATACAAGATGTTGAAAGCTAATTCTCAATAAATTACTTATCTTTTGCGGCAATTTTAGATAGAAAATAACTTATCAGTACCTGTCAATCTCAACATGGCACAGTCCAAGTTGTTCCTTGTAAGATGCTAATTCCTGGACCAAAGATTTGTAAACAGGATGGTTAAGGAATGAGTCCGAACTATCATACTGATTATCAGTTCCAAAATCATCGTCCGATACATTTTCGTAAATAACAGTATCTCTGGCCACACCATTTCGACCACTGTAACTTTTCCTGGACGAGTCTGTAGAACTGGGGATAATGTCAGAAGAATCAGACTTAGTAGATTCAGTCTCTTCGTCTTTAATCGACCTTACGGGAGTATTTTCAGCAGTACTCTCCCCAGTTCGATTGCTTTGATTATCTTCATTTGGCATCTCTTTACACTCGGCGGATGTGCGGGCATCTTCTGGAACAGGCTCAGAGCAGGCAGCCTTATGACCAATTCCTGAGACAGATTCTCCTCCGGGGGAAACTATATCAGCATGCTCTTCATTATCTTCCACGGGAGGGTTAGAAACTTCACTACCTCCATCACTGCTAACTAAGGGCTCACAATCGGGACTAGTTGGTTTTGACCCATTCTGGCCCTCCGACGTGTCCAACTGGTCTGTTTTCCCTGAGATAACGCTATCCTTTTCCGTTTCTTCTTCATTTTCCTCGTGGTTTGTACTTTCATTATCAATGGTTACTACTTCACTTCCAGCTTGTGACACATTCGAATCAGAATTCAGAGTTTTATCACCATTCATCACTCGAAGTCACCAGAATCTAAACACTAAACGCCATATCGCAGCGACAATATTTATTTAAATGAAAAGCATGGACTTCGAGACTCATAACAGGGAGAGTGAGATAAATACTGTTCCACAACATTGGCAGATCGTAGTCAGCCAGTAAATACGTTTACAACTTCCAGCGCATAACGTAAATACGTACTTCATTTGTACGAGTCGGAGTCGGCCGCAGCAGCTGGGACATGGCGGAAGATTTAAAAGCGTGCTGATCATGATGCCATCCGTACCATCCACGAGTCACATGATTATAATAATAATAAAGTTTATTGTCCGTGGGCAAATACATTTGCATGGATTCGTCAAAATTACATGCAATAAAGAAACTTAGTCGAGTCAATTACATTACAAGAATACAAAATATACAACTTGGTCATGTCAATTACATGTACAAAAAAACAAGTATGCATTAGGAAAACTGCATCTATATTGAGAACAGCAAACATAAATAACCTCAAAAGCGACACTCCATATATTCACCTACATCATAAAACAAATGTTTCCTCAAGATATTTTTTACCGATGTTTTGAATTTCTTGCATTGTAGGTATTTTATTGCAGATAACAGTTTGTTATAGAGGTTGAATCCCTGATGTCTTACGCTTTGCACATGGACAGTGGCGCCTGTTGATTTATACTCAGGAGTTGCAGCACCAGGTACAAAACCACATGCAAGGGGTCTTTGGAGTCTACACCACTCCCCCAGAATTGGCTATAGCCAGGGTGATTTTTCCGTACATTTTTCAAGTCATGAGAATTCCCCTTTGAATGACAAGTAGTATGCTGCACACCATATGGTATGGTACCACACACCACACTATATAGCATGCACTGGCAAGTTTACAGTCATTGAGTATTTGCAATGTTTCTCCTCGTCAAACAGCAAAATGTGATTGGGGGAAATATCACAAGGTTTTAGTATCTCATGTGTGCACTACCTACATTGTGCTGTTCATCAGATAGCTCCGCCCATTAATTCCAAGTGACAACAGTGTGTTAATTTTGGCCACAGGGCAACATTCCTTGTTACACTGGACTTTTGGTAGCACAGAAAGTCTTCCTTTACTTGTTCTGAGGGTCAGACAGGTGTCCAGTATACCAATTCATGACCAAGGTCTGATGCAACATCCGCAGTTATCGATTGGTTTTGAATTTTGAGCCAAATTTTATGAATATAGCAGGAACAATTCCAAAGCCGCAGTTCATTTATTACTACCAGCAATCTGAAATGCTGGCTTCTGCTTCTGAGAATACCGTCGATATGTACATGAGAGGGGCCTGAGAGGTTTTTCTAGAGGGTTAAGACATTTCTTTGGCAAACCATGTCACAGGAATAGTCTAGTGCAGGGGTTCCCAAACTGGGGGGCGCGTGGAGAAATTCCAGGGGGGGCGTGACACCCAAATGAAATAAATAAAAAAATTACAAAAATAATTTCCTCAGATCTTTGAAATAAAGTCTTTCTAAGTTTTCATAATTGTTTTTGTAAAGTGTCAATAAAGTTGTAAACTTTATCAAAGAAGGTTACAGGTAATTATATTTATTTTTCATGTAATACTTGTTTTAATTTTCATCATACGTACAATTATTGAATCTTTCCATTCTGCGTTACCGCATTCAACAGTGAACAAAAAAATCTACCTACTCACCGTATCAAGTGGGCACATACTTGTACGAGTACAAGTAGGAGTTGGTATGTACGGCACCGTGGAAATAGGGTATTGTAAAATGGAAAGCAGATATGTCTAGTGGGGGGGGGGAAGGGGGGGGCGTGGTACAAAAAAGTTTGGGAACCCCTGGTCTAGTGCCTAAGGGGATTTAGGGGAGGGGGACACATGTCCTCCCCAGACGCTTAAAAAATAGACAAGATTTTTAATATGGTTATCATTACGTTAGTTTTCTTTTGTGTACTATGGAGCCCCGATAATTTAATTTTTATAGGTAATTCACTTTCATATTAAAATAAAGAGAATATTTTGTTCAGTAATTGCTGTATGTTGCTTTCAATGTCAAATATGAGAAGATCGTTTGCCTGTCAGACCCTTGTGCCCCCCTCAAAAAAATCCTGGATCTGCCAATGATTAAATGCACTAGCAATGCTCTCCATTGAGGAGAAGATATAATCGACAGACATTTTGGGTGTGTTTCCTAAATAGTTGGAAATTTATCATCCACTTGTGTAAAAATACTTGGTCTAACAAATGTATATCAACATTTTGAGAAACAACATGATCACTTTCCAGCCATTTGCAGGGCTGGATAAATCATTCATGGAAGATAAGGTAGAGGGTAATATGGTGCCATTCACTCAATTTCAAAGAGAGAGTCTTACCTTTCCCAAAAAAGAACCCTACTGTGCAAAATTATACGCAGGGTTCATACCAACTTTCCACTTGTACTGATTTCTGGTGCAATTTCTTTTTATTTCCCTGACTTTATATCAATCGCAAAACAGCCTTGCATACCTACAGATTTTATGGAAAAATACAGCAAAGTATACTGAGAAATATATGCAAGTATGTAGTGCTAAGTCGGTGTTACCCCATGCCACCCAGCGAGGACAGCAAAAAAACACCCATTTCCCTGCTTAATCGCAGCAACCGCAGACTCTCATCTTTTTACTGCACATCTAAGTGTGTTTCCCTGGCCATAAACTAACTCCCCAGACAATGCCATAACTTCCAGTCCTGATTTTTATTTACCTGATTCACTTTTGGGTAATTTCAGAGAATAGACCTCAAAATGAACATTCTTAGAGGAGAAAGTTTCCCCCAGATTTCCAAATATCTCCTTGCAGCCCATGGTACTGCACAGGCATATTTACTGGCAGAAGGATCAAAGGTTAAAACGTAGATGAAGTCTAAACCCTTTTGCTGCATGAAGGTATAGATATCAGCCCTCGTTGAATGTGTAAAAACTGCCATGAGCTGACTATGGCCCAACGTTTATCAAGAATAATACTAATGCTATAATTCAAATATACAAGTCTCAACCTTCATAGGTAATTCTGCCATAGCTTTATGCCCGAAACTTCAGAATTGGGAATAATTTTAGATGATGAATTAAATACAATTAAGTATGCAATAGATAAAACTAACGTTATGAAATCCTGCAAACTTCTTGAAAACAGATTTCCCCCCCAAAAGAAAGACTGCCGGTGGTCCAGGGAGAGGAACTGGCCCTCATACCTTGCATGTGTAATATTCACATATTTCCAGGGTAGATTTAGGTGAGATCTACCATGATCATAAAATTTCCTCATGATAGCCTTAGAGCCATTGCATAAATATGTGATAAAACACCTCTATAACTTCAGAAAAACTAGTGATCTTCTCTAGCCATCCCAAAAGGATGTCGCCTTTGACAATTGATAGCTAGAATTTTAACACAAAAAGTGTGGTCATTCTTTGAAAGATTCGCCAAATTCAACAGACAAAGAAAATATATAAATATGCTTGATAGGAATGAGTTTCAAAAAGAAGAGGGTAACATCAGGTATCATGAACTCGATTGCAGCAGGTATTTGAGATGGAAATAGTGCAAGTTTATGGGAAACATGGGTTTCTCAAAATACATTGCAGAGAGTGTAATAGAGCTTAGAAAATTATGTGCTGCAATCATAAATAAACCAAAAGTAACAATCATAGTTTCAAATATAGTTATATCCGAGTGCTAGATAGAAGGATCTGGTTAGCTATCCGAGTGCTAGATAAGGATCTGGTTAGCTATCTTTTTCACAACCAGCTAAATGTTTGGCTTTGCTTTCAAAATTGCTTGAGACCATACAAAGCCCACTGATTATTTTAATAAACTTCTGTAATGCATGTAGTTTGCATACATTTATAACGGTCAAAAACAAGCCATCAGTGACCCTTGATGAATAATTTCCAAAAGCTGTGGAAGTAATTACGCAAGTGAATGAAAGCCTAGTCATTCTGTCTTCATAACAGATGAAGAGATATTACTTGAAGGAATGAACGTGGCACATTAGGCAGTTGCGAGAGAATAAAATTTAATATTTTGCTCACACTGCTGGATGTTTACAATGGTCGACAAGTGCTTATTTATGGCCTATATTGTCAGAACTCAAGTTATAAGCAACTACGCATTGATATTCACTATGCAGCAACATAACTTACTTTTTTAAATGTGCACCATTCAGTTAGTTGGTTGATGCCATAGTGAATCCCTAGTGGTCTCGTTCGAGAGGTGTAAATATAATTTTTGTTCTCATCAAGTTTAGTAGCCATTATACATTTGAACAGTGAGGAGCATTCGTTTGCCGATGAGGCCTATTTTTCGAGTGGTTTTTTTACCAATAAATGTTATGAATATGAAAACAGGTTGTTTGATTTGGCCCCATGTAATTTTTTTCAATGGGTTTTCTTGAAATCATGCATTTAATTGAACCATCCAAGAACCCTACAAGCTTTGAAGACCAACATCCAGGTAGAAATTGCCAACATAACCCCTACTATGCTGGCAAGAGTTGTGAAAAATGCCAGAAATCAGTTTACTTAAAAGAGTATTGCGTGTGGGGACGACCAACCTGATACGATCTTCAAAACTGTAAAACAGAACTTTAGATATGTGCCTAAATTAAACAAAACAAATTTAAAAATTCTAATTCATACGATGGCAGTGGCGCCGACTCCATGGGGCCTGAGCCCCCCCAAAAATTCGTTACAGATGTGAGGAAAAAATGTGTCAGGCTTGTCGATCTTCCCCGGAGTGTCTAAGATTCGAGTGATCAGGGTTCTAATGTTGATCATATGACTCTTCCAAAATGCTTAAAAACCTTAAAATCCACTACTAATAAAATTTACTGGGGCAAGGTCCCCGGTTTGGGCCCCCCCAATATTTTTTGTAAGTCTGCACCCCTGTACGATGGGTTTTATGAAGTTTTGGAAGAAGGAAGTTAAGCTGCCACACCCAAAATGATAGCAATGCATCTCTTTTCTGTAGTTGCTGCATAGAAAATGCCAAGTGAGGAACTACTCTGCCTGCCACAGGAAGTGAGACAACGGCATTTAACTGCAACACTTGCTGTACAAACACTAACGGTAAGCTCAGAAATGGCATTAGTCATTGAAAATTCATTATAATATTGCCATTTTAGCAAACAAGAATTGGTAAAAAGGCAGCATTATAATAAATGCAACAGTTGAGAAACTTGCTACCTTTTTTGAACAGAAAGAGCTATACTCCAGGAATAGAATCTGACTGCTTTAAAAAAATTCAAGAGGAAAACATAGCCGAGTAACTGAGTTAAGCAGTCAAAGCAGTAACTAAACGGGGGCCAGCAATTAATAGAATCTTAAATCGAATACCAACTTCCCCTTCATTACTGACACAAATGGCATTTTTGAAAGTGCCAAAGGTAATGCCTTTAGTCAGTAGAGAGAATATTAATACAAAATTATCTCATCAATAACTACTGAAGGGCTTAGATATTGATAATGATGTAATTTTGGCATATTGTTCTGTCTGTAAATAGGAAGAAGATAACATTGATAGCACTTTCAGAAACAGCCTAAGGCTACAAGAGACACACATGCCTCGTTCAGATTACGTTTGTTCCAGCGGTCGTTGGAACTATCATGCAGTCACACTATGATGGTTTCACCCTGCGCTGCCCTCCAGTGCTGAAATCTCAAGTGAACGAGATATTGACGGTTAGCAAAGCTGTTGAGGTATGGAGGATTAACATATTACTGTGTTCAACGTGTAAAATTAACATAAAATTTTTCTTCCGCCCATATTCTTCCTTGCTTGAACAAATCCATGAAAACAATAGAGTAATGGGAGCTTCACAAACATTTTGTCCTACCCTTAACGCTTCCTCTTCCGGTTTCACAGTGCCTAACCATCGTAAAGTGGCAACGTTAGGAACTACATGAACTATTGTCCGGACATGCATTCACGCAACTAGTTCTGCCAACTATCGTTGGGACGATTGCTTGGGCAATCATAATCTGAACGGGGCATCATAACAAGGTAAAAATTTTCCCATCCCATGAAAACAAACAATTGAATCCACATGACAATTTATTACCACTTTTGACACACAATCCTACATGAAATACTTGTAGTTCAATGTCAAAGTATCACACAGATTAGAACCCACCTGGTATTTCACATGGAGCAAATGGACCATAATCATTGCACAGTGATTAACAATTAAAGCAACAATATCCATACATAATTTGAATTCAAGTTTAGATTTCAAAAATTACAAATTCCCTGTATTGGTGAAGCTATATATGTACTGTATTAGGAATTCTCTCAATGCATTATTTGTCATACAATTATATAATGGCTTTAATATATATCCACTCACAACTAACAGGAGTAAATTTGAGGCTACAGGTCATGTTAGTAATTTTTATTCCATACTCATGATACAGCTGAACAACACTAATTGAAAACCACTTCTCTGAGATGAAACTTAGCAAAATGTGGCTATTTTCCTGCACAAAGAGAGGTTTGATAGATATTACAGTTATACCCACTTTTTAATACAGTAATACATACATCATTTCAAGGGTTATAACCGGAGGAATATATAAGATTAATGATGCATTGACAAATTAAGTGCAAGTAATTTAGAATAAAGTGAAAGTATATACCACAGCCACCAATGTCACCACAAAAGCATTCAATAACTTCGAAAAAAAAATCAGAAATAATTGGGAAAAAAGCCTAACATTTAGGTACCCAAATGCCCAGGATATAAAAAACACTACGTAGAAAACAGAAGGCATTCCTTGAGGCACAAAAAAAGTGGCCAGGAAAGCTCTCCCATGCAGTATATCATCAAGGGATATAATGAGCCATTTACACACAAAAACTTATTGAGCAAGAAGTATTACAATAAGCACTAGAATATTATGTGCAAGGTGCCATTGATTTTGACCACTAATATATATGCATGGCTTTATTGCATCACTGAACGAGAAACTGGAAGAAGCATACATTTGGAAGAATGAAAAGTAGATATTACTTAGTAGGTAGCATTTCTTGAGTACTGAACCTGTCTAAAATTCGACCAATCATGGCTATTTCTCCAATTCCTCAATACTTTTTTAACACATTCATTGAAGCAAACTGCATCTTACAATACTAAGTATTATGTTATTTTACGGTAAAAATTACCTGATCAGCCTAGTTAGCATGGTATAACCATTCAGTGGCAGTCAAAATACAATGACAATATCTTTGTTCAACTTCTACAGAAATGCAAACCACAGACCTTACTCAACAGCACAAATACACTATTATTCCCACCTCAAAACCTCATAAATTACAACTACTGATGAAATATGGAGCCGATGAGAAAGTTTGAAATGAATTACCGATAAGGAGTAAAGATGAACATGGACCTGCGTTTCAGCTACAAAAACGATAAATGGGTTATTTCATCCACTAAACAAATATTACCTAGATTTCTATGCTTTCAACAGTATGATTGGCAATGAATTAAAACTTCCAGTTAAATGTGGACAAAGCAGATTAAATTTATTAACGCTTTGTTACATAATGCGAAATCATATGAATTTCCAATCCTGATAAAACCAGAGCATCAAAAACAACTATACCATGAAAACAAGCTGAAAATTTACTAGAAAATGACACTCTTGCCAAAATACACAAAGACAAAACATAAACAGTTACACATGCATTTATTATACAAAATGCACATAAGCTATCTTTGGTTCTAGCTTGCTTTGAATTAAGCCAAAGCAAAATACCCAGGCAGCTTGCTTTGAAAGTGCTGGAAGCATAAGCTTTTCTAGGTACCAATAAGGCCCCTGGGGATTTAGAAAACGTGTTAGTGGAGTATAATATTAATAAATGTCCAACTGGCAGTAAAAGGCAATCATTTGAAACTAAGCATCAAGACATGGCTGAATATGAGGAGGTCGCCAATGTCTGCACGATAGAAATATAGTTATTGTTCTTTGGTATTAATATACAAAATAAGTGTTGTTAAATGCATTTCCTGGCAAAATACTTATTGTTCACTAATTGCCTTATGATTTCATAGTAAGCAAGAATTGCACTAACATACATTTATAGACACGCATACACACACAACTCCAAACACACTTGCACGCCCGCAAACACACCCACAAACGCACAACCACAATACGTTATCAAACACTACAAAATGTCAATATGTATGAATTTTAATATTGATTACAAGAGCTCCTGCATAGCTGCTGCTTCTAAGGCTACGAAGACTATTGCAAAGGAATCATTTTGTACTATGCAGTTACCCACACAAGATGGTGGAAACCCACACCAATTTGAGTTTCACATACTCCATCACAGGCCAGATTGGCAGAAAGAGCCTTGGAAACATATATATGACTTTAATAGAATAATGAGGTAATGGACAGTTCAATATTATTTGGCCAAAATATAATATCAGCACTTCTTAACACACACGCACACACACAAAACACAACAGACAGCTGCATTGTAGACCAACATTTAAAAGGCAACGCTAGCAACTGTTTGACAAGCAAATAATACACTGGATAATGACAACTCCCCCTTTAGCATCAAAATAGTCACCAGCTGAATTACAGACTTTTCTCAAATTATTTTAGGATGAACTCAAACCACATAACATAGAGTTAGTTGATGTTTCTGGATTTAAAAAATACAATTATGAGGAACAATAAACAATTAATTGGAATGGGTATAATGCAACACACACACGAAATAGAATTTTTTTTAAGCACAAAACAACATCAAGAAAAGTTACAAAATGCTGGGAATACAATAACTTTACTGAGCTCCTTTACTGAAAGTCCACACTGCGGCTTATCTTAGTTTTAAGTGGAAACATTGTAACGTGCATGGGCAGTTCTTTGTTGTGAGGATCACATCACCTAATTAAATTGGTACATGAATATATACTTTTATGAGCCAAAGTTCAGAATTAATACACTCTTAAATATCACATACAAGTACTACACTTTTTAACAATCAAGTTAAATTCCCAATAGCATGTTTTCCAGATGTGGTAATAATGAATTGAACTTCAAGTGCCTGCATTCCTCTCCTTCAGAACACCATATAAATATTAACCAACGAGCTTAACACCACAACATTTAGAATTATATTTTTACGTTATTATGATAAGCAGCTTTGATCAATACACGTGAACCACCAATGTCTATTGGTTTCTGGGCTAAAAATGAAAACAGTACCAACAAAATAATCACTGATTTAAATCAGCATATGCCCCACACAGAAATACATATATAAACACAAAGCAAGCAACATGCATATTCGTTTAGTTAATATAATATGAACAACAATTGTATGTAGCTCCTTTACCTGGTAATTTCCCAAAATTGTCACGTACATAATTAACAACGCCTTTTTGTAAAAAAAACAAAATGTCTGAAAGTTTAAACAGTTTAATGATGAAATATTAGTACAGACATCCTAACCACATTATTCGAGGAAAAAAACAAATGATATGAACCAGAGATAGTAGCTGAAGCATGAATAATCATAGTTGGCTAATATTATGAAATAAGAGAACTTCATTACTTATGAGGCATGAAATTACATAGGTATGTAAAATAATATTAAGACTGATTTGAAATGAGAAGGCACAAAAGCAAGGCACTTAATCTTTCTAACTGGCATTTTTCGAAGGGATCTCTTAAAAGCCATGAGAAAATTATAGACAAATTTTCGTGGGAACTACATACTTGGCATGCTGATTCCAATGGGTTATTGAGTCTTGTCACAAGGATTATATCACAAATTGAAGCTGAGCCATAGCAACTCTCACACTGGGCACCACAATATTGTTCAAAACTGCATTCACTTTTGGCATTCTATAGGACTCAGTAAATTGGAAAGTATTCTTCACAGATGAGGCTGCAACCAATTACTCTACGGAGTAAGCATAAATTTTTACGTTAACAACACCATAACTTTATTCTTCAACTGTTAGCCAGGCAGTTGCAAAGCTGCTGTTCATTGACTTATATAGCAAGCTAAATCACACACAACAATTATAGATGCTTATGAACCTTAAAATTGTAAACAACAACATGAATGAAAAGAACAATTAGAGAGAGAGAGAGAGAGAGAGAGCAGGCACTGGGAGCAGAAGCAGTTCCCACTATGGCAGACAATGGCACGGTGCATCAATTTTTAATTTTCAGTATTTATAACTGGCGGGGATTAGGCACAGAGGATACAGTATAATTGCCAACTAGCATTAAAAACATCAAAAAGAACATACGCATGCCAAACTTTGAGGAGAAATATGTAATGACGTTGACATATAAGAAAAATAATTGGAATACGCATGAAAAACACAGAGTTACTAAACACCGTTGACAGCCAAGAGGATTAAGGCATCCTAATTAAGTCAAAACCAGTTAATATAACATTTATTTCAATGTTGGCATCAGCATGATTCAGTGATAAAAAACTTTAAGACATAATGACAGTCAGTGAAATGTCCTATACATCTGGAATACACTGGTATTTAACTCGTGCACAGTTCTTTCATTTTCAACACCCACTTATAGAAATGTTTTCTTTTGCTCAAAAAGGAATTCTCTGATTGTTCTCCTTCAGTAAATAATAGAGAAAATGATAGAACTCACTGCCTTATGATATGCTCAAAACTATAAGCTCAGTTATCAGCCTCCAAAGCATAATTATGCTATGTGTTAAGACAGTTCTCACAACAAACGAACATGCCAGTGGATTGACTGACATGACATTGATTGGCATGACTGCACTTACTACTTAAGTTTCACAGGAATTAAGATGACTCTGAGAAAGAGCACACATATAATGGAAAATTGAATTGAATGTAAAGATAACATGAAATATTTCCTGGCATGATAAATTGATGAGAAAAATTATAGTGAAATGAGTTAACAATACATGAGTTCTATTTAGTGGTTTCATTTTGTTAGCTTAGAAAGATGCAATTGCATTCACATTTACAATTCAAATATCTTTCAACAACTTGAAAAGATTAAGTATGGGAGGTGGTCTTTTTTTCACAAGATGCTTAGAAGCTCGGTAAGGGTTTCAAATATTTAAAATGTTGAACGCTTGACTCATTTCACACAAAAATAAAATCTTTCACTCTAAGAGGCCTCAGGTACTAATTTTTGGGGAAACAATACTGATGTCTGGGACAAGATTTCAATACATGCTAACCTTTAAAATGCACATATGAAAAACTTGGAAGGTCAACAATTAAGAGTTCTAAAGCCCTCAAGGACCGATATAATCTTATAAAAATTTCCTCAGGGAAGGTTGACCACCAAGTTAACTAACACTTATTATAAGCAGTGGATTTTGCTTTCTAAACTTCGTTAATAATTAAGTTTTTCCCACACATAAGTTAAAATCCTTCACATAAAATGTCTTTTAAAATAATAAGACAAGAACATTTAGTGAAATATCAATCTGAAGAAATCCCAATTACCCCAATATTCCTAAGGAAAAAGGATTTCTGGGAGTAGCAACAAATAAGCTAATAAAGAACTTTACAGCACGGAAAAGATTGCACAATATGATGATCACAACAAATTAGCACGCAAAAGATAAGCACATTGAATGACTCAGTTCATACAATACAAAAAGCTGAAAAACATGTAAATATTTAGAGTAATGCACCACAGAATGGTCAACTAATAAATGATTAGATTAGAATATCGGGGCTCCAACTAAAAAATTTCATTGGGAACACCAATAAATTATTCTCAACAGATGAATAGAGAGGAACCTTAGAAGGAATGACGATATTAACTCTATAACTGAAAAACATGCTAATGAGAATACATTAAATTTTATGCAAAATACATTGAACTAACAAATGTGAATTAATATATTGCAACTAAGAAGTTCTGAAGTATTTAAAAAGTCGTTACTTATAAGTCGTGGATTTGAAGCTTCACCATTATAATGATGGGTAGAATACATCTCCTAATAAATAAATGGCTATAATCAGTATACCAAGCTCAAAGTTCACCTTTATACATCACCCATAAAATGCTGTATACATATTAACCTGAATAAAAAAAAATAAGCAGTACATACCAATTGGCTGTTAAGCCTTCCACAAAACCAGTAATGATAAAATGATGTAATATTCTTTGCATCAACCATTTAACCCATAATTTTGTTGGCCAAATCCTCATTACAAAGAGTATACGTTGCAAAGGCACGCCAATCAAATAACAGAAGAAAAATGCAGCAACTCCAAGAATTAAAAAAAAATCTAGTGTATTATTTACAATTGGCATAATAAAAAAATAAATTTCATTTCATGCAGATATGCTCTCAATCTCACAGATCACGGCTTATAAGCCAAAAGAGCATACATGAACTCATTCATAAATTTAAATTAATCAAAGCAAAATATATTTTATTGCTGAAAATTATTATCCCACGACTAACATTCTGAATGACTATTATGCAATCAAGAGGACACTTTTTAAAATATTTAAAATATAACAGTTATTTTATGATGGCACACCACTTTAAAGTTACATTTCACTCCATATTGTTAAAATACTCTGAAGCATCCCCTCGACAAATTGGACAGGTTCGGTTAGACTGAAAGATAAAGAAGAGAGAGTGATGTTAGGCCCCAAGAGAATTTAAGAAAAAGTCATAACATCCGATGCATGAAATTAAATTACTGAAACACAGCAGAAGACCAGGCATTTTTGGATAAATGGGTTCTCATGTAAATAACCCAGAATAGATATGACATCTTTGACAGTTAGGGTGAACTAACTCAACAGATACAGGCAAAATGTCGATAAAATTCATCAATATGAAATTAAATGGAATCAAGAAATTAATCAATACTCCATCAACAATTTTAAAAGTCCTTCAATATACCAGGACATTAAGAGGAGTTTGGTGCATAGGAGTATAAAATGAGTATAGCTAAGGCTAAGGCAAGTTTCGTGAAAAACAAATTCTGAACATTTTCATGAAGATCTAACTTATATAAAAAATCAGGTGAGTTTTATGCATAAATTATGTTTTATTTCCTGACAATATGATTTCAGAATAACTCAAAAGATCTTATTCACAGAATCATCAACGTAACATACTTAGGGGAAGAAATCATAAAAGAATGGATCAGAATATTTTTATGTAACACAATGTAAAATGAATAAAATTAGGTGGAAAAATTACAATTTAAACAACATTAGGAATTTCCACCATATTACGCCACAAATAATTTAAGATCATTGTAGTTTTTCATTGCCTAGAGAGACAAAGACATTTTTCACATTACATCTTACACTCTCAATTACTGTATTTCCACAACCATACTTATCTATACTTCACAAAGACAAATGTCTAACCGGAAAATGCAATACTTTTCCGGTTTGTTTATAGGCCAGATCATAAACTCTTGTGAATGAAATGTCCAAATTGAAGGACCAGAAATAAAATAATTAAGGGATGATAGATTGCAAGACAGGTTTATGATCTAAAAAACAATTTGAATGACAGACTTTGTACTGCTAATTTTGGCAATAAATATGGAAAAAAATGAGCACACTTACTTTGAGCCACTTGTCCACACACTTAGCATGAAACTCATGAGCACAGGGGAGAACTCGCAACAGCTGACGAGCTTCAAAGTCACACATACAAACCACACATGATGTCTGGTCGCCCCGATGAGTGTCTGAATTGTACCTGATCAATAAAAGATGAATGCATGTAATTGAATTCCCTTAAGCTAAAACATGTGATGCATACTGGAGAAGAATACCCTAGATAAGAAGAATGTCCACTATTTCTTTCAAAGCATACTTAAGAATGTGACTTTTAACCAGTATATCTTCAGGTGGAAAACAGAAGGACATAAGCTGAATAGGTTGGAGAATAGTGGAAAATTTCAAAATATCTCATTTGACTGTTGCACAGTTAAGTTATGTAGGTGGAAATAAAAACACGGCAATGGCATAGGAATATATATTACAGATGGGTAGGTTCCTATTTTTTCCAGTGTGGTTCTTTGCTTCCATTCCTGGTTCCTGTTCTCAATTGAGTACTCATATAAGCTTAATTTTCAACAGCTAAAGACATTTTTTGCCTCAATATCAAGGTTTTCAACAATATAATCATCCGAAAGACATCAAACCGAGAACCAGTGCCAAGAACCAGTGTTTTTAGGCTGACTAATTCCCTAAACAGATTATCAACTGATTGAAATTGATGTTATCATAGACAAGGTGAGCATTCAGGAGAAAACTGACCAAAGATATTGCTAACTTAGTATTTTCAATTTCTCATTTTTTTTATTATTTGGAACTTTAAAGTGCCAAGGTTTTATTTATATCACAGATTTGTAGCAATTCCTCAACTTAAAACAAATGAACATGGTTCAAACTTTATTTTTCACAAATTATTTCAGTACAGATTCTTTATGGTGCCGATTCTAGTTCTGACCTCTGGAACTAGCGGAACTGAGATCTGAACTGACCCACCAAGGAATGCTGAATGAACTGTTACATAAACATTGTAAATTAATTTCTATTTTCTTCCCATCTACCTTCCTGAACTCATAATCCTTTCCTCAAAAGAACTTCCCTGTCCCCCGTTGAAATCCATTCCTTCGAACAAACCAAATAACACCCTTCAACCCATAATAGCTTCATCAACCACTTTGAGACCAAATATATTTGAGCAGTTCGATACCTCCACTGCAAAAACGCTCAACGATCACCCACCAAATCAAATCCACTCATCTAGCTCACCTACAAGCTAGGAGAATAGTAGATAAGTGTTTATGCTCCAGACACTGCCAGCTGAGCGGATTCGTATTGTTAGGCCACAAGATGAGCGGATTTGATTCGGTGGGCGATTGTTGAGCGTTTTTGCAGTGGAGGTATCAAGTTTTCACATAAAAATGCCCAATTACTTCAAATACTTCATTAGGCAAAAACTTGATTAAATGCAGTTAAGAAATTTAATGTTGAATTATTACAAAGTATTTAAGTTCACTTGACCATGAGAATTACTTAAAAATAGGTATACTTCTTGTCTCAGATTAATAAATGAGTAAGTTGTACTCATGATTTCAGTTAATGAATGCAGGTAATAATATCAACCTAAAAACAGGCTCTTGATATGTCAAGCATAAAAGCTTTCCACTCCCTGGATCTAATACACACATTAGCCCTGCTGACTGGGCTTTAAGGGCAACATTCAAGCCAGTAAAAAAAAAACAAGGAAATTTTACTTTTGTTCAACAAAAGGCTACAGCTATATAATTGGATCCGTTGGGTATAAAGATTTATGCTGAGCATAATAACACAATGATCTACCCAAAAAAAATGAGTAGGATGAGAAAAAAGGCAATACAGGCTACAGTAGCCATGAACTCCCAAGGAAGAGCAGAGCTTGGGCTTCATGCATACAAGGAAAAAATCTTTAACAAAGAGCTGCTTTGAGCATTGTGCAGAGAGTTATTAACAAACAAAATAATAATAAAGCCAGCTTAGCAAATAACAAAAGAGCAGGTAGCCTATAAATATGGACTTACTTGTAGGAGGGAAGCTGCTCAATTTCGGTCTTTGCCAAACCCCTTGGTTTCGCCTCCCCCAACCTCTCTGCCAAGCTCAGAAGGGCTTCATAGTTTTCAGTCTCACCAGCATCAGGACTACCAATTTCCCCTTGGCCGTAAGGGGATAGTGGAGGGTTTGAAAACATGGCCCTACGAAGGAAAATATTTTAAAGTAATAATCTAGCATGTTATTTAACTTTCATAAAAATGAAATGAGTCTAATTTAATTATAGTAATTCATGTGCACACACACTCAATTCATGGATGAAACATATATTAAGTATAAAACTAACTAATATAAACTATTAAAATTAACTAATAAAATAGTATTTTTTCCCCATCCAGGCCCTAGTCAAGCCAGTATAATAGTGACAATATGACTGCTTCATCCTTTTGGAGAAGCTAGGGAAGTTTTTATATTGCCTTCACCTTAAAATTTTTGTATCTATCTGGCTGAACTTTAAGATGGGAAGAAATTAACATAAAAAATACGGGGCATAATAAACCATTAAAACTCTCTCTCAACAGTGGATGGATGACCTAATGCTGTATCTCATTGAGTAACCCCACACTCATGATAGTGAGACCCCTCAGGTGATCATTTTGTTTTTCACTTCTATCATGGAAAGACTTTAAAGCTTTGATGACCACTGAACAATTGAGTACCTCAAGGTCATCGAAAATTTACAAAAATTTCATGCTTTCTCACCAAATGTAGATAGAACATCAAAGAATATCAACTACTGGAAAACTTTGATTTTTGGAACTATCAAACATAGAAATGTATGCTAGGAGAATAGTAAAATAAGACAAAATGTCTTTACTGAAAACAAAACTTACAGGAAGTGAAGGAGGAAACCAGGATATGGAGCAGGAGCAGATGAAAGGGAAGTTGTGCGCCAACGCCTCCCATTTGAGCGCCTGCTTCCACCACTTCCTGTTCGCTGGCGCACTCTGGATGACAGAAGGTCGAGTGCATTACCATGAGCCTGAAAAAGATCAACAAATCACTATGCCATCAAGGAAAGAGGGGTGCAGCGACAAAGGGCATCTTTTCATCAGGATTAATAACACCTTTCCATTTTCGATTGCCCGAATTCTCCCAGATTTCCAGATTGATTTCTTTAAATTTCCTTCATTTTATATTCATAAAAGCTGTCATATACAGGGATTTCATGAAAAAATGCAGCCAGATGCATTTTGTAATGAAGTTCAGAAGTGGTACGAGCAGAAATAAACTCAAGTATGTGTTACCCTCTGCCATCCAGCCGGGACGGCAAAAAGACATCCACCTCGCGGCTTGAATGCAGGAATGGTATTTGCATTCAAACAATTTTCATCTTTTTTTCTGCCCCTCTATAAAGTTTCCCCAGGCCATGATCTAATTTCACTGACATTTCCATGACTCCAAGTCCTGATTATTATTTACGCTTCCCTGACTTCTCAGATGGGAATGAACCCTGTGGGTAAAATGAGGAATAGAGCAAGGAATGATTTCCACTAACACTTACCTCTGAAAGAAATATTGGTGGTGAGGTAGAAACCTGAGGTATAGCAGTGGTTGGGTGAGAATGAGAATGCAGCTGACCAGCATGAAGGGGAGCACCAGGATGGAAGCCAGAGGGGCTGTTGCGATGTGAAGCCAGGAAGTCAATGCCACTACCATCTTGTCTCTGAAACACACCAAAAGATGGAAATCCTCAGAGGAATGCAAACAACGGTGAAAATGCAAATGAATTGCTTTGACAACAGAAACAAAAACCTGTGCTCAAAAGTCCTAGACTTTTATCCATAGGACCCAGCAGGAGGGAGGACAAAGGGAAGGAAAATAGGAAGAAGGCACTGCAGTGAATAAGTCTGTCAATGCCTTTGGGATTGGTATAGGTGTGGCAGGGAAAAGGAAAGAAGAAGCTGTCATTAGGGCAAGGAGGCTACCACAAATAAAATGGAATTTACTGTAAATATAATTCAATTAATCACTTAAGTAATCACAAACTTTTCATAAATTCCACGTTAATTAAATCAGAGCCACCATTCTTATAACTGTTTACAGTTATTGTGAAGGTCCTTTATTTATATTTAAGTCTCGAGTTCTAGCAAGTAAAGCTTGAAAGTATTGGCTCTATTAATTTTTTCTGTTCCAGGAGAAATTTTATATCTTCCTAAGACAAGACTGATACCAAAGACCATTATCTAGATACATTATTTTGGCAGCAAAGTGAACACCTTGAGCACCACGCCAACCATTGTGACCAGCAATTAAAGTTCCCACCATACCATGCCAGTCATAGTGACTAGGCAAAGAGCAACTAAAATGAAGTGGATACATGACGCCATGGATGACCTGGATCGATTGTTTAGGCAGGGATGGTGACCAAATTGGATGTGATGACAGCAGAAGTTCAAAACACAGCAAAATTCATTTCAGATTCATTTACTATGGTTTACCTACGCATAATGAACCAATAAAATGCAAGTGATAAAAAAATACTGGTATGGTCTTACAGGAAATAAAAATTTCCACTTCTGCCAAAATGCCAGGGCAGTCAAAGAGTTAAGCAGATCAAATGATAAAAGATTTTCCCTAACTTTTCCAATTGTACATGGGATATTTCATTACATACGTTTATTGTGTACTACTCATTTTTACAGGATATTAAAATACAATTATGTGTAGTATAATAAGAACCTGAAAAATTGGGATTACAATATATAACTGAATTTTAACAATCATGGAACACTATCAGCATAACATGGTGAGATGAGGATTTTTATAAGTTGAAAACATACCCATGTATGAGAACAAGGTGGATACAAGTTTCTTTCATTAAAATTCCCTGACCTTTCCATAACTTTACTCTGTAAAAATATTCATTTCTCTTACTCTAAGACTCTCCTATTGATCATTAAACAACATTTTCAAAGATTAAAGATCAATAAAACACATTTTTTTTCCAAAAATATAATATATGTTCATTACAAAGGATAGTATTATGCATGCTTTACAATAATGTTTTCACAGATGATCTAGGTTTCGATAATTTCTACTATGCAATGTTTCGCTAGGTGGCCCGGGGAAAGGTACTCACACCCTATGCCAATATTTATTATTTCCATACAGCCTGTGGCTAAGTCTGGGGTGAACTCTACTCTTACCTATCCAAACAAAACTTAGGGTTCATGGGCGTACCCAGCAGGGGGCCAGAGGGGGTAGCTGTCCCCCCAAGAAGCAATAATTGCTTAAGTTTTTAGGAAAATCTGGACTGGATTGAAACGAAAGTTTTCAACAAATTTTCTTTAAACCCAAGAAAAATGATATTAGTATAATACGAGGAACTAAAACAATTTTTTTCAAGCAAATATTTTCAAAAACTAATGAAGCGCTGTCATAATTTTCTTAAAATGCTGGTTTCATTCACCTTTTCCATGTTAAAATGCTACAACTTGAACGACCATGACTTACCCCCTCTTTTTTGATCCTGGGTATGCCCTTGTTAAGGTTGATCATTGAGTGTGACTCAAACAACATATGCTCAGAAGAAATAATATCGTATTTCTTAAGATCGTAAACACAAACATGGAAACTTACAGTAGGGGGCAGGTGGGAGGCATAATGCGCCGCATGGTGATGGTGTACAGGAAGAGATGCAGCAGCGGCAGCAGCTGCAGCCGCCGCTGCAGCTGCAGCAGCCACGGCAGCGTGAGGCGAGACGAACGTCCCTCCGGCACCCCCAGCAGCACCAGGCCCAGCGCTACCGTTCTGGTTGGGGGCTTGGGGTGATTGAGCATGAGGCGGAGAGTGGGCTGAGGGTCCTAAGAACTGAGGCACATACGACTGGTGATGGTGGTGGGAGGGAGGCGGAGGCAAACAAGCGCCAAACTGAGACACCTGCAGGGAAAGAACACAACACGCAATGGTCAGACGCTGAATACTTCCTGCCTCGTACTTAAATCAGGTAGAAGAACAGCAAGGATGAAAAAATACACTTCACACAACAAAAGTAAAACAGTGCACACTGAATTTGTTACAATGTTTAGAATTGTAACAATTTGAAGGGTAAATTCTGAGGTGCAGCTAAAGACTGGTCTGCAGGAAAAATTAACAACAAATTCAAATTCAGAACTTAGCCAAAAAATTTATATATTAAATATATTAATTAATTAAATATAAAAATTTGTTATTTTTATGCACTAACAGCAAATTGCCACACACAAGGTATTGAGTTATTTCTTAGATGAATCAATATCTTTTCTAAAGTTGCTCTTAAATCCATGTTCTATTTTTCATCCTGAGATCTCTTCTTCCATGATTCTCAGTCAAAACTGACAAAGCACAAATGAAAAACACACAAAAATTTGGCTACAACACTGTGCATGCCTAAGATTAACTCTAATTTTTCTGTAAATTTAGCCAGATTCAACACAATTTTTTTTTCTGTGCCGCTTCAGTCATAATGACCGAAACATGTACTTCGTCTCCACGCTGGTTCAGTCATTATGACTGAAAAAAGAGGCTTTCTATAGGCCGCTCATAGCACACCGTCGGTCACAGCTACTGCAGCAATTCATATATGATGTGACCAACATGGCGTGCGCGGCCGAATGCGCACGAAAACTCAAATGGATAGTATTCAAGTATTTAAGCGAAAGAAAAAAGAAAACAGGTCGGCGAAATGGGCAAATTCTTCTTAAAGTCCATGGCAGGGAACATGTTAATGAATTGACGTAATGGGTACTGGAATCTAATACTAAAAGCTTCCTACGGATAATTTATTGCCAATCTTTTCCATAAACCAGCATTAACTTTTGCCAATCAGAAAAAGGAATCCACATCATTACATCACATCCAAGGCATTCAAAAGTACACTCCTAAGGATGAAAGGAAAGAAGTTCCTTATATACCAAGTTTTTTAGAAGAGTGAGCACTCAAGATTTATACCAAAAGCACAGAATTTTTTTTCCAGTGTGCTATTGAATATTAAACATATGCAACCTCTGCTTAAATTTTCTCAATATGACAGCGACACTAACACCATTAAATGCCCCAGATAGAAACTGCAGTATCTAAGAACTAGAGTCCAGTACAATAACAGTTAAGCAATTTATTTTCCAAATATGAGCAATAAGCACATGAATTATAGCAGAATATCACTTAAGAAACTATTCCAACAAAATTCATGTAATGGATTAAGTTCTGGGAAAAAGCTTCCATGAAAGGGGATTTCAGGGAAAATTTGAACAAAAATCTAATACTAATTATTTGACTTGCTTTGTTTTAGTGCATGAATTCAACAAATTGTGCTAGTTTTTTTTCTGGATGCTGAATCCAAAACCACAGATTGTTTCCAGATGACTGCAGATTTGCCAGAAGAGCCAAATTCCCCAAGTATTACAGGCTTTTCAGGTAAGCAGACACTCTGCAAAAAGAGATTCTCACCTGGCAAGGGGGAGCAAACTGGGGTCCAGTGCAGGCGTACAAGCACGCAGGCGGAGGGGGTGCCGGGGGGGCTTGCGGCACAGGTGGGGGCGGAGGCGCTGCCACCGGGGACACGTTCCCTCCGCCACTCGGACACATGGTGTAGATGGAGAGGGCGTGGTGGTGGTGGTGGTGCGGCTGCTGCTGGTGGTGGACGTGGGGGTGTGGGTGGTGGTGGGGAGGGGGCGGAGGGGGGAAGTGGTGGTGGTGAGGAGCAGCGGGATGGTGGTGGTGATGGTGCACAGGGTGGTGGTGGGTGGGATGGTGGTGATGTGTGTGGTGAGACAGGCTCATGGGTATCGACACTGGGACCTGCAAAGAATGGAGGAAAAAAGATCATATTAACAGTATTCGTACCAACTTTCCATCTTTAATTTCCCTGATTTCCATATAGATTTTTTTTCATTTCCCTGACATTATATACTGTAGCATACAGAGATTTTATGGAAAAATGCGACAAAATATATAGTGTACAGGGGTGGATTTACAGGGAGACACAGGTGTCATAACCCCCCAAACTTTATCAAAAATTTTTAATTTCCATTATTTTAATAGTTTTTGTATCCTATAATGTCTAAAATTGTTCAATTTCACCTGTTGTTAAGAATAAAAGTGAAATTTTAGGTTCTCAAATGGTTTTTTTAAACAAAATTTAATGGGACAATGCCCCTCCCTCCTGGGTGGAATTCCATACTCTCCAGACCCAGGTGATGACCCCCCCCCCCCAAATTTGATGCTGAATCCACCCCTGATTGTGCAACAAAGTTAGGTTTGCTTCGTTAGTTTAGTTAGGATTGCGCAATAAAGTCATTGAACAAATTCGGATGAAGCGAGAGCACAAAGCTCTTGCTCACCATAGGAGCAGACCACCACGGATCATATTCTTAACCTCCCCAAGAGGAAAAAGTTGAGTGAGTGCTACAGGAGGGCTTTTGAATCATGAAGCAACACAGCATTGCCCACCTATAGCTAACATTTGAGCCCCCACCAATCAGCGATGATTCCTCAGCCAAGAAGCGGCAGAAAAGACCTCACAGAGAAATGACTTGAGTAATGAAATGGATAAGATAATTTGACTGCTGCACATATTCAGTCACTATAGTGCTGAAATAGGCCTATTACATTTGCTGAGGTGATCCTGGCAGAAAAATATGACTATCCGAAAGCATGATTGTAGAACTAACATAGCCTTACAGATACATTTTAAAATTCAAGAGTATGACATGAGTACAGTTTAGCTGCTAGCATATTTGACCAGAAACTGGGAGGTCTAGGTTCACATCCCAGGCAAGAACTTTGAGTAAGAAAACATATCATCGAGCAAGGATGATTTAAAATGGAGTAATGGGAGATTAAAGCATACCTGGTTGACGACATCCACGACTACGGCAGTGGCTTGATGATGTTGAGCAGTGGGGGGCTGGGGTGGTTGCGGGAAGCTGGGACGTCCCAGGGATGCCAACGAAGCCGCGGCAGCCGCTGCCAGGGAGTATCCACCCTCCTGGTTCCACAGAGCCGCAGCTGCCGCTGCTGCAGCAGCTCCATTGCTACTGCACTCCCAAAACATTGTTCTCCGTATTGGAGGACTGGAAAATGCAAAAAAATACAATGACGTTACCTATTGAAAATCACCCACATGCCAGCAATGAATTTGGTGAGTGGTGTAATCCTCCAATACAGTACCCAGTTAAACACCACTCAAATAGGGGCCTATGATACCTGTGGGCAAACAGGGCCCAAGATATATAAAGCAGTGTTTTCCCACCAGCATGGGGCACTTTTGCTTTGGTGAGACTCTCATTGAATGTTTGATGCTGAAAGAGCTGCTCTCGAGAGACAGACCCACTGCACCGTCTTGAAGAGCATAGCTACCTTCGCAGCCAAGGTAAAAATGTACCAAAACTCCCTATATTCCTTTATCACTAGAGTCTGTTTGCTTTTCTTGAGCTGGCCACAGTTCGGGGGGGATTCATTAATGACCATTGTCATTTTTAATAAATTATACTTGTAATTTCAATCAATTTCTTTTATCTACCTTCAATACTCCACTATACTCCTCAAGCCTGTATGCACATTACACAGGGTCCCCACTCTACATAAATTATAAAATTCATAGTTTTTTCCCGGTTTTCACGGTCTAAATGTCGTCAAATTCACAGTCTGTTGATAAGCAATTTTAGGCAGAAATATTGATGACGTAACAATCACCGGCCGCACGTTAACTAAAAATTTATCGACTGCGACAGATGCCGTGAATGCAAATGCAGCAATGAAAGTGTTATCTCTCATGACGTCACCCATTGATATCAAAATTCAGGGCCTGCTGAAGGTTGCGAGTAGGAAAATGGAGGAAGCAGGGTGGCAGAGAAGTGAAGAAGTGTCTGATTTTTTGACAGGGTTAATGAACACTTTGTTTACCGGTATTCCAATCACAGGCTCAAGATCAATGTGTCTTCATGGCACACGGACCATAATTGCGCTTCCAATATACGTGTGGAGATAAATGCGTGGACAGTGCCAGTGCGTGACTGACCTTGAAACATGATCAATGTATCGATTTTTCTCTTGATCTTTCAATCGTGGAACTACAATCAAGTTTAAGAGATTTTTAAGATTTTACGACGAAATTCACGGCTTTTTCCAGGTTTTTTCACGGTAGAGGAAATTCACAGTTTTAAGGTTTTCACGGTTGAGTGAGAACCCTGTTACAGTATAAGGGAAGGAAAACCACAAACTCACCTTCCCCGATTAGGCCGAGGGGAGATAGTGCCAACGGGATGCCTTCCACTGCTGTTTCTTCGGCGATGGTTGTGCCCCATTTGGGGTAGGGACTGGAGCAAGGGGGATGAGGTAGAAGTGAGCTGGGGCGGGGGAGGCTCCCACATCCCTCGTGGGGGCGCCTGCATCGCCATGGCGGAGTGGTGGTGGTGTGGAGGGGGTATGGACTGAGGGGGCGAGGGCACGTGCGGCTGCGACTGGTGCATTGGCTGCTGCGGCTGCTGTGGGGACGCAGGGCCCATGCGAGGTGGGCGCCGCCGACGGTGGGGCGACGTCACCTCTGCCTGCGCCGGAATGTGGTGATGGTGGTGGTGGTGATGTCGCTGGTGCCTGTGGTGGCGGTGGTTGCTGTGGGATATCCGCTGCCGCTTACGCGAAGGACTCTCACTCTGCTGGGAAGAGCGGTGATGATTGAATAAAACATTTTAAGAGTGCTTTGAACCATTTCAAGGTTTAATAACAAAATTTGGATTCTCTATTTCCCCGATTTTCAGGCTAAATTTTTAAAACTTTCCTCATTTTATGTCAAAGGCCAAGCAGTTGTACGTATATATAAGAATTTTATGGAAAAACGCAGCATGGTATATAGTGAAATTAAGTCAACAAGAAATGGTAGTAGTGGCAGAAAAATAAATTAAAGAAGCATCAAGTAAACAACATTTAATAGGAGCAATCTCAAAATGGTAATACAAAATTTAAACCAATAGAGCATAACAAATGATACCCTTTTCGCGCATTATTCTTCAAAAAGTGATGTCTTAACAATGCTCGTCACTTGTTGTCTTGAAATTTTTGCTGAGCCATATGTCATATTTCTGTATCGTTTAACAAAATTATGGCTGTTATTCATAATCATTCTACAAGTAACACTAATGAGCTGATTAGGCTAGTATTCACATTTCTTAAAACAATTTGAGGAACATTCAGAATGATCCTTTTCCTAGTGTCAAATTACTCAGGAGCAATTACAATTTATAAATTCCACAATATCTAATTCATTGAGATTGCTAAGAATAATCCAATACTTTGGAGCAATGCTGGTGTAAGTTCAAAATCTTTGCCTGCATAAGCCTAGAATACAAACTAGAAATACATAACATAAAAACCTTGAAAAGGTTTTCCTAAACTAAAGGTTGAGCAAAACTGCAACAAAGAGAAAAGGACTAAACAAACGAGCTTACTTTTCTGCCATCATCTTGGCTTGGAGTCCGGCAGTAATTGTTTTGATGAGACAGCTGTACCGGGCTTAAACGGTTCCCATTACCAAGGAGATCTGAAGTAAAAAATTAAAATATCCATGAAGTGTTTATTTACCAGCCAAAGCTAAAAATTAACTCATATAGTGTAAGCCATTTATATATTACAAAAAAAGGCTCATAAACTAAAATTAAATATTTATGAAATTGATTTATCTTCCTTGAGCCTGAGAACATGACAGCCAAAGATGACACGAGATGAGTGAAATTCCAAAAGAAAAGGATCCTCAATTATTTTTTACCTTATTCCTTTCTGCCATACCATAAATGATGCCAACAAAAGATGCTCAATTTGTTACCAACAACCTACTTGATGAATTTTTCAGTGGTCCTCCGACATAACTCCTCCCTAATCCATTACATTTTCTAAGTAAAGTGAAATAGTTCAATTAATCAATGCAATCTCCAAATCCTGGAAAATGCTCAGTGATATTTTAGGTTTTGGTGAACCTTTCAGGACTCAGATTTGATGAAGTTGAGGATTCGTCCGAACACTATTATTTGTTTATTCTCTCTCAATTTCCCTTTCATGTCCCATGCTCAATTACACACCCATCTGAAATGTTATTCTCCCAAGACTAGGTGCCCAGCAACAGTTTGAAAATGAAGAAATACTGGGAAAAATAGAAGGAAATATATTCACTCTTTGCCATATGATACACTTCTACTAAGCCCAGTGCAGTGAAATCGATAAAACAAATGCCAGTCCATCTTTACCTTGAAACGCTGCCCTGAAAATACGCCCGAAAATTATCGGACGTCTTTCCTTAGTTTCATAGTCAGGTTTAATTATGCAACTAGAGCGGAAAACTGGTGCTGTGCAGTCATCTACGTCATTTCTGAGAACTTGACGACGGAATTACCCCCACCACTTATTTAGGGTCAACTGAGATACTCAGGTAGGGGCCTCTTGTTACGTAGGGATGGATATGTGGAGTCGACTAAGAATACGGGCCTAACTGGCAAAAAAAAATGATCTGTTTTTCACAGCACGAACTTACTTCCAACAGATCTGTTGTTTCCAGCATAGTCCATTCCAGAATGGTGGCCATGGGATGAGAGGGATGTTGCCCCAGCCATCCCTGGACTCAAGTTTAAAATGGAGGCCCCTCCTCCAGTAAATAAGGAGTTATCCTGGAAACGATTGCAAAACATATAAATATGAAAAATGATAAAAACTTAATTAGGAAAAGTTTAGAATAATAGTCTCATACACTGTCCCTATAGATTGTGAAAAAGTAAAAACTTTGTAAGGTTCACGGTTATTTAGTTATGGGCAGTGCCCATAATTAAATAACACTGAACCTTACAAAGTTTTTATTTCTTTATTTCCAATATGGAGAGGTTTCACAAAGTAAAGCCTGAAGTTATCAGTTATACCTATAGATTGTGTTTTCTTCTAGGCTAATTTTTACCGCTTCTTTTCATGGCATGATCCCAGTAAGACCATAAAAGTATGAGAAACCAACATATTAGGTTAGTTTTGATGTTGTATCCTTGTTCAGACTGGTTCTCACAAAAAAAACCACTCGATTCCTCGAAACTTGGTTTGATTGGAAGACAGTAGAGCTTTTCCATTGTGTGCTCAGATCTACATACTTCCTGTGCAATGGGCAATACTACAAACGGACTGAAGGAGTACATATGGGTTCCCCTCTATCACCAGCCATTACAAATCTGTTTATGGAGAACTTTGATGAGAAGGCATTGGACACAGCCCCACTCTGCCCCAAACATTTTTTCTGATATGTTGATGAGACCCTCATTGTGTGGCCACAGGGACTGGAGAGCTTGCCTTATTTCCTGGAGCAAATGAATGGTGCGCACCCTAGCATTTAATGCACAATGGACGTTGGCAAGAATTGATATCTCCCCTTCTTGGACATCCCCATCAAACAGACAGAAAATGATAATACAGAAAAGAGTGTAAACAGGAGATCAACACACATGGAGCTGCAGCTAAATACCTCCAGCCACCACACCAGGCTGGGCCTTAAAAACTCGGAAGTGCACAACAACAAAACCTCCCATGTGAATGTGGCCACGTGTATATTTAGGAAACAGGCTGCGCAATCAGAAAACAACAGCCAGAGAATGAACAATGCATCTGCTTGTTCACCCACTAAAATCAGCTACTGCAGAGAATTGCCTGGACCTCAAGCATATCATGAATTTAAAAAATATGAATATTCTACACCACACTGAAAATGACTGGGATCGTAAAGAAGTGATACAAGTGAGCCTAAAAGAAAAGACCATCAACAGGGACAAAGGCTTCCAGCTAAGCAATATGTGGAAGAGAATAATTAACCACAGCATACGAAAACAACTCCAATCAAGAACCAACCAATCAGTGCCCACTTGAACGGCACTTGAGGGTATACATACTACGAAACTTGACTCCATATTCTACCTCTGAAGACAATGGCAGACTTAGCTGTTTAAATGTTGGGACCAGGTACCCAAAAATATACCCGAAAAATATTCCTATTTTATTATTATTCATACCACATTGCAAACTCGATAAAACGAGACCTCACAGGGCTCAAATTAACACTCGCTATAGCGAATTGTCGCTTTACCGGAGGTGGAGTAAATAATAGCCAAAAAACCTATAGTCAACACTTTAAAGGTACAGGATTGGTGTGGTGACGGAGATATTTCCATCCGATAAACTTAAGTATAAATTCAGAGGAAATGCGATTTTTTTTGCATCACTAAATTTCCTTACCTCAACAGCAAACTAGCCATTCAATTTATAAGCCCCGTATAGAATCAAAATCATGCAAAGCATTGCTTTGTCAATCATTACCCTAATGCACAACCGACCAAGCCACTTTTCTATGTACCTAGTCCATTTACGAGATCATTCTATTATTTTGGTATTTTCTGCTGAAAATTCAAACAATTATAGATAAAACTGTATCGCAGTTATTTAATGCTTCCATTGGTGTATGTTCATTGTATCTGTAAGTTTTGCGGAAGTTGTGTGAAAAAACGCATCATATTTGTTTCTGCAAACGAAAACGGTGGAGGGTGGTAGAATGATCCTGCCTCGGAAGACTTTTTCTATCATCCAATGCAATATCTTAATTATCTACACTTAAAAGTCTGCTGAGCATGCATAATAATTAGAGATATGTTAAAATAGTACTTTTATTTTCATTTTATAGCACTTTCAACAACAGTTTATAGGATTTTGTAGCATCTATTTTTTTCTTCATTTTCATAATGTATTGTTAGTAGTTGACGACAAAGTGCGATGAAACTTAGTTATTTGAAAAAATATGGAATATTTTCAATAATTATGGAATAATAACAATAATAAATTAAGGAATAATATAAATATTAAATAATTAAAAATGATATTAGTGGAAACCTCTCTGCATCCACAATGCTGACGGGTGTCCAGATTGTGTAGGGTGCAGCATTTCCAAACTCAGTTTTTTCTAGGCAGATGGCAAGAAATATTTGCTTAAGATCGCAGAAGCTATTAGGGTTCTTTCTCAACCTCTCTCGTAGCTGCCGACGAAAATACATGTTACCATCTAAGAAGTAGTAAGGCCCAACATCCAGTGGCATAGCGAGGGGGGGTTCTGACTCCCATTCTTTCCCCCCTCCCCGCCGAAATATAAAATCACAATTACTTTGCTTCATCATAAAAGAAAACAAAATCTTGAAATACCATGGAAATACAGAAGATTTTTTTGAAAATTGAAGTTTTTTCGATTGTGAAAATCTTAAAATTATTTCAAAACCCTCTGCATAGTTCCCTGCTTTTCAAAAAAATTCCCCCAGGCCCTTCTGGTTTTGGACACCCCCTGACGAAATTCCTGGGTACACCACTGCCAAAGTCTCACGGCCAGGGCAGGATTTACCGTAAGGCAAAATAGGCACGTGCCTAGGGGCGTCGCAGTCCAAAGGGTGCCTTCTGTTCGGCAACTGGCAATGATCTGTACTGGAGGCGCCTCGAAGGGCACCGCTGTCACCAGGCTTATTATGTGGGTTCCGTCTACACTCATTGCCTCTCTTTAAATATTGTTTATATAAACTGTTTTAGTGGCATAAAAGTTAAACTGTTTCATTAAGTTTTACTCCAAGCTGTTTTTTTTAAATTGAATTGTCTATGTTTCCCCTGCGTAAAAATTCGAGTATAAACTTGAAGTGCTGTCAGCCATATATCTGTTTATTCCTTTTTTTCCGAACCTTACCTCATGTGAGTGGCTATGGCTTACCATAAAAATCGGGGACGGAGGGGAGGGGCTCAAGTGAGGAGGGGCACTAGATGGAGAGGCGCCTATAGCTTAACTTTGGGTAAATCTGGCCATGCTCACAGCAGTACTCTTGCAAGTCTCCCGCGAAGCCTCCACATTTGAGGTGAGAACCGAACGATCACTCTGTGTCCCAGTTTATGCATTGCCGACTTGCTTCACGCCACACGCTACGGCCCATAAGCGTTGATGCGTTCTCCGATCGACGAGTTTGAGTTAGACGTGGGTGCCAACGACAGTGTTTTTGTCAGTGCCGGCTAGTGACCCTTGTCCGATCTGGCGGGGATCAGATAAAATGTAACAATGTTTTTTTCCAGGAGCGGATTTTTTTATGACGACGCAATATCCTTAAAATAATGCCACGAAGGAACTCGATTCAATGTCAAATGCAAATGGCAGAAAGGCAAAACACAAAATGTCATTTTGTTAGATAGAGATCGCTAACAATCTTTGGTAACATTTTAATAACCGTAGTCAAGGTCATAGTTTGAAAAAAAAACATCATTCCCAGGAAGAAATGGTAGCGTTTCTGTTTTCCTGCAACTGTTGAATAGGTTGGTGAATCATTTGTTTCATACGATGAGAAAATTCTAGTAGGTCAATAGTACCACATATCTTTCAAATAAAAAAATACATATACAGTTCAAACAATACCATCACCTTGCTTAGCATTTGGAGGCTATGAGAGTTGGGCTCATGGCAATCAGCCACTCGATTTCAGAGATTTATCTACATGCTTTAGTAAAAAAAAGTACCAAGCAACAACAACTATACAGCAATGAATTATAAAGCAGAAATTCAGAATGACAAATTTTCCATAATGATATTTTCAGGAGAGACCTTTATAGCTTCGAGCTTTAAAAAAAATTGATATGTTCCAATTGACAGGATCTTGTTCATTTCCAAATCAAACCAAGAAAAAGAAAATAATGAAAGCGCCAGAAAACCAAGTTCACAAAAAAGGAGCTGTGAAGAAACCAAAGACTGGGATCACTATGGAATAGTCAATGCAGAAGAATATATGTCTCATTAATACAGTGGCCTCTATGTAATAGGGAAGTGCACTAATTTTTTTTTATTGCTGAATTTGAAAGTTTAGCCTAAAAAAGAAACATTAGTATAGTCACTTTTATTTCCTGCATCTGGGGTATGCACTTTAAAACGTTTTGAAAGTCGGAAAATTTCATGCTGCGCTGAAACACAGTGCCTCCATCTTGATTGAGATGTGACGTCACAAGGCAGTAGTCACCAGTGGAGTATCGCTGTATTCCGTCGCCTTCTTTAGCGCGGCGAGAGTTTCCGGGAATCGGTGGAGTTTTCTTCCTAAAAATGTCGCTAAGTACCGAAAACATGAATTCAAAATAGAATTATAAATGATTTTTTGTTCCAAATTTCATCTCGACATCGAAACAAAAGCCTGGAGAAGATATTCATTCCCGTGCCTTAAGCACAAGCTATACGGAATAAATGGGTCAAGGCTGCTCCTGACTCTTACCTATCGATGATATTCTGTTTTGAAGATCATTTGAAGGTATTGTAAGATCAAATTGATATTTATATTATAATAATTTACTTAATAGGTACCTCAGTCACATCAGAAAGTGTGTTGAGTCAAAATATAGCATCTTCCGCGTAGACCTACGTAATTTATAAACTGAAAGTAGTTTGGTTAAAGAATTATGGCGCGACTGTTATTTTACACGACCGGGCAAAATGCGTACTTTGCCCATGATATGTGCATATATGATAACAAACGATTTTTGTTAAAGTTAATCTTTATTTGTTGGAATTAGTACATTTATAGGTGATACAGATATAAAGGTAGACGGCAGGTCACGCGGCGTAATTTGTACTCCACTGGTGACGGGTTCATCTTGCTGATCTATAAAATTAGCTACAATACCTCGAACTTTGAAAACTCGCAATATAGGCAGTCAAAGTACATTGTAGGAATACACGAGACCATTCTAGCCCAGAATGTACGTACAAAGTTGAAATCCTTGGTTTTTAAAGATTGACGTATTTTATACGCCAGCGCGCCCAGTCCAGGGTTATCAACTTTTATTTCATCCTATTTGTTAATTGAAATTATATTTCGGAATGGCTCTTTTAGCACTGCTACTGAGGTAAACTGGTAGGTACTGAGTACAAGGTGCTGAGGTAGGTACTGAGTAAGTAAACTCCCTTTTGAGTAATGTGAATAACAAGTGTTCGAGATATGGCATTTTATATTCGCTTTGTGTGCTTATTAATTATGTCTGTACGCATATTGTTGCTTGCCGCGAGCCTTTAATGGTATGTGCTCTTGCAAGAGTGGTTTTCATTTTTAATGTGGAAGTTGGTCAGTATAAGCAAAGAAAAAAATTAACATTTTAGCGCACACCAACCCTTGTAGTCATCTCTGCGTTTGTAATGACACTGCTAAAATACCTAAACGCCATTATGATGATAAAAAAATTGTCCCATGTCAATGATTGTTGCAATTATAATTAATGATAAACTTGACGCCGAATGATCACAATGAAGACAACAAAAAATAATGCCATGACGTAGTCTTGAACCCTGGTCATAAGGGTGGGAATCTTTCCTTGAAACCGTACACGCTACCACTACCCCAACCGACCCATTAAGTGCTGAATGACATTTTGGATTTATATATATAACTTGTGGAAAGTAACGCATGAAAATTAATTAATTACAGCCTAACTAAGGCCCTAATTGAAAAAGATGGAGCAAGGTACATGGTCTCCCCTTGTTAGCCTTAACGTCTCGCATTTCTAGGGAGCATTGAACCTGTCCTCCTTTTTCAAAAATTCAGCGACCATAAATACATCAAAGTTTGGTATACCATTTATAAATCGTTGGAATTTTCCCTCTCCCAACTAAGATTATCTTTTCTTGAACGCATCCTGGATAGCGAACCATTGCAACAACCAGCCAGCACGGAAATAAGGCTAACATGCCATGATTCTAGTTGCGAAGGGCGAACGTTCCGGCCGGCGTGAATACATACGCAACGAATAAGTCTTGCAGCAAACATCTGAAATAGGTTTAATAGTTTGACTCTGTTCTTACAAAAAAAGTTTTGGCATGATAAACGGCATTGTGCCAAAATATACCCAGCGAAAAATAATTACCATCATCTATTTATTAAAGATGCAATGTGCTATTCGTACTACTCTTTCCAAACTTGACGTTGACAAGTAAATGAATATTAATATATTACGCAATGATGAAGTCATTTACTCAAAAGAGAAGCAGCCACATATATATTCTGTAGATATTTTATGACAGCAAAAAATGGATACCCTCAAATTCTGTAGTTTTTCTATGCAATAATAGTGGTAGAACTAAACGGCGTAGAAGCTGCCTTCTGCTACTGCCTTGTGACGTCACGTCCAATAATCAACATGGACACCCGTTTTAGCGGCCTTTGAATTTTTCCATATTTCGGACGGTCATCTTGAATCAAGTATTCACTATTAGGATTTAAACTGTGGTTTTACGACATTATGTTATTCTGAACTCTAATTTTAAAAATGTGTTTGGTGCATTTGAAACACTAGTGTACTTCCCTATTTCTGGAAAAATTGAAAAGATTACTATCTTTAAGACAGCAATCCAATGAAAGTATTTGTCCCACCAGCTAAACAAATTTTTGAATACATAAAAGCCACTTGTCTATGTATAACAGACTTCAGACATCACCGAGAGGTATTATATACTACCACGGCATCTCGGAAAGTGATGAACCACCCCCCCTTAAAAATCAACCTTGATCCACTCTTGCAATCATAGGCAATTAGTACCAGTCATAGTTGGAATCCTTCTTCATGGTGCAAACAGTAAACAATGACCATATTGCCAAATACAAGCAAGTTTAGCATCAAGGTTGAACATCACAAGGGGTAACCAGATATGATTACCTGCCCACACACGTTGATATGTAGAGATGTGGGTGAAACTTGTCTTCGTGGATGGTCCTGGTTACTAGCCCCACTCAGACCCCCACTATTGTTTGACAGAGAGTTTTCTCCAACTGGGGAATTTGAAGAGAGATGAGAACTGGCAAGGTGAGGCGTTCCAGGCCTCAGCTGACCTTGAACTGCATGCGAATCAGGTCCAAGAACACTCACAGGTTTGGGAAAGGCATGCCGATGGTGAACACTGACTGAACTAGACGATGAGGATGAAGCAACGGGTGAGGTGCGATGGTGGTGGTGGTGGAGATGCAAGCAGGAGCCTGAGTTTGGGGAATCCCTGGTCCCAGTTCCCGAGGCAGCCACTGGCATGTTCAACCCACCACCTCCCGCACTGAAAAAAAATTTCCAACAGATGAGATTCCAATCTCTCGCATAATGATATAAGGAATCGTTCGAAAGGTTACAATGTGGAAGTTCATCCCTAACATTGCACCCCGTCTGTCCCTATAAATTCTGAAAAACCAACAAAGGGAATGTGGTAGCCCAGTGGGTAAAGTGCTTGGCTGCTGATTGAAGGGTCCCCGGTTCAAGTCCTGGGTAAAGTCTTTGGACATGATATTCGCATGATTCTAGCTAAGTCTAGGGTCTCATCTATCCAAACTAATCTTCAAGTTGAATCACTGACTGATGCAGAAGTCGCCAATCTTCATAATGAAACACAATAGTTAACACCAAACTCAATTTTATATCAACTGACCACAGTTTCGGCAGCTCAATGCCACTTTCTAGGTACAATATCCTATGGCAGTTGGGTATTAGTGATAGGTAAAAAGGTGGAGGTGGGAGTTGACGAAAGAGAGTGAAATAAAGGTGGGTTTTGGGAGGAGGAAAAGTTACCCGAAGGTGACTCATTATGAAGTTGTTTGTGGAGCAATCATGTTAAGGAATTAGCTGAAGGACCTAAGGATCTGTGAAAAGAGTCAAGTGACATGCACTGCATCGCCTTCTCTTCCACCTTTTCACCTGTGCATACCTAGAAAATCGCTCAGAGCAGCCAAAACCCGGGTCAGTTAATATAATAATAAATTATGAGAGGAATTTATCATTGTATTTCATTATGAATAATTTCTATTTGAAAGATTTCATCCAAAAAATAAATGATACTGTAGAAACATACAAAGGTTCAACTGGGGAGTGCAGTAGTCTAGTGGGTCAAGCACTTAGCCGTTGACCAAAGGGCCCCAAGTTCAAAATCAGTTAATCTGCTTTGCTTTTCCAAATCTCCTCTCCATTCAAGTAGCTAGCTGTAGCTTTTTCTATTCACAGTGACACTTCTGCTAATCCCAGACATTTTAATTTCATATGCAACCACAGTTTGGCTCAACGACATAACATCTGACTGCCATGAATTTCAAGGTGGCAAGAAAGTAATCCAAGTTATTTTGGCATTGAAGAAATTCAGAGAGTGTAGAAGCTTAGTGGGTAGATTATTATGTTATTTGACAAAAGATCCTAGGATGATACTCAAGTGAAGCCATAACATACTCCTCTGCAAAAATCTTCATGGTTTGAGGGGACCCAGGTTAATGATCTGGTGCCCAAGCCTCACCCGTACAAACTAAAAGTGTTCTGAAACCAAGACTGAATGACAGACAGAAACACAACTTGAAATTATAAGTTATTCTTAAAATAATATTCAAGCATAACTGGAAAAATTGATAGGACTATTGATATCATAATTTTTTTTCATTTGATGCATAACAGGGGCAAACCGTGATGTTTAAGCTAAGTCATCAATTTGTGGGGCCTAAACCCTGAAGTTAATTCTGGGGCCCCGAGCCTGAAGGCCTCAGAAAGCCCTGGGGTCCTTCAACCTTCCATTTCCCTAAACCCTTCCCTGCCGGTGCCTACAATAGAAAAACGTTTTCATGCTACAAGTAGCATGAAAACGTTTTTCTACCTTCATTTTCATTATGTCACGTTTCCACTCCATCTCGCCTGAAACCTCAGACTAGCATGAGAATATTTTAAACCTCTCTTTTTTGGGGGGTGAGTTGCCTGGGTATATTCGTCCCTCAGATTTGGGGCCCAGCTCAACGGGGTGCCCGTCCCTTACCCCGGCCACTAGACTTCACCCTCTAACCCTATCATAGCACGAATCCACGGTCAACATATTGCGTTACCAGTGTTTTTTTCAACCAAACATTGTAGTTGATTTTAAATGATTTACTCTTCTAAAAGAATTACTAACATTTTTTTAAGCATTGTGGAGTTTTAAACGGGTTTCTAGCATTAATAACAACAAAGCTAGTAAATATAAGGAAATAAGACTATAAGTCCAGAAGACCGCTATTTTTAACACTAAAATTCCTTTTAAAAATTGCCTGGGCAAAGAACAAAACGAAGAATTCATTTCAAAGTATAAAAACACAGTAGTATGCAATAAAACATATCACTGAAAAAACTATTGAAAAATAACAACTATACAATGGATTCCTGTGGTGAGGATGGTCATAAACCACTGGGAGGGTCAGGATTTATTGCCTAAGAGAGGCTCTCAGGACTCGCTAAGCTGGGTCTCAGGCCGGGCATGAATGCATCAGACAAGTGGCACCTCAGGGGTCACTTCCCTTCCCTCACATCGGCCAGAGCCGATGTCCAGTTGTTTGCGTTGAAAAATCTGCGACAGCTATACCCGACGTCTGGTGTTCTGCATATGAAAATGCCTGTCGGCTCCACCTGACGTCTGGCGCGAAAGGGTTAAGCATATTTCACACTACTTGAGATGCCTTGAACAAGGAGTGTGGAACAAGTCGTCATGAATTTTAAATCGATTTACAAGACCATTTGAGAAGGCCTTTCAAGCAGGGACGCGATCCGAAAAGGTACAAAATGATTTGATTCCTTTTGGATCACACTGGTACGAAACTTTTCACTTTTCAAGTTACGGATCAACAAACTTTATTTTCCGCTTTGTAACGTTTCATATGGCCAAATACGAAATCATCCGCAGGATAAAGTGACTGACCATATATCGTAGGCTACAGGGGAAGGGTTGGGGAAACCCTGCACGCCATGGGGTGCGAACTCCAAGGCAGCTCTTGGAATGGAGCTATTATACCCCTATTGCTAGCAGTTCGCTGTCTGTACTGAATATTAGCAATGAGGTGGCACATAAGAGGACATCAAGGTTGATGCTAATAATGATACACACAACATCAAGAGCAGGATGGTTTCTTCAAGAAAGGGTGAAAGAGAAGAGTTATCTTTAGTTATCAATTTGTTGGCGACTGGTCTACAACAATAAAACTGTAGCACTTTCCACAGTGTATATTTACCATACAATCCCTTTCAACTCAGTGAACAACCCTTGGCAATTGACTATGCAAAAATACAGACATATTCCCCCCTACTCCAATCGGGTGTTTACAAAGGGAAGTACAAAAATTTATGATCAACATTGGATAGGTAAGAAGAAGTGATGCCAACTGAATTAAAGAATTACAGCATAACAGCTGCTAGCAATCACAAAATGATTAATTTCTCCCTCCAAAACACCTGATAAAATATTAGTGTGCATGTGACCTTGCTGTGGAATGCAGTGCAAAGCCACATATATTGCTAAGATTTTATGCAAAGTTTGCATCAGAGATAATTCACCTGGAGAGAAAGAAAAAAAGATTGGACGTTCTAGAACAACATAGTATTCTACAGTCTAATAAATTTAATTTATAACATGGTCAACTTTTTGTAAATCATCCATGTCTCCTCGACATTCCATTCTCAAATAAACATCCTACTTCCCCAGACCCTTCCCTCCCGTATTATTTCCCATCTCAATTCTCATACTTGATTTATTTTGTGCCTTCTCCTATCCCTAGCCGCTCACTTCTCACATAGGAAACCCCAACCCCCTTCTTCACTCCTTCCTTTTTGCTTTTCGTCTCTCCTTAACACCTAGCTTCTTCCCTCTCATCATCTCCAGCCTCTTGCCCACTTCACATTATCTCTTAGTCCACAATTCATGCCATTGAAATTTCTATTCCCCCTGTCCTGACTATCCCTTCACCTGATGCCCTAACTTTCTCAAGAGTTGCTCATAAAGAGTGGACAACCCCAGCCTGTGCCGCGCAATATCTCAATAGTCCCAAAAGCAATGCTCTACGACCTCCTTCCCTTCTTCTCCCACACTGAATTCCCCTGCTTGCTCCCTCATTCGAGTGGCCGATGACCTCACCTTCTCCTTCCCTCTATTCTCTCTTTCCTAGAATTTTTATAGATAGATGTTCTTCCCCCCTGACCCCCTCTTTGCCTCTCAGTAAAATTATTTTGCTCTTTCACTACCTACAAATTTTCCTATGTTAACCTCCTCACATCTTTATTTTCCCCGGACATGAATCCTTTTTTACCCTCCCCGTTCATCTCCGTGTCCCATCCTGAGCATCTGCAAGTTCCAAAACTATATTCACTTTATGGTAAGAAACTTTTGTACCTTTTCAGATTGGCAGTTTTTTCCTTAAAGCCATTTTGGATTTGAGGTGGTTTTGTACCACCCCATTTTGTACCTTTTCGGTTTTGTACCTTTAAGCGAATGCAGTCCATAGCTATAGAATTTCGTACTTTAAAGTGCTTTTTCATATCAGATCACATCCCTGCTTTCAAGAGTGATTGTTCGACATATCTTAAAATCGAGTTGAATGATCTTTCACACTGTTGTAAAACGCTTGAATTCACTTGAATAACAATAGTAAACACAACTGACAAAGGACTACAGGATTACATAAAGCGGGATCGAGAGAGAATTAATAGTATAATTTTACCTACAGGCAATAAATTTGTATTAATTTCTTGCAGTGCTGAACTTCTCTTCTGCTTCATGTGGTACTACACTTAATACAAACATCTTTGCTAATTGTAAAACTTAATGAAGGTGGCCATGATTACTAAACATATCCCATCTCCATTGGGAGGCTAGAAAACTTCACTCATAGGTCAAAATGCTTCAACACCATTCAAGATTCAATGCAAATTTGAACAGTTCAAGACAAGACGACTTTGTTGGAAACAAAGGGATTCAAGAGCAATCAAAACAAAATGCCCTCAGTCATTACGTCATATCCATTCAAGAGAGCTTGTCCAACAAGTCTTGAAATGAATTTGACACTGTGAAATCGCCTCTAGGCTCTAGGCAAGTATGTAAACTGAAGAATGAAAGAACACCCAAGACCCCTGCAGTGGTTATGGCTCATCTTTCTTCTTCCAATCGTCAACACTCTCACATTGAAATTATCAAGATACATTGGGGATGGGGACTCTATTAATCTATTCCCAATTAAAGGCAACAAGAAGACCATGGCTTAAAAGTCCATAGATGGATGTTAAGCCTGGTATATAATTGTTTATACATATATGTAATTGCCATAAAAATTTATAACTTGGATATATGTACAGCTAGATTCCAGAAATTGCCCTTCACAACTTCATATATAAATTAATATTTTTGTTCTAAGAATAAATGCTAAATAAGCACCAACCATGGTCTTGATGATTGAATATGATGCCTTTTTAATACTACTAAGGAAAAGGGTACAGACACATATTTTTCCACAAAGTATGATGTAGTTAACTTCTATCATTTTGAGCCATGTCAGGTCACTCAATGTACCTTTTAGGAGCAAAGAAATGGCAAATGGACTAAATAGCAGGGTAAAACAAGAGTTACTTAAGAAAAAATTGACACTCTTGGTAAAGGAACTAATGCTAGCTCTGTTATTACCAGCAGATATGATGAACCTCAATTACTTTTCAGGTTGAATCGTGAGATAGAGCAAGGTATATCCCAAACACAATAGTAGTCACTGCTATCTTATGTTAAGTTATTAGAATTTTCACTGCTTAGAAGATATCATGCCAATGAAAACTCAAAATTGACAACTCCTACCAGGAGATAACTTCCTTCAGGAATGAGGAGAGTAGAGGAAATTGAGCAAGAAAGGACTCCCAGGTACATTAACCCTCCAGCGGGCGCGCTGTGGCACAAAGTGCAACATTGTGCCGCTTCGGCCTCACGTTATTAAAAGTAGTTGGTCAGTGAACCAAACACACCAATTATTCCAACAAGGTCATGAATGTACGCTTCTTAATTCGAGTTTTTCTTATAAAAATCAGCGGAAAACCAAGTGTTGCACTGAGTGCCACCCGTGCCTGCTAGTGTCAGAGAATATGGCGCGCCTGCTGGAGGGTTAAAATGCAATTCTGTGGAGGGGATAAATTCAAAGATATATGGCAAGCATCATCATTATCATCACTTGTCAACAATCCTAAGATTGGTTTGACACAGCTCTCCACTCAATTCTCCCACTAGCCATCTTTTCACAACTACGTTCTTCTGTTTCACACATGTTACTACATAAAAAATTAGCGGAGAAGTTGCGACTCCTCAGGATAATAATGCAGCGGTTTCCCCTAACCTTCCATTTTGCACTACTACAGCCATTAAAGCAAATGGTACCACACCCGTAGTGAAATGTGTGTTGCTGTAGTGATCAATATGGTCTCCACCTTCACACACAAGAAGAAGAGCTGCTGGCCTCTTAACTCAGACGATGAGAGGCATAATTGCTGGCGGCCTTCAGTTGTGAGGTCACAGTATCTTCATAGGTTTCGGTATCATGAACCACTTATTTAAAAATTAGGATTACCCAAAGATAGACGAATACCCCCTCAGAACCGGAGAATGGGACATCTTGGCATGGACCACTTTGGCACGACAGTGCGCATGGCTATTATTTTTTTCTTTTTGAAAAAAATGATGGTGGCTTCCAGGTTTTCATCATCATACAATACATTTAATATCATCACATAATTTTCTGGAGTAAAAATTAAAAACTGATAAAGGTATATTTTGAAAGTCTTGAAACCAAAAACAGAGGAAATAATACATCAAACTCACAGCTGAGAAACAATTTTGTACGTGCAAAAAAAAAACAGGTATAGTTTTGAGAAAGAATTCAGTGCAAAAAATACTAATAGAATAGGGAATATCAAAGTATGTGATCACATGCAGAAGTAAATATCCTTGAATGGTCGATTGGGCTCATCTGCCAGGGTATCTTGCTGGCTTGTACATGAGGTCTTCCATTTGAAAGCCTTAACTATTATAATAGGGTGGTTTCCTATTATTTTTTATTGCCTAAATCGAAAGATTATTACTCCTGGAGTACATATTTCACGTATTTAGATTTTTTAATGACGATATCAATTTTTTGCAAATAAATGAAAAGTGAAAATTTTCAAGCGCGCGAAAACGCGACGGCTAAGTATGAATGCCGGCAAAACTCCGTGTGACGTCGTTCTGGTTCCCGCTGCTGCAAGTGAGGTGACCTTGGGGTGAGGCTTTGAGTACTGATACGACGCAGGATGCTAGCAGGTAGCAGAGTACCCCGCTAGCTGGTAGCACTTGGTTTAAATAAGGATTATTAATACCTTCTCAAACGAAGAAAACTTTCCGACCTTAGCCAGTTTTAATAAGTGATTATTAAGACATGTTTCCCTGAGCTCTGTGCCTCATGCATGCATTGGTAATCTCAGACGATGTCAAACTCCTATATACTCGTATAGAAACTACGTCCCTGTGACGTCACGTGGAGTGGCATCGCATGGGCGCCAATATGACCTTTTTCAAATGAGGATAAAATTGACCATTGCCATTCGTCTAAAGTGGGATTTCTAAAACCAAATAATTTATATACAGTAGATTCCGTTTAATGGGTCCACCGGTTACTTGGGGCAGCCGCTTAATTGGGGCAGATCCTGAAGAACAGAACTCAATAGAGGAATATCCCAGAGTATTCTCCGCTTAATTGGGACAGGATGCCGCTTTATTGGGCCATGAGTTGGCAACATAGACTCTATACTCGCGATGAAATTAAAATTTTTGTTTTCAGAATACTATTTTTTTATATTTTCCTCCTTTGATTTACTCTTATTTTTCACAAATGTTCCTATTTTTTCCCTATTTTGAAAACTCTTGTTGTTATAATGTTCGAAAGAGGATAGGACTTTTCATTAATAGGACTTAGTAAAAGACATTCATTCAGCGTCGCCTGAGGCTGTGAAAAATATTTTTAACTAAATTGTTATAATTCTTAAAAATGACACTAAATTAACTAAACTCGCTGATTTATTAATCAAATTAATAGATTAATAAACTTATGTTGCACTATAAATATTCTTTAGTCTTCTTACTATCATTTCAACGTTTGTTTATGCCCATATACAGGATAGTTCGCCTAATTGGGGCAAAGTGCACAAGTCCCGATATGTCCCAATTAACCGGAATCTACTATATTATGAATACACTAATGATGGGTAACGAATCGCAATCAATGCCTTTCGTTTTCTTTGATGAAGGAAACTACCCTATTGTAAGTCATGATAAGCATGATTCCACCTGCTGCCACCCAACAATTAGCATTCATCAAAATTTTCCCATTATTCCCATCTGAACACCTGAAAATTACACTTCTGACTTTTAAAGTTAAAACATTCAAATGGTAGCCCACTCCAAATGGCCTCACATCAAGAAGGCCCGTGCCAAGATGCCCTAGATCCCTCAAAATGCCATCATGTTTTGCCTATCACTGCTTACTCAACAAGTAAACTCGCTTTTCTCGCACCTAACTACTACATCTAGAGGTCAACCTATCATTTGCAACCTGGTATACCCACTCGGTGGCATTAAGCTCAACCACGAGTTGGGAAGTATAATAAACCATTTGAGATATAATATCTTGATTCAGGCCTATCAGGTGCTGAGAATCAAGTAAATGAAAACTATTTGTTGACATTATATATTTAAGAAAATGCATTTGCAATTGATAAAATCACTACCAAATAAAATGGGGACAGTAGCATCTCAATAATTCTTTAAAACAAATATGAAAATAAGAAAGATTGTGATTCTCCATTTAAAAAAACTTGAAAATGGACTCATGGGATTCGTATTAACACATTCAGCATGGAGCACGTCAATTGACGTACTCTCCCAGTCGGTTTGGGAGCCCTCTTCTCTGCCACCATATGTAACTAATATCTACTTCCGAGTCTTCCGAACATATGTATGGCCTTCAGCAAGCTTCCCTCTTTTGATCCGTGTGCACCATTTGTAAATAGCAGTATTTGAACGGAAGTCATGGCATGGAAACCTCTCCCTATTTTTCTCTCCAAGTCAGTACATATATGTCATTATTTTTTATCAAATATATGAATGATATACTTATAATAATTAAGTTTATCTGTACCATTTTATCTTTTTCATTTTTTCACGCCAAATTACATTACATACACATTTTTAGACCATAAATTTACATTGTAGATAAAATGGTTTTAGTATTTTGTCTAATTATTGCTTATTTTATTTGTAGAATATAAAGAACTATAAAGAGGGAATGCCCTTCATTCTTTGAGCCCCAGAAATATAAATTTTATATTGCTACCTATGTTAACATATTAGGATATTTTATTTTTCTACAAAAAAAAATTCTTTCAGGGAAAGAAAAAATATTCCATAGCACCTGGCATGAGTGACAGTAATTTTCATTCTTTGCTTAAATATTATATTTTATATTTAACTAGTTGATTGCCTTGGCAAAAAAGTTAATAAATTTTGAAGTAGGTGTTGCATCAAAAGAATTGTCATAATGAAGATTTAATATGCATGTCTGTCTACGAAAAATTTGCAAACATAAGTGTTATCTTTACCATGACCTCAGTGTATGGTCTGACTTCTGATGTCGTAAAATTATTCATTAGCCATAATATCTGCCCATTTTGGTCTATCTATGTGCACGTAGTATCCAGCAAGCCTCGTGAAAGATGTGGGGTATAGATTGCCTATGGCAGGCATTCACTAACCGTCAAACATTATATAATTGTACCGCTGCATTGTTGGTATATGTAACTAACTATCGTTGAAATATAGTCGTGATTTTCTCTGATTTAATATTAGGGGTGTGAATCATTTTAGGATTCTTGAAATGTAAACACAATTTTTTTAAGGCTCTCAACATTTGTTCTTCTAAAAATATATGCACTTTCTCTCTCTCTTCCCTGCAGTAACATCATTTACTTTTCAGCTTTTTCACCAATATAGTGACAGATAGACTATGAGGACATATTTCCTTTCCTCACTTCGGCAAATGAGGGAAAGTGGTTCTAAGGAGGACGTAGAAGAAAACGTAAGGGACCTATCTGGGATCGAGACAATAGTTATTGCAAATCTGTCATTGGGCCCTTTTTCTGGAGCCAGCAGTTCCAGCATTCAACCCCTAACCACAACCTCTACCTTTGCTTCTTCCTCCTCTTCCTCTCCCATCCGAACCCCCTCACCCTACCCCGAACAACGACCTTCAACGCCTTCTTGACCAAGCAGTATTGTGTGGGTTGATAATCTGGTGGACCCTCCAAATATCCCTTTTGGTTGGGGAATAGGATGCTAGATTATTTTGATCTCCTATTTAGGGGTAGGTTTTTTTGGTCAGTTGTCAAGGAAACAAACATATTTGCGGAGGAACTCTTTCTTAGAGGTGTCTCCGAAACAGCTCATGTAACGGAATGAAAAACCCTATCAGCGTAGGAATTCATAGTTTCCTGGGACTTATCTTCCACATGGGGATTATTTCCCCATACCAACTTGCCAACTACTGGAGTACTGATATGAAATTTGGGCATCATTAGTTCTCTTGAAGCATAACCCGTGACATAGTGTGAGACATGTTCTGCATTTTGCCAGAAATCCGGTTGATGGAACATCTAAGGACCCCAATTTCAAGATTAGGCCTACTGTTTAGCACCATATTATTGAAACAGAGCATTACAAACGGCAGAATGTGTATAATTGAACCTAAGGTGGCTAGGAGAGGAAGGCTTTCGTTCCACTAGTACATGAAATTGAAGTTCGTATTTCATTTGTTTCCTTTGAATAATTCCGAATCCTCTGACTAAATTTTGTGGAAAAGTTTTCAGTAGTTGTAAATCAAGGCAACAGCGGAGGAAATCAATTCACTCTCATTCGTAACATAACCTTATTTTATCGTATGTCCAGTATAAGTTATGCTTGCCGAAAAAAACTTCGTTTTATTTGATCCCAGACGCAACGTCATATGTTGATTTCACAACTCAGAGCAGTGCGGCCCCATAGCAAAGTCAATGCCTTTTCTTTTACTTATGATAATCCCCGACACTAATGACAAAACCCAGCATCAAATTGACACAAATAGCAATAATGCAAACTTCGTGAACATTTGTACTTATCCTGAAATATAGTCAACACGCTCAATTTTTAATCCTGGCGATTTTGAAATATGGAGAACGCCAATTGATGTGGTACCAACTTTTGCAAAAATAATTAAAAATTTTCGCACAAATCATGTATAAAAATGTATACGGAACTGCACTAAACATAAATTAAGCAAAAAAAAAATTATGCCCGATTCTGATGATTTCTGAAAATCAGGCCCACATTGAATGTGTTATTGGAATTAGAAAATGGACTAATTGGATTTTTTTTCTGTAGTGGATTTTTTAATAGTATTCTTTGCATCTACAACCACTCTACGCAGTTCCTAATTAAGTGGTTGTGAGTACTTTAGGAGCAAGATTGACCAAAATATTGGGAGATATTAATCATTTCATGAGAGTGATTTCCTAAAGTTCATTCTGCAGTCACCTCCTTAAATGGCCATTTTTCCTTTTCCTGCTAGATGGCTGCTTAAGACTGGTTTCGGCATACGATTAAAAAATGTAAACAGTAAAAATGCACCGCCTGAATGAATCTCTGGATTTACTTCTGCATAATAGGTTGAAGAAAAATGACTATAATATAGAATCTTACAACAAAGATGATTTCAGCGGATTATTTTTGTGATATTTGCAAGACAATAAATTGCAAACTTTCCAGATTCTACTGAAGTGTGGCCACCCTGAAGTTAAAATTTTCTATTTTAAAACTGGCCCTGAGAGTTATATTATGGTGAAATTGTTCCATCCAAAACTTACAAAAATATCTCACTTTGCAGTAGTTACATAATCACAGAAAAAACAAACTCCAATCTTAAATAAATTCAGGGAATATCAGTTATGAATGCATAAGGAACTTATGAGTAGATGAAAAAGGAAGAAAAGTTATTTCTTACTGATGGACAGGGACATTACTTCAGCTTCATAGAATCAAGCGAAGCACCTTGTCAGTGCCCCTCAACTTAGTTAAGCATACCAAGCAAGATAAATTTAGTTAGGCAAAAGCACATCACATAGAAAGAATAAATGATACTGGGTGAAAAATACCAGAGTGAACTTGATTTGGATACTAAAAAAAATATATGGCACAAGGGATGCAAAACAAATCTCATGTAAGCCTTTATACCACACTCTTCATGAGAACTAGTACCATTCAGAGATAATAAGTTATTGAAGGAATAAGCTCTGGCACTGGGAAGTAATTGAAAACATATGGTTTTTTCTAAAACTAACTATCTGAGTCATCATATTCCTTGCCCACTTTTATATCACACTTCCCATAAAACCACTAAAGTTACAAGCTTAGACTTAAACGAAAGATCAATCTGAACAAAAAATGCAATTAGCGACATATATTGGAGTCAGGGGCGCAGCTAAGACTAAGGCTAGGGGGTGTTTTCAGCACAACTAATACTTTGGGGTATGGGGGTATTCAGTGGCGCCGACTCCATGGGGCCTGAGGGGGCCCGAGCCCCCTCAAAGATTCGTTTGGGGGGGGCGGAGCCCCTTCAATATTTCAAGAAAATAATGAAGTTATATTACGCTTTTTGAAATCACAAAAATATATTGGTAAGTTTTATTTCCCATGTTTGACGATAGTTACCTTTTAAAATAAATTTAATAATGTGTTAGATTAGTATCCTACAGATTTAACATCCTCCCTATTATTTATGACTTAACACTATCCCTTCTTAATCTGTTACCTTTGGCAACCCGTCGATTACACCTGGACATAACATTCCTTCACCGTCTACTGCATGGAGACATTGACTCTGTTCATCTGGTAGAAATGATCCCTTTCCATGTCCCCATTTTAAACACTAGGCAAACATTCATGTTTTCACTCCCTCATTCTAATAGAAATTACGCCTTCCACTCACCCTTAACCAGAACTATGCGGAGCATTAACTACAAATGTAGTAACATTGACCTTTTTAATTTAAATCCAAAGAATTTAAGGAGGGAGCTGCCTTTGTTTGTGCAATGACTTGGATGATTTATTCTTGTGTATGGTGATAGTGTCTGTTTCCACTGTTTGAGAGATGTGTGACTGGTCAATCTGTTATTCTTGACTGCTGTGTTTGTTTTTTCTATTGTTGGTTTTTGCAGCAAGTTTGTGCGATTGTTCCTGTATTTTTGGGAGCTTGGAAATGTTTCAATCTTGTGTTAATTTGTGCATTTTTGTAATTGGGAGGTTTTTCCCGTAAATAAACTATTATTACTATTATTATTAAAACAAATAATTATAAGGTGAAGCAGGTTGACTTAATCAGGTGGTGTGAATCATGATAGTGTTCCGGTGCTGCGACACACTTTGAATTTAACCTCTTCCCGGGGCAAGACCTCGGATATGGGCCCCCCCAATATTTTTTATAAGTCGGCGCCCCTGGGGGTATTGCATACCCACCTGGGTAAGTGGGAGTTGCAAGGGCCCTCCTCCAGAAAATTTTAAAATTAATGGTTCAAAATGACTAGTTTACCGCTTTATGAGAGATATTTGATCAATCCTAACACTATTCTACAAGTAATACTAATCCATTGCGTAAAATGGACTAAACTTATAAAATTTCTCTGAGCACTGAAGGGGAGTGTATCCCCCGAAAGCCCCTCTTGCTGCACCACTGATAGGAGTGCATGTAACAAAAACTCGGTACTGAAAGCTATGATAACAATAAGATGTTTCACGGGATGGAGAGGCTATTCCATATTTCAACATTCAATAAGCCAGCATAACACTTACTATTAGCATAAAATACCAAGATTCACAATCATTGGCTATTTTCTACACGAACTTAAAAAATATGCTCTCTAAGGCGATATAATTCTCTACGAGAATTCATGGGCTATGGAGGAGAATAGAGTAGTGTGGAGAATAAATCACTTAATTTTACGAATAAGCAAATGGTGAGCTGGCCTGATAAAAGAATTAATGCATTGCAAATACAAAATTAAAGGATATGGGTCATGGTGCTACCTTTATCAGGTACTTTGAACCATAAATAGCCAAATATCATGACCATTAAGTCGGTAGAAACTTTGGAATTATACCGAGATATTGGCGTAGTCGATTTCACAATACACTCAGAATAGTGGGCGCAATCAATAGAAAATGGGAATGGGCATAAAACTTATTTACTTACAAGGGGGCAGATATACCAAGAAATCCTGGTGGATTCCTCTTGTTAATTTCGAGGTCAAAACTCATACGTCTTCGAAGGACACCGTAAAAATGAATGGCTTGCAGTACGCAACATCCACTCCATAATCTAACAAAGGACATCGACCAATTAAGATATTGTTAAACAATCGATAAGCTCCAAATCACCCCATAGATAATGTAATTAAAATGAAATATTTGGATTTTATTAGTACTTCTGAAGGAATTTACCTCACACCACATTTTTTCAACTACTCGAATAGACAATACACAGGGAGAACTTGTCAAGTTTCCGAGATGGGAAGTGAAAGAAACAAGGCAACTGAAGCATTAACACTTAACTTTTAGCTACTATAAAATGAAAATAACTTCTTTATTGAGTGATTAAATTAGAATTAGCTTTCACCTATTACTACACCAATACTTCCAAACAAATATTATTGCACAACATACAAAAAATTATGGCTCCCATAAGTTAACACTTGGGTTCTACTACTCCACATCAACCTCTCGAAAACAATGGAGGCATAATTAACGTGCAAGGTGTAGAAATAATAGCTTGAGCAGATGAGGTTAAAAAGTTAACTACAGTGCTGTACAATGTGTAAAATGCGAAGATAACATTACAAACCTTGTGAACCAAGCAAATGCGATATGTGTTTCAGTCTTGCTGCCAGTAATCTTCCGATCCGGTGCAGTAGTCAAGAAATATCAACATTTGCTGGCATCTTTCAGTGCCACAGAAAAGCAACACTAACTAGCTACCAAGCAACGATATACGATACGTATTCGCTCTGACATTAGATGCTTGCGACACCTTGTTCACTTTCCACACCCAAACGTACGGACGTCGACCAGTTCCTTCACTAGAGATTTCGTCAGATTGATTCAACTCTCCTTCAATCATAAAGCCCATAACTTTCTTAACACTACAGAGAAAAACTTATTTAGCGATCCCCCCAAGGCAGGAGATACGGTAGCGGACGAATGTGCACCATCTTGTCAACCATCGCACAGCATTTAATAAATGATGAAAACTCTACCAGAATACAAAACAAAAGAATTAGGATTTTTTTACAAATAAACTGAGTTTTTGCGTGAAAGTGATTTTCTATGGATAAAATGTGTAAATAGTTTAGTAAACAAGAGAGTTAACCAGAAAAGATCGCGGACAAACACGAGAATGTACGAGCGCGTCCGATTATACCTTGCCTCCTATTGGTTTGGAGGGTCACATGACGTAAACAGAGGGTCCCGATTGGTCAGCTCCAGTGATGTTATCTGATTTCTCGCAAGCTTTCCTTGTGCGTAGTTGTTGTGATTGTGGTGTAGCGGATGTAGCAGAAGGGAGAGGTTCGGAGGCACTTGTGTTGTCTGGATTAATAGGATATATTGTAAATATTGATGCGTCGTGTTGTTTATCAATATTTTAAAGTTTCGTTGTGCCTAATCTACGTATTGAGATGATGGAGAGGATCTAGCAGGACTTTTAGCTTCATCTGTTGAAGTCCTTATGTTTTGGTAATTGGGACGCTGACGCCATTTTGTTTATAATCAGCAGCCATATTTTCTAAGGTGCTGTAAACAGTTGCGAATGCGAAGAAATCCCGATTTTGGAGTTCGGGAATAATTGTGGTGCTACGTTTACGGCTCGTGAAGAAATTGATAGGTGATTGTTGGAGAAAACAACTGGAATCATCATCATCTGGTCATCACAAGATTAGCAGCTGTTGCTTACGTTGGTATCCTCACTTACATGTATTAAGGCGCATTTTGTGCTCAAATTACGTGTGGTGAACTAGCTGCTGCAACGGGGTTTATTTTGAAGTTGAAGCCCAGATGACCTATACCAAAATGGTTGGCGGACCAGTTTTAATCATCTCCCAATGTCATGGACATCAAAACAGAAGCCCGAAAGGGCAGGTTCGAATCAGCAAAAGCAGAACTTATTTCTCTAGTTTTGCTTCGCCCCCAAAGGGCAAACAACGTAATGCTGAACTCCAATGTGTTACTGAGAGGAAGAACATGCAGCCGTCATTGGATGGAACTTTTCTTGGCTTGTCAACATCCCCAAGGCAAGGCTCCCCTAAGTTAAAGCAGAGAGAGAGTCCGTCCAAGGAGGGGAGCCCAAGAGTTTCACCTACACTTGGAGGATTCTATGCTGGTGCAAAGTTTAGTGATCCACCCTCACCAGCAGCCCTGCCTAAGCCACCCTCTCACTGGACAACTTGTGCTCACATGCCTCCTGGGAGGTCCGAAAAATGTGTAGACATGTCAAACCGACTGAAATTCTTATTGAAAGTCCATGCCTGACCTGCGTGTAAAGATGTTTCTTTTAAGATATCACACAAGTATTAAGTGTAAAAATGTATTTTAGAATCGTGTTTAACGGGGGACGAATTGAACTTTTTGTAGTTTCCTTTTATGCGAAAAATGTTTCATTTGCTGCACAACGTGTGAGTGGGACAATGTTCAAGAACTTTCGGAATTTCAAAAAAGGTAATAGCTGCAATCGAGATCTAATATCATTGCGCGGAAGAAAAGTTTCGTAATTGGCACATTTTGGAAAGCTGAATTGTACTTTCCGGGAAAGTTGTTCAAATCATTGTTTTGCTCACGAAAACTTATATCTCTAGTAATCTTTGTATAGCTTCTTTGCAGCAGCAAGTTTACAAAGATTACACCTAGCACTAAGGCAAGTTTGATAAATTTATTAGTTTTAAGTGTCTTAAAGTTTATTCTTTTTGGAAATTCAAAATTGATTAAAATTTTGATGTTTCGTTTCGGCAATATCAATATTAGGATTAACGATTGTGCGGTTTTAATAGAAAATAGTTCTAGTTTAAATGCCATCTCGATCATGGCAAATGTTAAATTTTTACCAAAACAAATCCGTTTCTTCTTGGATACTAAAAGGCACTAAGTCAAAAGTAATGTTCTCTGTGTGAGGTTTCTTCTGGTGGTTTAGTATCCATGAAGTGTGTATGATCGTACATTATCTTGCCTCATTTGTGAGTTAGTGTTTCATATAAAACTGGTTGACCTCCGAAAACTGGCAAGTTTTTTTACAAAAATCTAGTCAGAGGTCATACTTTTTTACTGTTTAAAGTGTATATATATATGTAGAGACCTATTTTTTAAATCGACTGTGATGATATTATTCGGTTGTCTGTAAACTTGATGGGAGTGTCAAGTCAAGATTGAGGCCACGATTGTCGTCCATCTGCCTCCATTGTTGAGTATTATAGCGGTTTATGGTGTACCTCAGGTTGCAACAGTTCCTTCCATGACAAAACAAGGTACAAACACTTGGTAACTGCCTCTCTTGATGTTCTTTGGCTGCTCAAAATTTTAATTTACTTTATGATGGTGTGTCTGTTTAGTCGTAGAAAAAAAATTCAATATTAGAGATTTGAGAGGCAGATCCAAGCTGTGCATTTACTATCTATCCAGAATATAGAAAGGCTATGGCAAATTGTATTGGGATGTCCATTGTTTAGGCATTTGTTTGATTTCAAGGTGGAGATGCTTGTACTTGTGGGACTAAGGACTGATGAACTGTTTCCGAGTGTGAGAGAGTGAAGAATAATGGACTGATAGTGGAGGCGGACTGACAAACCATGTTTGGTCTGAATTGTGATCGTCCACAGAGCATCTGTAAATCATCTCTTCTGCTACAACATTCCACAGGTGTGTCTGTGTTACCTATATGTCCAACGTTGTATTGACTTGAAGTGACAGTTTGCAGAACAACATTGTTTCCAGAATCAAGTGAAACACTAACTTTCTGTAAGAGGTTAATTCCAAACCTGCATTCAGAAGCAGCACAGTACAAATTGTTTTAATGGGGCCTCTTGGTGTCTTTTGTAATCGTTTGGAGGATGCCAACCCATTACCTCCAATCGAATTCAGTGCTATTTTGTACTTGGCACACTTAAGATATTGGAAGGACTAACTGTTGGTTAACAGGGAAAGAAGAAGTCTTCCATTGTACAAATTACATCAGGACAGTAGTTGAAGGCGGTAATAATAAGAAAAGAGATAATGCTTAGGCATGTAAAACAAAAAATTTTCATCATCATCTTCATCACTCATTTTCATGCCATCTCATCCATTAGTCATATTTTCATCACTCATGTACATCATATTTTTAATTTACTTGCATAAAGGTTATATTTTTACTCCATTCCCATACCTCATCCTGTTCCTATACCTTTGTGTCCAAGACCCTTGTAGTTCCTATTTTCCCATCTCAAACCCATGTTCCCTCAATGTTTTATTCAAAAATGTCCATTTAATGATATGCAGTTGTTATATCCTACTGCCATCTTGTGATGTTACCTTACCCTACCCCTCATATCCTAGTTTACTTAACATTCCTACCTTTTCCTCGTCCATAAAGCAGTGCATTTCCTATTTTTCCACTTCTAAACAATTTTACCTAGTCTGTTTCCTTGTGGGCTCCCTGATCTGGGGCTTTCCTACCTACCTTAGCAATGCAACTACTTAAATTGATACAGTTGCAATTGCTAACTGCCATCACTTGAACTTAAAGAATACCTATTCCTTAAATGTCCATCCTGTGTTCATTTTTAATCTGTGCACTCTCCAATCTACGTCCTATATTAATTCTGTAGTAGCCAGATTACTATATTTTGTTCGAAAATCTCATTGAAATCACTGCTTTATAGCCTCTCTATCCTAAATTACCTATTCTACCCTTACCCTTGGGCCCTTTTTAGGGCCCTCCCAAATGGTACGTTTGGAAACTGAAGCTTAATCAATACCAGTTGCCAATGGTGACTGCCACAAAAACCTACCAATCCCGATCAATGTCTTACCTGTGTATCCCTAATATACCTTAATTCCTTATTTTCTTTCAACCACCAAAATATCCTTTAAAATTCCTCTTTCCTACCCTTAAGAGCCCTTTTCAGGGCTCCCAATGTATTTAGCAGAAAGGAAAGTTTAGGTGTAGTTGCCTGTGGCAACTTGCCTGATTGTGAACCTTTTTAAACCGCTTCTCAGGACCTCTTTTCTCAAACTCCTTTTTTCCAAATTACCTAAACCTCATCCTGGTATTCATATCCTATTCCTTGGGCCCTTTTGAGGGCCCACCAAATTTTCTGTTTAGAAAATGAAGGCTTAATCAAAAGCTGTTGCTGTATCCTCTTTGAGTGCCCAACATGGAGTTCATTGTTGTACACATTGGCGTCAACTTTTGAAGGTAAGTGTTTTGTTCATTTTCTTGGGGATTGGTGAAGCACTTGTCTTGCACATTGGTTAATGCATTATTGTTTGGAATTAACATATTCTTATGCATGTTGGGTGAAATAGATGTCATGTTAACAAGCTAGTCTGTTGCATTCTATAGTTCCTCGCATACATGTTTAATGCATGCACTTACCCCTCATTGCTCTGGAGATATTTCTTGCATGTGATTGTACCTAAAATCTTCTAGTCATCTTGTTTCACTTCTTTCCTGGCGTTTGCAAAAATATCCACCAACATACATAACTACCAATATTTTTTAGTGATTTTTGTTTTTGCAAAGTTTTTGTCTAAAATTTCCCAATAAATAAGAGAAAATACAGTCAGGCCATGGTTGAGAAAAATGTTAGGGTGGTTATCACCTAGGCATAATATTATAGTTTTCCATGGAAGTATTGTATTTATTTCTAGAAAAACAATCATGAAAGGCCTCTGCTTTAAGATTTCTGTTCATGATATCTCAGAGCAATTTCGTTGCTGCATTTTTTTCTTTTTTTCTCGATTGGGGTCGACCGTTCTACCGTTATTCGTGTTAAAAAGCGACCGCGACCCTCGTTCAGGCTTCGTCTACCTTAAAGGCATTAATGATTTTACCTCTTGGCGGCTGAGGACTGGGGAGGTAACAGCTGCTAGCTAATTTAATTTGCAGTGATGCAAATTTTTCAGATTTATCCCCTCGAATGTATCCTATGCCCTGAGGAATATGCATCGATGCAAGCTACTGAGATGAGTGCCTCAACAGCCCTTCGGTTGCCCTTGTATTTTTCCGGGAACCGTGAAGTTTAAACGGCTTGTATTGATCGCCCAGCGGTAGCAACGAGCATAACTTCAGGGAGTGGCTGGGTTATTGATGAAATGGCTTCGCGCTTCTAAAGATAAGCTGCTCTCGTTGCTGTAGGTTTGCGGACTGTTTAGTAAATTTTGCTTGAAAATTATGAGATAATCAGCTTGAGGAAAAATTTCCCCTCAGTCGAAGACGGGTATTTTACTATTTTGCTGATTGGATATATATAAACATAGATAGAAATTCCGGTTGGATTTATTGTTATTTTTCATGTATCGCAGCCAGTTCATTACATACGATCGCAAGATACAAGCGAAAAAAGAATAGTCTCTTGGCGACGTCATCTCGGCGGAGAGGGTTCAAGCGATCGGGGGTCACATTGACGGAGGGAGTCCTGCGCAAAAGCTCTGTTGCTAAGCGGCAACAACGGGCGTGAACTCAGCCGGGTGTGAACTCAACCGACTTTCACTGGCTTCGACGCAGAGAGCACCGTAAGAGAAAACCTAAATGTTGGCCAAGAGCTTTCGTTGTCCCAGTTTAGTGGTTCCGTGTAGTTTCGTTGGAGTTCCCCAGCATTTTCCGACGAATGAATAACCGCCATTCTATTTCTGCTCGAGAGTTAACCAGGACTTTTTAATATGCTTGGAATTGATTTTCCCATAATATTTTTTTTGTATCAAGGGATTTTACTTGTTGCTAACGTCGTCTTAACTATGCACTCGCCTGTAGCGTGTCGACGTCAACATTATGCCAGCTAGTGCGTCGACCTATTTCGAAACACACGGCACAATGCAAAGCAACGTCTCGGCGATTCTCTGGTATTTTCTTATCTGCTCGGAGAGCCTTTTTCTATCTGGAATGTATAAAAATATTATTACGATCTTTGAGATTAGCATTCGGGCCCGTGGTACAGTTTCTCGTCCGCTCATGAGATCCTAACAGAGCTATTCGATTAATCCCGTTCGTTGGGGTTTAAGTGGCTGATGTCCTATTAGGGGATTTCTACTACTATAACACGTCATTTTGCAGGGTGGGGGTGAGGAGTGTAAAAAACCCTCGTAATTGAAGCCCGTTTTGTTTTTGACACGTAATTGTCCTTCCTATAGCACATGTATAACGTGCACCCAGCGAAATGCACTTTGTGAAGCCGTAAATTGCACGAACGATTGTGCATATGCATGAGCGCAAGGTGGCAAAATAGCTCCTGCTGATTTGAAACTATTGAACGCCCGATTGAGAAAAATATGCAGCTTAGAGCTATGAAATTTCGTGTCCATGGTAAAAAGCATAATACGTATTTCGCTTCGGGTGGTGGGGGGGATTGCGCCTTTCCTCTACCCCTCCCCCCTGAATCCTCCACCGGTCCCGCTAGAATTCGTTCCGCGACGGCTGGAAGTGGAACAACAACGCGAGCGGCCGTAAAGGACTCGTATATTCATATTTCCATGCCTCAGGACTTTTCCATTGCTCTCGAGAGTTCTCTCAGTTAGTTGCCACGGCGATGTGCCGCCCACTACAGAGTCTATTTAAACATATTTATTTAACACGCATATTTAAACATGCTTATCACCGGAATTCGTTTTATTTTCACTTCGCATACACTTAATCTCTGTAATTTATTGCAAATCAATACATATATGAATGCAAGTGTATCAGTGTTAATATAAGAATCAATTCCATATTGACTTTTATTGCCTCTCACTTGTTTGGGTTGGTACATGTAATTAGCATTTCTTAAAAAAATCTATTTCAATAGTAGTTGTGTCTAATTTAAGTGTTTCCTTAAGTACAATATTATTCCTTTGTGTGTACATTGCCTATGTATACAGGCATTTAAAAAACAAAATGCTCTTAACAGTACCTATTGCCAGGTAATTTATGACTAAATATGACAATGTCAATATAATTAAATACCTTCAACTGTGGTCAAATCCCTCTCTTCCAGTAACGTTCTTTTGATCCACATTGGAGTATGAAATTTATGAAAGTACACAATTTTTATAGAAATTAATTTCTATTAATTTATAGAATCGTAAAATTATGCCTTGATGTGTTTTTTTTATAAATTTGGGAAAATAACCTCATTGTACTGGACACATAGGCTTTCTCAACATTGCCTGTCTCATGTTCAGATATGAGGATACCCTCACTAAAAGGATTAAGACTGCTGTGTGGAAGAAAACTTATTAATTATGGCCCTTGAACATGATCTAGGTGAAAATGAAGAAAGTAACTAAAAAATTAAGTCAACTCTTTGAATAATCCTGTCCATTGAAGCCCAGCAACATGCAACTAGTGCTCCAGCCTCTATGAATAGAAGTTATTGCCACTGACGTTTAGACTGAGGCATGATCAAGTAGGTATTTAGCCCTTTATGTGTTGTTGGTGAATTAAATGGCAACATTGGTTTCATATCTAGGTGAGTGTAAATATTATGTAGTGCTTTTGGGTTCCACTTGAATAACCTACTGCCAAATCAGGTTATTCAAGTGGACCTCACATCTCCTGTTGCTATTCTAACAAATAACATATTTTCATAGGGAGTGTCACCTATTTTCTTATGAATTGAGCCAAATTTCCCCCATTAAATGTTGTAAAGTATCAGCAACATAATGATAAGTTTGTAATCTTTGTTAAGATTGCAAGGCAACCCTTTTCTTTCTTATGTTGTGACATAGTTTGTACATGGCCCCTTAATAGAAATTTGAAGATTGTCTTCATTTAGGGTGTCTCACTTAGCACTTGATCATCTTTTTTATGGCACAGATTCAGTTCAACTCAAAAATAGTTTAAAACAAATTTTTAGCTATGAGAAATAGTTTTACTTTAAGGACAACGGCTGAAGTAAATAAAAATAAACCCTTTATCTTTCAGACTTTACCATTTGTTATCACAGTAAATTATAACAAGATAACTGCACATTGAAAACAGGTCCTGTGAGGTAACCAAGTAATCTAACATCTACTTCCTGTGAGTACACCATAAAAAGGGTGATTTTGGAGCAGTGCTATGAGTTTACGAGGTGACAAATATAATAGATGCTAATGCATAAGAGATATTACGGGTTCTTTGGGTACCTATATAATTTTGGTTTTCTTTGTTATGATGTAGTAGTGTCTAATAGTATGTACTATCCTTACATCATTACTCCAATTCCAAATGAGGTAAGTATCTGTTACAGACTAATTTTAGGTACCTAGTCATTTAAATTAACTTCATTTTGTCATTTTCTGATGTGGAAATTTTTTATTCCATTTGTTGGAATTGATAGAGGCATTAACTTGGTGAAATAGCTTCATGTTGAATTTATAAATTTCAAATGAATTACATGAAAATTACTAGGTTTTCCATTTTTTACTCTAAATAAATGAGGCAGTAGCCATTTCTTTTTTAATTATGTATTACATTGAAGGTTAATAACCTTCCCTGAGAAAAAAGTAGAGTAGAGTGAACCAATGCTTGCAAACCTGAGAATGCTCTCTGCATAGACAGAAAAATGGCAATTGAGCTGTAATCATGTAAATTAGAAACATTTGTTTGAAGTTGTTATAACATCAAGCCAGCAACACTTATGAATGATATTTTTTCTGTGATGTTCGAGCTACAAATTATACCTTTTGGTGTTCCTTTCTTTAAGAGACTGACAATTTGATGTAATCGATAAGATGAACCAAGCAATTTAGGCATTTCAGTAAGTAACTGTGCATAGGTTTTCAAATTTTTAATTAATGGTGATAGATGTGGACAATCATGTTATCTTATACAAATGAATGACATGTTTTTTGCCCTCATAATGATTTTCCTATGTTTTTCTTAGATGCAGAATTAGCCTGCCGTTCTCCTAGCATTTTTCTGCCACATTGAAGCCCATGACAGCGTGGTACGAGACATCATCAGCAGCAATTAAAACAAATATTATAGCCAATGTCCAAATTCTGAAATGTTTTTTTAAATTCACAAATGAAAGGAAGACTTCATCTAGTTCCACTGATTTATATTCTTGGTACGACACCTTTCGATCCATAGAGGGCATAAATTCTTTTCATTTGTGAATATCAATTTCCACATAGTTGAGCGTGATACCATTGAACGAGTGTTGTTTTAAATGTTTGAAAATTAAGTTTTGATAAAAAAAATGTCTGTAATTAAGAGTGCTTTCTATTTTCATTAAATTTTTTGTGACATTACGATTTCTTTTCCTCCATTTAGTGTGTTTTCAACTTCATCTATAAACTCAACCTAGTATAGATAAGCCAACAATAATAACACTGAGGAACAACCATTTTGTTGTCTTAGATCTGTGACTTGTTTTTGGCTAGCTTTTGGCTTTGAATAAGAAAATTACCAGTTTTTATTTATCACGTCAACTTTTTAAGCTACAGGATACCCTCTTTTGGTGTCATACATCATAAAAAATTTGCAAATGAAGGAATTTAGAGGGAAATCATACTTTATATACTGTCCATACAGAATGATTTGATTTATACAAAGGTTATATACATGCAGGTATGCCAACTTACAAAAAATATTGGGGGGTCCAAACCAGGGATCTTGCCCGGGGAAATTTTATAAGTATGTAGTGAGTTTTAAGTTTTTTTAAGCATTTTAGAAGTCAAGATCAACATTAGAACCCTGATAACTCGAATCTCGATATCTGGACACTGAGGAAAATCGAAAAGCCTGACACATTTTTTCCTCACACCCATTATGAATTTTTGAGGGGGCTCGGGCCCCCTCAGGCCCTATGGAGTCAGCGCCACTGTATACATTGTTACTGAAAGTTAAAATAGTGATCAATCAAAGAGTGGTTTATTTTACCAAATGCTAAATATACACATTAAGGTAAATATGTTCGCCCATAGTTTCTTTTTTGGTGTTCTTTATCTTTGAACATTCTTGCATGACGCTCCAACAACAGTCATCCATCATACCCAAACTACCTTAATACCGTGCCTCTATGACCTTCAAATGCACGTGAATGCACTCACCTGGCGCATTAATGACTGTAGCTGGATTTAAAAACTTGACATGGAGGAAGAAAAATAACTTGTTTTGAAATCAGCATGCCTATACATATTACCCTAAAGCAGCTAAAAATTGAAGTCAACAGAAAATGAGTTAAAATTGTTCCCCACTGAGCAAATAGTGGCCAAATGAATAACAAACATAGCCTTACAAAAGTCAGCCGTCATCTCTCACAAGGTAAAAGTAAGAAATTTTTTAAAAACTGGTTTCTGGAGATATGAACGAGGATGGTCAAGGATACATTATTAGAGAACACTGGGTGAGGTTATGTGTGACACGAGTTTATGAACTTGAGGAGAGTTCGCCTATTCCATTGTAATTGCTTCCAAATTATACCATGAGAAAGAAATGCTAACGATGCATCTCATCAGTGGGGTCCCACAAAGGCTCACAGGTTTCAATCCAAGGTTACCGTAGCGAGGTCTCTACAGCCTTGAAAACGTTTCATTCAGGTGGTGTGTCTGCAGCTAAGGCAGTCCCTGGCGTGGAAGCAATACTCCCATAAACTGCCACAGGAGGGTTATTTGGGTAGAGTAGTTGTTTAATTTGACACGTGGTGCCAAATTTTACGGCCATTGGATACTCCCCTTTTGTTTTGTATTGCTTAGAGGCCGTAGAGCTCAATTTCCCTTTGTGTATTTATGGTCCAAAATAATTGCATAAAATTATTATTTTTAGAATTAATAATTGTAAATATGCTAAATTCTTTTGGTCTCCCTCGCTCGGAGGGTCGAAGAGAGGGGCCAGCGAGGGTGAGCTCGTCGAGGAAAGGGTACCGGATTAGGGACCTTATGAAGTGCTTCGGCAAAAGTGCATGGCTGGGAGGAAGAAAAAGTACGTTCACAGCAGTGAAAGGGTTGAAATTGTTAGTACAAAAGTACTTCAGTTAATTATTAAACAAAAAATTGATTACACAAAAATATTAATAAAAAATGATTTCCCATAGGTGGATAACAAGTAATAGATAAACGATTTTGGGACAAATTCTAGTCTAGAATTACCGTATTTCTCCGAATATAGTTTTTTAGCCTAATTTTGAGGCATCAGTTTCGGGAAAAGTTATAAAAATGCATTTGAATATAGTCCCCCCCTTTACTTTTACCATCAGCATTTTTGGAAAAAAAGGGGGGACTATATTCAGACATATACGGTAATGTAAATATATGATAAATGCCAGCATAAGGATATTCATCAAAAATGTTAGTCACTAGGTTCTGAACTGAAAATCATAAGCACGGCAAAATTATGCATCAAATATACATGCCATTTCAAACATAACAAGAAATCTTTACCTTTTCACCAACCTGAAATATGCAATTAATATGATTATTTGGTAGATGGAAGGGAAGGAGTATGTATGTATTTGCAAATAAATTCTTCCTCATTCAGCCATTTTCTCGTAACTTAAAAATGTAAAAGTTGCCACCCACTTTTCATTAGCTAGTGACGTCAATGAAATTCTGGTTCTTTAAGTCAATTAGAGCAGGGATCCCACTCAAGCTAAATAGTAAAATTCATGGTTTTTTTCAAGTTTTCACGATCTAAATGTCTTTAAATTCACCGTCTGGTGATAGGCCATTTTTCACTTAACAATCATTGGTCGCTTGTTAGCTAATACTTTAACAAACGTAACAGATGCCGTGAACGACAATGCAGCAATGAAAGTGCTATCTCTTATGATGTCACCTATCGTTAGCAAAATTCAGGAACAGCTAAAGGTTGTGAATGCGAAAATGGAGGGAACTGGGTGGCAGGGAAGTGAAGAAGTGTCTGAATTTTTGCCAGGATTAATGAACACTTTGGTTACTGGACTTCCAATCACAGGCTTAAAGTTAATTGCCATCATGGCACACGGACCAATAACTGCACTTTGAATACATGTGTGTAGATAAATGAGTGGATTCAAACAACTCATGTATATGCAAAGCGCAATACTTATCTGTCCACTGGACAGTGTCTGTGCTTGACTGACCATGAAATGTGATCGAATTACCCATTTTTCTTTTGATTTGTCAATCGTAGTATGTACTACATTCAAGTTTGAGAGATTTTTAAGGTTTTCTGACAAAACTCGCTGCTTTTTCCAGGTTTTTTCACAGTAGAATAAATTCACGGCTTATAAGGTTTCCACGGTCAAGTGGGACCCCTGTCAGAGATACTCACTGAAAGAATAGCTCATTAGAGTGTTAATGACAATGAAACAGATGAGCAAAGCCGAGAAGTAGAGGTGAAATGGAGAACCGCTCAGCAAGAATTAGTGACATCATGAACTTATCAGTGACAGGGTTAAGAACATCAATTTTTGCCACAAATAGCTGGAGACATAGGCAGTGGCGCCAACTCCATGGGGCCTGAGGGGGCCCGAGCTCTCTCAAAAATTAGTTATGGGTGTGAGGGAAAAATGTGTCAGGCTTGCTGATTTTCCCCGGAGTGTCCAGATGGCGAGATTCGAGTTATCAGGGTTGTAATGTTGATCATATGACTCTTCTAAAATGCTTTAAAAAAACTCACTACTTATAAAATTTCCCGGGGCAAGATCCCTGGTTTGGGCCCTCCCAATATTTTTT